>NW_025999932.1:4836521-4991409 GCF_001458135.2 Marmota marmota marmota | reverse complement strand
TTTTTTTTTTTTTTTTTTTTTTTTTTTTTGAGGGACCCAATTCCATCCAAGACAGAGATCTTGAAACTGAGACATGTTGTGTGAATTTTAGTTTCTATGTGGCTGAGATGAAGTGAAGAAAGTCCTCAAGTTTCCTCACTGAGTACTGAGGAGCTCCTGAGCCCTCCTGAGACTGAATGTTAAGAGATGAGGTCATCCTTCAACAGAGACAGGGCGGGCACCAGGCCTCTGCATGCAAGACCACTGAAAACCAGCCAAGTGTGGTGGCTCAGGCCTGTGATCCCAGCAACCTGGGAAGCTGAGGCAGGAGGATCACAAATTCAAAATTTAGCAAGACCCTTAGCACCTTGCTGAGACTCTGTGTCAAATGAATGAAAGGTCTGGGAAGGCAGCTCAGTGGCAAATTGCCCGGGTTCATTCCTCAAAAGTAAGACTGAGTTACCCAGGGAGGATAGAGAGTCAAGCTGAGACTCAAGCTAACCCCTGGCAAAACAGAATGCCAGCCAGGCAGACAGGTGATGTCACTATGGAGCACAGAGGAGGTAAAGGACGCCATCCCAATGATCCTGCCTCTTATCCGTCCTCAGGAGGCTGGAGGCGTGCCAGGAGCAGTGGCACAGACCCGCAATCCCAGCCACTTGGGAGGCTGGGGCAGAAGGGTTCCTAGTGCGAGCTGAGCCTGGGAAGCTTACCAAGATGGTGTTTCAGATTTTTAAATATTTAAAGGGTTGCAGTAAGTAGTTAAGTCAAAGAGCCTTTTTTCTTTTGTACCCTTTTTTCTTTTCAATCCCCAGTACTGCACAAGAAAAAAGGAAAAAAATAATAGGTCCTAAATGCTCCAGTGTTCTCTTTCCCATGTGTCCGAATGTTACTAGAAATTAAGGAGTATATCAAGGGTCTGTGTCCACTGTTGCATTGGACTGGATTCAGGGCTACCTGCAAAACTGCAGCACATCTGTGTAGGTGGCAGTGTAGGTGTCACCTGTACTAACCTCCCCGAGCATGAGCGGCCCTGGCAGGCGCCTGGGGCTGTCCACCGGCACCTCCAGAGCCTCTGCACTTAGCCTTCTTGGCTCTCGAAGCGCATCCGGGCCAAGGCCGAGAAGCTCAGCCTGTCCTCATGGGCGCTCATCTTCAGGCCAAGACTGGGGAGAAAGGCTCGGGGAGCCCTGGAGATCCAGCATTGATGTGATGACCAGAATTCCTTCCAAACATGCGGATTGGTGTGGGCAGAAGGGAGGAAAAGGATGGGGGCGAGGAGAGGTTGGTCTCTGTGGGGAGAAGAAGGAGCAGGGCTGAGGGGAACCCACGCAGGCCGCAAGCAGGGTGGCCAGTGAGTTTGGAAGGCCTAGGCACGCTAGCTCGCTCTCCCATGTTTTTTCATGTGATCAGTAGCTCCTGGGGTAGAGAGCTCTGCTTGGGGAGAGCTGGCTCCTCAGAGGACCTGGACTGGACCCGGCCCCATGGTGATCCTTCTGTGCTCCAGAATAGAGGAATGTACGCGGTGAGTTAGAAGAGTGGCAGCAGTGGCCGGAATTGATGGGGACACAGGGACCACAGGCTGAATCAGAATTTGTAATGTTCTTTAAACTCCTCATAATTATTTTATCGGAATGTTTTCAAGTTTATTGTAAATGTACTGAGATTTACTTGTGGGCCTGATTCAAACCCTTTAGTCTGCCATTCCAACTGCGTCTCTTTCAGTCGGTGATGCACACAGGACCCATGCTCTGTGAAGAAGCCCTCAGGAGCCACGTCCTGTGGTGTGTCTCCCCGACATTCCTAACCATGATCTCTGAAATTTCATCCACAAGGAAGAAATTTAACAATCTACAGGTGCCGTGAGACTGGAAACAGAATGTGTTGCACCGTCTGTGAATCCAGGCTGCTGCTCTGAGTGCCTCCTGGGCAGAGCCAGCCTCTGGCATTGTTATGGAAATGCTCCTCTTCCCTCACATGTATGCTTAGCTTTGTTCTTTTTGTTCAAGCATTTAAATTTGAGCTAGATTGGAGGAGAGAATTATTATTTCTGACAAATATTATTTAGAAAGAATGATTTCTTTTTTACCCAACAGGGTCTAGAAAGTAAATTTATTTTTAAAAAACGGGACAAAGGCACCCTTAGGCTGAGCAGACGGGAATGCTTAAATATTTCAAACAACTATTTATAGTTGATTATTTAAATGTATTTTCTTCTCAATTTTCTAGAGAAATAGGAATATGGATGGGTCTAATAGGAAAGAAAATACCCACACGTGAAATATATATGTGTATATATATTTATATATGCACACACACACACACACACACATAACCTCAACTAGATTTTAAAACATTGCTCAGAGTGATATTGAACTTCTACTGCAGTGTCATGTGCAGATATCTGGTTTCCTACACCATTTTGCAAAATCAGAACCTTCAGATAGATGGAGGGCAGGTGCATTTTTAGTGAATCTCCTTCCCCGGGCACAGACACAATCTAGTGCAAGGCTGGAAATGGCGTTCCATAAAGGGCTAGGTAGGAAGTGTTTCGGGCCCCGGGGACCACACTTTCTCTTTGCAACTCTTCCACTCCCACACTGGGGCAAGGAGCAGCTAGACACGTGGTGCTGGTGATGGTGTATGGCTGCATTCTTGTAAAATTTTACTCATGCTCACTGGAATTTTAATATTATAAGACTCACAAAATATTATAATTTTTTTTTAAACTTTTTTAAAAAAACAAATTGGAAATGTAAAAACCATCCTTAGCTCTGGTAGTGGGCCATATTTTGTTTATAAGCTACTATTTGCTGACATTTAAAGTCTGAGGACTCTTTAGCAAGATTAATAGCAAATTATATAAAAAAAAGAGTATTTACAAATATTTGTGCAGAGTGAAAGATAATCATGGTTTCCTGTTATTCATTAAGAAAGCATGTTAATATTGTCTATTTGTGCCACATTTGCCAAAAAGGTTAACAACTTCAACTAATAATTTATACATGTTTTTGCTGTTATTATAAAGGAATACCAATATTTTCTCAATCTGTCCAGTAAGCAACTTTAAATAAGTGACTACAGTCTCACATTTTATTAATTTTTTCTGGCAGAGAGCAAAAGAAAGTGGTGTGAACTGTGAAGACAGAATGACTGGGGCTGATGATCTGGGTCAACCCACTTTGGTGTCATTGAATGAGGAGCGGGAGGGACATCATTTCACACTAACAACTCACCTGCCATTTTGTTTTCAAATGTTTCCTGCTGCTTCAGCTTCAAGGGATCATAACAAGTTATCCTTTCCTTACGGATTCATGTTTAATGGGATATTAATGAGATATTAATCTGTGCTGCTTCCTGTGTTTTTTCACTCCCAATGAGAAAGCCTCATTGATATTTCTATACTTCTGTTTGCCTGAAGTCACAGTTAACTGTGGGCACAGCAATCCTGGGCTCCTATGCTAACACCCATGTTTGGGAGAGGATGGTGTTGATCTGTTCCAGGTAGGAAAGGAAAGGAGAGGATGGCTCCGCCAGAAGGAGAAGCGAGAGCCAAGAGAGATGGGAGGCTGGCAGGACGGGAAGGGTGTGTCCACAGGAGCGTCACATCATCTTCCTTTTGGGACATGGGGAAGGGAGGAGTTGGAGGCACTGGATCTCAAGAGGGGAAGCCAAACACTGGGCCTCGACCAGAATCCAGAATACACACGTGGTGCAGAGTGGCAGCCAGCACACCTGCCTCACTGGGCAATGACCTATCAGTGGTAACAAGAGTGGACAGGTGACTGGTGGACCTACCCAGAACCAGTGGACAGAAAAAAATTAGATCTTCACAAAAACTGGGGATCAGAGAGCACTGATCATCATCACCTTGGAGAATGAGATTAGGAATTGCATTAACAAGATTAGATACAATTCACTCCTGCTAAACAAATATTTCTTTATCACTTGAGTAAAATCTAGATTTTTTTTTTAACCTGTGTTCTTGTAGTAATTAATTCTACATCAAATATACCCATCATTAATTCCACATCAGCAGTTGCAGAAATTCTGACAATTAATAATCAATTGTGAAGACTGTGACTTCAATTTCTGAAGAAAAGTAACATACAGAGAACAAGGATTAATAATATGAAAATTCTAGGATAAGAAATAATTTATTTGATTCTACATTTTGATTGCCTAGTGCTACTGTGAGGCGCTTTAACTGACAAAAGGAAAAACAAGTTGTTGATAGTTAAGTCGGGATTGCTGTCTTTCTGCAGTGAAGTTAATGTGTAAGATTCCTGTACAATTTAAGCAAGCTGAAGTTGAATAGTAAGTTGTTTAAAAAGCAATTAGAGCCCAGGGCATTTCCCCCTTTTGTTTTAATCAATTTGCAATAGCCCTACAGTATTGGCTAATGCTTGACTTTGGGGAAATTACATTTGACTAATAGGGACTGGTCAAGGCAGGGTTAAGTTTGTTGTGAAACAGATAAATGATGCTGATTGAATTATCCTCTAAGCTTTTCTCAAAACACACCTTTGAAATCTCCTTTACCACTCTCTGAATTGCAGGGGCATAGAGAATTCCACAGCGATGATGTACTCAGAGTCTTTCCGAACAACTCCAGAGTAGTTTGCAGATGGGCAAGGCAGGAGGTTGCCCAGCCCCTAGCCCATCACCTGCCAGACAGCAGAGAAGGCCCTGAAGCCCTGAAGCCCTACAGAGCTCAGGACAGCCCTGATTGCTAGCCCTGGTTGCTTTCTCATTATGGGTGTGATTGTCACCATGCAACCACATCATTTACTTTCTTTGGACTTAAGAGTTTTCATCTGTAAATAGAGTTTGACTACATCAGTGACCTCTGAACCCGGCCTATTGGGATCACTCTGATAAGCTCTCAGAAAGCATAACTTCTTTCTCTAAAATTCTCCTTCAGGTATAGTGAAGAAGTAACCCTACCTAGAGAGAGGTCTGGCCTTTGCTCTGAGCGGCTGGGAGGTGATATGCAGGCTGCTGGGTAGCCCTGCCTGATAGGAGTGTCTTTGTTTGCCTGGGGCTTTGGCCACTGAACTTGTGTGGGATTTGTGTTGGGGGCTTGGGGTATATAGTATTAGTCCCAACCTTTAGAGAAATGAGTCCAAGATTTTGGCCCAAACCTCCCAAAAGGGATGAAGAATAAAGATCAGCCATGCAGGCAGTGGGAACTGGACTCATAAAGTCCAGGTCTGGGTGAGCGGCCTCGGTCAGCACCATGATGTGTGCATCCTGTCACTCAGAGGCTAGAGGGCAACGGGTCTCATCCTGTGGCTCTTTCTAATTTCTATTTTTGCCTGTGACAAACACTGCTGTGAGAAGTAGCTATCAGCGAGTTCTCCGAGGCTTTCTAAAGGGTCACCCACCTACGAGTACATGTGGCAACTCTTGTCTTTGTAGGCAGCTTGTGTGCAAAGACTGACCTCCAAGTTCTGGCTCCTGGATGAGCAAGGGCAGCCCTCTGCAGATGGGCTCCTTAGACTTTCCTTGACTCTTTGCCACCAGTGCATTTGGAAGGAACTGCAGACCATTGAAAGACCAGCATCTGAAGGATACTGCTGGCCACTTGTAAACCTCTAAAGGCTCTCTCCAGTCTAAACTTCACTCCTTTATGTGTTATCTGTTTTGCTAGTGCACTTGTTTTCTATTTGTACTTCAAGTGCCAGCAGTTGAATGATTCATATTCATGAATTCATGGAGCATTATCATTCTTGGTCCCTGCAAGACTTGTACTTTTATTTCTTTTGGTTTCCTTCATCCTAAATTGACATTGGCATCTCAATGTTATGTGTTCTTGCATATGCTTGGAGGCTAGACAGGAATGATTGTAGCTTAGGAATTTTATTTCATACAAATGACATGCTATTAGAGAACATATTCTTACCATTCACTAAGCACTATGTATTGAGACGAGGTCCATTTCTTGTGTACTTAGACTCATGCAAAGCATTCCATGAGACACATTCATCATATTGGGTTTATCATGGTCCTCGTGTGAGACCACTGGGTTTCCCCAAACCCCCTACTATCTCTTACAACACCCCTAAGTAATCAGTTCACAACTATTATAGTTCCTATCTTTTTATTGTTGAATTGCAAAAGTATCTTGTATGTTTTTAACAATTTTGAACATTGCAAAGATCTCTGCATCTGCCTCTGTTCTAGAAACTTCATATGTGAGATCTTTCAATGGACCAACAGCCTTTATGTTGACCCTAAAGTCCGTTATTGTCTTGCGTTATATTTTATCCTTCTGGAATCATATTTTTTTAAAAATTCCTACTTCAAATCACAGTTATTCTCTGCAATCATTATAGTTTCATATTTGCTAGATCTTTTAATGCTGTCTGGTAGGTTAGAAACTTTATTTATTTATTTGGTACCAGAGATGGAGCCCAGGTGTGCTTAGCCATTGAGTCATATCCCCTGCCCTTTTCAAATTTTTAAGTTTTGAGACAGCGTCTGGCTAAATTGCTGAGGCTGGCTTTGAACTTGAGATTCTCCTGCCTCAGCCTCTCCAGCCACTGGGATTATTGGTGTCCACCACCAGAATTTGTTTTTGAGCCAATTTTGTAGTTTTATTGATTGGATCAGCCTAACCTCACCTAGTGGTGACACACAGGGTGTTTTTTCTGTGATCTACCTGTTTTCTTTCTACTTTTTCTGCATCACAATTTTTTATTAATATAACTTTTAGTCGTTCTTAGAACACAATATGTGAAGCTCCTCTCTTGGCTCCTCTTCTGTTTCTTTCTTTCTTTTTTTTTTTTTTAGTTTTTAATTTAAATTTTAAAATAAGCTTGAAGTATTTTGTTACAATTCTTTTGTAATTTAGAATGGATTTATGGCAAGGATTATGCCATTTGACATTGGTCTACTTTTAACTTTTCTCTGCAGAAAATGATATTCTGAAGTTAACGATGATCGTCTTTCCTTTCCGTCCTGTGCTCTGACTTCCTGACTTCCTCAGCTTGTTGTGTTTCCACAGTTTGTCTTCCCCCTACTTGCCCTGTCTAAGGAAGGTGAGGCTGAGCACCTACCCTGTTAGCGCTCTTCTTAAGGGAGGGGAGGGGATGTGTCTCCCCTGTGCTCTGCTGGCTGTTGGTCTGAGGACAGGCAGCCTTTATCAAGTTACTCAGTTCCTGACTCCTCGGGACTTGGTTTCTGCTTCTGTTTTATTGGGGACTTCTATTTACTTCAATAATGGATCTGTCACATGTTGTCTTACCTGGTCCCTATCAATCCATTCTGTAATCAGAGTTATATCAGCTAATGAAATGAACCAGGGAATATTGCTTTTATCTCATTTTCAGAAACGACATCTTAAACACGGAGCAAGGTATGTGAATGCGTTGCACAATTCACTATAAATTGACTGTGAGTGTCGAATGTCTTCGATACCTTTTGTGGCATATTTGTCCTCCCAGCACAAATGTTGACATTTTATATTTTCCCCAAAGTGGGTGTATTTTTGTCGAGAACTTAAAGAATTCATTGGTGTATAGGTATTTATAATATTATTATTCCCGTTTGTTTTTCATTCCACTCTACTTTTTAAAACCCCTCTTTCTCTTTCATGAGTCTTGCCAGCTATTCACCTCTTTCCATTCTCATTTCTTTGACCTCCTCACACACATTTTTTCCTCCTTGTTCCTTTAAGTTTGTTCTCCTGCCCTTTTTCAACCTCTCAATTTGAGCACTTGGCTCATGTATTTTCCAAAGTTTTTTTTTTTTCCACCAACTAATTCCTTAAGAGCTACATACTGTCACAGCTGAGTTGTTCACATTTATACTTGTAGCCTTTTATCGATAATTTAAATATTTCATAATTCTCATGTGATTTTTCTCTTTTACCCAAAGTTAATTTAGTCACCTATTTGGCTAACTAAACCATCTACTTAGGTCCAAGATTTCTGGAATTTTGTTTAGTGCTTTTTTTATTATTGATTTCCACTTTTTCTAAACTTAGAAAGTGTGGGTCATAATTACTCACATTAATTATTCCACCAGACATGGCAAAATAGTAATTTTGTAATTCAGTCATTTTTCTGTATTCATTAGGTAGAGTTCTTCCCTGGTCAATTATTTTGTTAGATACTTAATTAAATTATAGTTTTAATTTTTGGGTAAGCTTTCAGTATTTCTGAAAGTTGTTGAGAGATGGTTATGAGTTTACATTTTGCTTTGTCTGTTAGGGTGTTTGTGTGTTCATGTGATCTCTGTGGAATGGATGAAGTAAGGAATTAAGAAAAAAGTCACCTGGGACCAGTTTGAATCCATACCACATATCCTAGTGTGTTTTCAAACTTTACTTTGAACCAAAGTATTGGAGCCCTTATATTTAGGATCCAGTGATTAATTATGTTTAGAACTTTCTCTGGAAACCCAAACAAAAACTTCTGAAAAACTCACTGATATTCAGTTGCGATGTCCTCCTGCTTTAGGAATGGACTATTATATCTATCCTGGAAGTGAAATTAGACAATTGTGCTTCTTTAATGTGTAACTGGTATGAAATAAAATTGTGTTGTTTAGAACAATTCTTCCATGCATGAAAAACTCAGTACCTGTTTCCTGATAAATATGATATGTCTGTCAGGGTCCTACCAGAAAAGCATGACTAATAGAAGACAGATAGGTAGACGGATAGATGGATGGATGGATAGATAGATAATAGATGGTAAATATGTATGTAAGTAGGTAGGTAGAGATAATTTACATTTATTGCAAACTGGCTTGTATAATTGTGCAGCTGTGAGAATGAGTTTGCAGTACATTAGAGAGGAAGGACTCAAGGTCATGGGCAGGCGACATTCAGGCCCATCCAGGGCACCCTTTTGCTCACAGCAGCACCTAGGTTCATGTTTGATGAAACAATTGAGGGCTGCTGTTTAGCCTCTTCAAGTTGTGACATCAAAACATCATCACATATGGTAATAGAGCATGCTGAACCTGAAGTCTGAACTTCAGTGCTGGATAAATTAAGTTTGACAATCTTATTTTTCACTTTTTTAGCTGAAAGGATTAAGAAAGATGGACAGCATGACCTTTAGCATGAATTATCTGTCCTTAGCTTGTTGGGTTTGCATGGGATGCATAATTGGAAACACACACATTTTCTATATCTTTACTGCATTGGTTATTGACATTTACAGTTCTTCTTTGAGCTTTTAGCCACCATTTGCATTAATATTAATATTTAATACAATTATGGCTAATATTATCCTCAGAATGCTTTTATGTAATAATAGCTTTGCATTTACACAATATCTCTTTTCAAAGAGCTGTGAGTGCCTTGTGGACAGTTGGATTCCTCCACCCGGGTAAGCTGTCTGCATCAACCCTAGAGAAATATTAACACTCTAGAGCAGGACCTCAATTTGTGCTCGTCGTAGAAGTAAAGTAATCTGTATTCTTACAGCATAAGAGGCTCCTCAAATAGGTCCTAGAAGGATTGTTTTGTTTTAAGCATTTGACAAAGTCTTCTATGGAATGAGTTATTCAATGCCGTTATGAAATTGAGCATAGAACACTGGACACTGAGAAGATGAGTATTTTTGCACACTGGATAAACTGTGGCTGGAACAGCCCTTTGTTCAGATGAATGGGTTTTCAAAGTGATTTTAGGAAAGTGGTGAGTGAGGTTTGTTTGGGACAGCTTCCTGTTGCAGATTTCATTAGCTGGAGGAGGGATGCTCTCCATTGTAAAGATGGTTATGGCATAAATGATTTTTCTTTGTCTGGAAGAACCAGGACCGACCTATTGTGTTCAGATGAAGACGGGATCATGCCATGTCCCCGGGGCAAGAGCTTCACAAGGCAGTTAGCCAGGCGGATGCTGCTGGTGAGAAGGGCGGCATGGAACTCTTGCTGGTGTTGCCCAGAAATAGTCCCTGGTTTAAGCATCTCTTAACTGCTCTCTCTTGGCCTTTGAATGGTTAGAGAATCGGTCTGACATTTTTCAACCCTTTAATGTCTAAAATCTTAGCAAAGAGGAGCTGGAACATGCTGAGAACAGCCAAAATTACCCAGAGGGAAAGGCTATTGCCGTTCTCATTTGATAATTTCTATACCTTATTGGGAAAAGACCTAGAAGTATAATACAAATGGGAAAACTCAATACTTATTCTAGAATGTAGTTGTTTTTAACTATTATAGTATTACTTACAAATTTACAATTTTAAGTCTATGTCAGCTACTCAATTTTACTTTAAAATTATAATCCCAAAGCTAATCTTTTGGTTCTTTAGGTGCCAAATCTCTTTTAATAATACAATTACATTAGATAACCAAATATACAGATTATTATTCCCAAACTTCAAAACTTCACACTGTGAATTTGATGATTTATGTCATCAGTATGCTTAATTCAAAATCTCCCTGGATTAGTTATAATCACCTATTATCCTTTATGGATAATAGTTCCCTATCTAGGGTAAGTGGTGTGATATTATCAATAGGCTGTGTTCTTGTCGTCAGAGCTCTAGGCTGCAGTGGGAGACCCATGTCTCCCAATGGACAACCAGGGCAGTTTCCCCTAGAGCTGTGAGGGACAGACTGAGCTCTTTCTTGGTCCAACTGGGCTCCAAGTCCAAATGCTGCGGTAGAACTGAGGGCACTTGAGTCTGCAGCGCCTGTGATTCAGGCTGTGATTTCCGCTACACGCTCCCCCTGGGCTATTTCAATCTTCTTTTGTTATTTATTTATTTATTTATTTATTTTTGCCTTTAATTTTTTTTTTAAATTTTTTATTGTTTGCTGTTCAAAACATTACATAGTTCTTGATATATCATATTTCACACTTTGATTCAAGTGGGTTATGAGCTCCCATTTTTAAAGCAACTGGTGCCTTTGCTGTTGTTTCCTTCTGAGTTTTCTTCATTCTCACAGCTATTCTGATGTCACTGGATTGAATTCTGGCCAGCTCTTGTGCTTGTCTGTTGAGGCCACGTCACAGCCATAGCTTCTTAATTCATTGTGATGCCTGTATTTATTTTAGTATCAAATGTACTATCTCATTTAAGCCTTACCCTATCTGATGGAGAGAACAAATATCTTCATATTGTTACTATTTCTTTCACTGTTATTTGTAATCTAGTTTGTAGACTCTGAAGGATATTCCTAGACACTAAGATTGCAGCTACATAGCAAGGCTTGCTTAGCTTTTGTTCAATGCATATGTATCAGCTGTGAATTTCTATTCTACAAAATCAGAGTTGTATAATAAGAAATATTTATTTCTCTACCTCAGATAGATTCAAGGTCCCTCTCAGGTAACAGAAAGGTGAGTTCTAAAACCTTAGTTCAGTGGGGTGTATGCCTAAAATGGCGAGTTCAGCAGCAAGAATCCCACTGTGCAGGCACAGGAGACCCGGGCTCTGGGTTCAGTTCCCCTGGTCTGTCTCGTGTGGTGGTCTCCAACTTGCAGCGTGAGCAGGAGTGCTGCAGTTACTGAACCTGGACCATCCTGGATGGCATGTGTGGACTTGCTGCTTCACACTGGTGTCCCCCAGACCCACTCTTCCATGCTGGACGTTGACTCCAAGGTCTCCCTGCTGGAAGCTCAAACAGAATCCTGACTTCTCCCTCCCTGTGAGCTTTGGCTTTTCCAAATAGCCTGGGTAGATCAGGCTTTTCCCAGCCCCCTGCACATACATAAAACAAAAGACACAAGGTCTGTAATAATTTGTTGGGATGAAGAAGGAAAGTAGCAGTAGATTAAAGAATTAGACAGGAATTAATAAGTCAATAAATTATCTTGAAACATGTATTTTGAGTTAGAATTATTATTTTTAAAATAGATTACATTTAAATATTGATCTATATTTTACGAAAGGCTTTGTAAGACATATCATAATTAATCTTCCTAAGCACCTAGTCAAGTATGAAATCATAACCCCTATTTTGCAAATGAAAAACCTGACACTTAAAGAAATTAAGTGCTTGTCTCAAGTCTTACAGATGTGTGTGTGTTTGTTGTATTATGTTTACATGTTAAATAATCAGAAAATAAAAAATGTCTGTGTTCAGGATTCACATTAGATGAATTAAAATCTCTGGAAATGTCACAAATTCATTTTAGAATTTTTCAGGTCATTTTAATTGACAAACAAGAATAAGGAACAGAATTAAAAACATGGTTTTCCCTATTTCTGATAAGAGGGTTTTTTTAAGGTGATATCACAGTAATCGTTTGAATGTGGCTAACGAGGATGCTATTCCCACTGCTCTGCAAGGTGGAGGGAACATGGTCTCATAGGCATTTCTTGGAGTGCCCAGCTGTGCAGAGAAAGGGTCCTCTGGACACAATATAGCCACAGTGATAGGCAAGAGCAGGACAGGACACAGGTGCTCCGGGGCACCCTGCACTGGCTATTTTGACTCTTGCACATAGCAAATGTTGCACACATAGGCTGGTGTCATAAAGCTGGAGGAGGGATGCTCTTCGTGAGCTGATGGCTTCAGGCGCAGGGAACACGGAGTGCCTGGGCACAGACCTGCTCATCTAGTTCCAGAGTTTGAAGTGGTCCTGGGCAATGGGGAGGTGATCTGAGAAGTGGACACCTGGAGCAGCAGCACTTGGGTGGAAGGAACTGGGAAGAGCGCTCTGAGCAGGGCAGAATGTTCTCGCAGGGAGAGCTCGGGGGCTCTCCTGGTCACCGTGTACCCTCTTCACTGGCTGCTGACTTGACTTTTGTTTTTCTTGCATCTGTCTTGGAGGTGAGGGAGGGGGCTGGAAGGGGAGGAAAAGCAAAGCTCTCTTCGGGTTCTTCCTCTGCCCTTGCTGTGTCTATCTGCAGTGTGGATTCTAGGAGAAACAAGACCCTCGTTCCCAGGATGAGCCAGCAGCAGGCTGATCCTTTCTGCGAGGGCTCTAGACATTTTATTGGGGGAACACTGATTTTCCTCTCGCCGTCAGCTGGAAAAATACGCTTAGAAATGCAGCTAAACTCGTTTTAAAATAGACCTGCTTTATTGGCCGGAGGCTGGAAAGGCTGTTTACATGAGATAAGTCATATGATTAGGGGCAAAATAATTTGAAGTATGTGCTTTAAATTCTTTCAAGGATTGGTTTTAAAAACTTATGTTCTGTGAAAAGTGATGGAGTCCCTTTGACTGGGTCTGTGAAAACTGAAGATTATAAGGCAGCTCATAAGAAAAGCCATTGTTTGTAAACTAAAGATTTGATCAGGAAGGAGAGCAGAACTTGAAGGGAGTTGTTTCAAAAAGAAAAGAAAGAAAGAAAAAAGCATCCGTGTGGAGGCGGTGAGGGCTGGAGACCGGCCAGGCTAGATCAAAGGCAGGCTGGCTTCCTAGGACATAATTGCTTCCTGCCTCTGTGGGCCCCTTGTAGAGATTGGAAGCCAAGAGATCAGAGAGAAGAGGGAAACTTCCAGAATGATAAGGAGATGCACTCTGAGAGACCACCACTTAATTAATGCAACTGGCCTCCACACAGAGTGGACCAAGGGTACCTGATGTGGAAAAAAGACTTCAGCAGGCAGAGACACTGGGGTGGCCTCAGCTGGAGAGTGTGTCCACTGTCCTGTGGCTGAGGTTCCCTCCATCCACATGAGCTCTAAAGTGACCTCTCAACAGCTTAGGAAGCTGCTCTGCAGGAGGGAATAGGAGAGAGAGTGACAGAGGCACCAAACACTGAAAACCATAACACTTCATCATTTAGAGCAAATCTTAGTCTTTAAATGCATTTTTGCATCCAGTGTTCTTTTACTTTAATCCTATTGAACTATTATATTAATCACACGATTAACAAGTAAAGGTCTGTATAGTCTACTTTTTAATCACCCACTGGTTAAAAGCTTGGTAGTTCAGGTGCCCCAATGAACCTGAGGTCCTCCAGGCAAAGTCTGCTCTGGATGAGGGACATTAACTTCCAAGGAATGAAGCCACCGCCTTAGCTGTAACGTGCCATTACAAATGTCCTCTCATAGGGCTAAGTTGTTCAGAGACGATTCCTTGGTCTTCTTTACCAGTGATTCAGTCAGTCATGTGCAGGTGCTTGGCGGGAACTAGTGTTTAAGTGACAGAACACCATGTCCTTCAGAAGCTCCAGTCTGGGAGAGAAATTTGACCGGTAAGGGATGGCTGTGCACCCCAGGCAGGCCAACTCACATCCTGTTTCAGAAATTGATGCTTTGTGGTCTGGCTGAGACCCAGAATGGGAGTTATGGGAAGAGGCACAGGCTGATCTCTCACCAAAGTCCACTTAGGTACAGAGTTTCAGATGAGTTTGCAGGTTCACAGAGTTTCCAGGAAAAAAGGAATTTCTTCCAAACACAGGTGTGTGAAGGGGGTGCATTTTAGAGCCACAGAAGCCCAGGCTTCACTCCGTACTGGAGGCAGGAGCTACGTGAGGGGGCTACTTGCTTATCTTTTCTGTTTCAAAAAAAGACACATTTGTAATAGGGACACAGGATTCAACTCTTTAATTGCTGTGAGGACTGAATGGGATAACAGGGGTGAAGCAGTTAGCCACAGGAAGCCACCAGGGCGGCAGAGATTCTCTTCATCAAGTCCAGTCAACCCCAGGGGCATTCACTTCCGTCATCGCCTTCTGGTGCAGACACCTCCTAGAGGTGTCAATGTCACTCATGCTTCTTTCCAGGCTGGGCTCTGGGTCACCCCTAGGTGGTCCATCAAAACCCAGGCAGACCCAGGTGCTTTGTAGTTCAGCCCCCATGGACTCCACCATCTACAGGTGATGTTCTCCTCCTGCTCACTTAGAGCAGGCCACCCAAGTGGACAGGGCCCACTCTCCCACCTTACCCCCAACCTCTCTCCTACCCCTCTAAGCCTTCTCCCACCAATACCGGACTCAGCACAGCCCATTATCTAGAGTTGTTTTCCCTGGTACCTGCTTTTTTTCTGTTAGAATATCCCTTCTCCTTGGCTTTCTATAAACATTTGTTCAAATACCAAGTCTTCATGGAAAAATTCCCTGGCTGTAACCTGCCTAAAATAAAACAACTGAGATCTGTGTCTACTGCACACCAGTGCTCGTGAGTGGGTAGCAATCCGATGCAGCCACGCTCCCTCTCCCTGCCTTCCTGGGAGCTCCCCAGGAGCGTGGATCTGTCTTTGGATCCCGTTCCCAGCCTAAAATGGCCTCTGGATTAGTTGGTTGAAGTAGACTTAACAGTGGCTGCTCTTTATTTGTCTGATTTGGTCTGAAATATTTACAGATTCTTGTTTCCCTTAAGTTAAAGCCCTGACAGTTGCTACCATTTGTTGTTTGCATTGTGATAATTATCAACCTTGTTGTAGGCAGTTTGTCTCCATTATTGAACATCTCAGAATTGATTTGCCATGCATCATAATTTGAGTCTCAGTCCGCTCCGTGTCCTTGCATTGTCTGTAGTGACCCATGGCCAGCTCTAACGCAATGCTGTCATTACTTTCTTTCCCTGGTCCTGTTGATCCTGTCCCTGCCCCCTGGCACCTTTGACCATTAACTGTAATTACACTCCATCTTTCTTATGATTTGCTCTGTATTGCTTTGCAGTCCTACGTCTCCAATGTCATCTGGTGTCCCTTGATGATATATTCTGGAACCAACTCTGTGTGTCTGGGATGTGTGTCTATTGGTCAGAATAACCCACACCCATCACCTATACTGTCACGCTAATAGCACTTGGGGATATTTATGGGTCTTTGTAAATGCCACAATGGCTTCTGCTGCATCGCCTGATTGTTTTTCTGATGCTACTGTCTGGACGTTGGTTAATTTTCCTAAGCATAATGATGTCAAATAGGGCTGTTGTGGAAAGTCCCCTCCATCATCCGGCATTGTTTCCTGGCTCCTCTTCTCTTCTTCTTTTTCCCCAGACTTCTTCAGGTTCAAGTCACCTTGGACTTTGAGTTTCCTTGTAAGTTTCCTGTATGCTGATTGTTTTCATGGTTATCTTTATGTCATTGTCTTAAATTGAAATCACAGATACTATTTGAGATTGCCAATTAAACAAACAAATAAAACAACCAACCATGGATACACGTTGTAACGTCCCACACCTTTAGGTCAAAGGTCCATCCATGTGCTGATCATTGACTGAGCCCGACCTTCCCATTAGTCGTCCGCCATCAGTTAGAATACTAACCAACTCTCTGCTCTCAGTCTAGCAGAATGTGCCAGACTTCTCTTCAATGCAGGGATTTGGACACCATTGCTTTCCTTTTAGTCTGACCACCTCAGTCACTGGTGTCTTCAGTTGAATTTCTATTTTTCCGACTGTTGCTTTTCTTGGATCCTTGTAACCCCATGATTCTTTATTTGCCTTGGATTATAATAAATTATGGTTACTTAGCACTCCACAATTTTGAGAGTTATACTCACTCAGAGATTGTAGCTAGAGTGTGCCTTCGTTCTGAAGCTCAAGACAGACTGAGCCCAGAATCCACCCATTTTGGAGTGTAGAATCTGAAGCCAACTTCACACCTCTTCCTTGGCCTCAGTCAGTGCTAAGGGGAAGCCCTGAGGATCCATTCACAGCTGTATCCTGTCTCACAGGTGAGCACAGCTGCCTTGGTCCCTGCCCTTTCACCTGTCCTCCAAAGCTTTCTTTAATGCAAATTTGCCTAGGCTCTCATGCTCCTCCTATGCTCCCCCACTTCTGTCAGTGTTCCTTGGCTCTTGTCTGGAACCATAAGGTTCCCAGGAGTCTGTACATTTGCTGCGTATTGTCTTGCATACCGTTCTCTTTAGGGGCAGAACATGGTGCTGGCTTCTTCCTGGACTCCCATTCCTGCATCAGACAACAGCTTCCAACTTGACACCTGTACAAAGACAAGGGAACAACAACCGCAGGCCCCGCTGCGTGAAGCTCAGGAAGGTTCGCACCAATCTGGATGTCTCTTTCTGTCCCTGGCCCTCACTTACCACTCCCCACAAAGACGTCATAGATCTTGCTCATGACCGAGGGTCTTTCTCTTTTCTCCACAGTCCCTCATCTGTGTGGGTGACCTCTGCACCCTGTGGGCACCTGCCTGTCCCTGACCTTTTCACTCTGTTGACCTCTGCCCTCTTCAGCCTGTCAGCCATACCATCCCACAGCTGGCCAGTGTGCTCAGCATCAAAATGGAGCCACTTCTGTCAGGCCCCACCCAAATAAATGAAGCAGGAGGTAAACAATCACTGACCGTGCGTGTGGGGGTGTTAGGGTCTGTAAACAAGTCAGGATGGCGCCTGGCATTTTGCAGAGGGAGTGGTTTGTGAAATAACGCCAGCGAGCCATTAAGTGTGGAGATTCCTGATTGGTTGACTGCTGTATCTAGTTTATGTTAATTAGATAAGCTGTGTGGAATGTATATATATACCCCTCCGGTCCAACAATAAATGGCTCCCACTCCTGCTGTATCAATGTACACAAGTTGCTCGTCACCCCCTGGTTATTTTGCTGCAGCCGGACTGTGGCATGGGGGTTTGTGCAGGAGGGCAGGTTACATGGACCCACGCCTGATAACTAGAACTGTTCAAGTGACTCTGTCAGGACACAAAGGCACAATGACCTTACCCAAAAAACCCCACCTCTGCACAGAGGTCTGCTCAACACAGTTTAATCTTGGACTGATGCCACCCTTGCCATTGATCCTTGCAGCTAAGGGTCATTGTGTCAAAACATCTTATGCTGTCCTCCCCAGCTCACCTGTAAAACCTCCCCCTGCCTCGGGCTCCATGGAAATGCCTGTGGTCCACTGTAACAAGGTATCCCCACAGCAACGCCCTGCTGTTCCAGGTGTCCTTGTTCTTGTGGGAATCTGCCTCTGATTGTCATGCAGGGTGACACTGGAGGGCTTCTTGTGAATCTCAGCTGTGAGCCCATCAGGGTCATTACTGCAGCAGGACTCTGGACCATGATCATCCTCACCTTCTGCGACTCTCTGTCCACCATGACTGTTCTACGGCAGAGCTTTCTGTTTTGTCTCCATAGGCCTCAGTCTTCCACTCCCCTCCATATCCAACTCATATTTAATGATTAAAAAACCAAAATTCTTAAGCCCTCTTGCCCCTTTTTTATTTTTCTTCCAATTGGTCTGACAAAAAAAACCAAAACAAAACAAAAAACCACCTCACTCTGGAAGGTCCCAGCCATCTATTTCATTTCTGCCTGTGCCTGGCAGCTGTGTAGAATCTGAAGGTATCTCCACACACCAGGGGGGAGAGGACACTTTAAGTTCCTGACCCCTAAACCTCAATGCCACTTAGCCATCCTCCTGGATTTCTTTGGTCAACTATTGTTCCATTCTGCACAAGAATGATTACAGACTCTTCCCAGTTCCCATAAATCTAAGCACTTTCCTGGTCCCCTGCACTTGGCTGATGTCCTCTTGTCCCATTTCACTACAGGTAGTGGATGGGGGTTTCACAAGTAAACTACCTTCAGTTCTGCCCAGCCTTTCCTTCCTCTTGACATAATATGACAAATCCTTTCACTCAGCCTCTGACCTTCTGTCATCTCACTCTTTTTCACTAGAATACATTTAACTTCTTTTTCTCCAGGATTATTTTACTACCTTCTAAATATATTCTCACTCTGTAGAATCATGAATCAGCTTAAAAATGCATATAAGCATAATCAGTGCTATACTGCATTACAGTGAAACCACAATATAGTGAAACACTGTATCCGTGCATTTGTGCTGCTATAACGAAATGTCTGACACTAGATAATTTGTAAACCACAGAAACTTATTTATCCACGGTTTTGGAGCACAGAAAGTCCAAGATCAGGGTGCTGAGAGGTTCATTGTCTGGAAAGGGCCTGATTGGTGCTTTCAAGATGCTGCCCTGAAGGCTTGAATGAGGACCCAGAAAGGGTGAAACTGGGTCCTTACACAGACAAAAGGAGGGGACTCACCCCTTCAAACCATTTGCACGGTGCTAATGTCATCATGCGGGATCTGCTCTCCTGACTTAACCACCTCTAAAGGCCCTGCCTCTTAATAACACCATACAGTGGCTTAAGCTTCCACATGAATTTTGGAGTGGGGAGCAAACAGTTAGCACAGCGGTTAAGAGCTTGAAATCTAGAGACAAATTGCTCAGGGTCAAGCCTCACCCCGGCTACTCTTTGCACTTGCCACATTACTTAAACAGTTTGGCCTTAAGTTCTTCTATAAAATAGAGATGGTGGCCACAGAGTTCGGAGGAATCATGAGTCAGGACACAATATGATTAGGAAAGTATCTGACGCACAGGGCTATGAGTCTGCTCTCCTTGTAAGTTTCCCAAGGACCAGGGTTCTCTTGCAGAGATTTTGCTCACAGTACAGTATATAATTAGACACCTTGTCCATCGTAGTACAGTCTGGACCCTTTGCTCTCCAGCTCTGTTTCACATTTGTTCTTCCATCATGCTGGGATTTGACTTCCTCTTACCTTGGTTAGGGCCAATTTTTTCGTAAATACCATGACTTACACTTTTGGGCTTTTCCCACCTGCTTTTCTTGGCCTCTGTTTGCAAGAATTTTCAGAGAAGGGAGTGTAGGAAATGAAATCTAGGAATCTCTGAAATGTTTGGAGAGGTTAAGTGAATGTTCCCAATAGATCGCTAACTCGGAGCCCACAGTCATTTTCTATGGTGTCCAAGGCACTCTGTGTGTACTGTGTGGTCTCCTGTCACAGCAGTGCCAACACATATCACCATGAGGACACATTCATCCTTGGTTGATAGGCGACCCCAGATGTGTTTGAGAATTTTTCCTTTGCTGTGAAGGACATGCGCTCTGGCTTGGAGTTTCCCATTCATTTCCCCCGTGCTTATTTTAGACTCTTTCCATCTGCGGACAAGTGACTTTTTTGTTTCCGGGTTTGGAGAATTATATTTCTGTTTTGACTTTGCGATCTCATCTCCATTCTTTTCTTTCCTTATTGTTTAAACTCACATTTGAACATCAAACCTTCGGATTCGTCTGTTCTGCTCACATTGCCTCCTTCTGTTACTTTGCTTCACATTCCAGGAGATTGGAGACTTCACTTTCTACCTCCTTTATTGATACATTTCATCAACCATGCATCCTTTTTCACAGGTCCTCTAGTTTTTATTACATTCTTTCCATCTTATAAATATGACAGTTTCTGAAATCTGTCAGTGAGAGGATTTTGCTTCTTTTGTCACAGTCTCTTTATTCTCTCCATGGCTGTATCTTTTGGGATCTGTTTCTGCCTCACTCTCTCATATTGATGTGTTCCTTGCTTGATGGTCCACTCACTTCCCACACAGAAAGCCGGGAGCTGACCAGGCCTCCACTGGGCATGAACCGTGTCCCCCCCACCCCAGCCCCCCAGCTTTCCGTCTTCTTCTTGCCCGTGGCAGACTCACAGGGAGTCCCGTAAAAGTGGCTACACCATTTCCTAGCTGGCTTCCTTCACAGTGAACGGTGGCAACGAGCTTCTTCCCTTATCCAGAGGCAATGTCAGATTAAGAGGGCCTTATACTGAGCGGCCAGTATCAGTGAGTGTTGTTGTTGGATTTTTACTGGAAACATGCCCCTGGATAACTCTGCGCTGAAGGTCTAGGGGGGTAGAGTCCTGTATTGGCTCCATTGTTGGCCATATTCTTCTCCTGCTCTGTCACGCTGCCTTAGCTCTGTCCCACCATAGACGCTGTGCAGATGCACAGAACTGCTCCCCTCTCCTGGTTCCCCTTCAGAGAGTAGGATAATGGGCTGTGTTCTCCTGGTCCTGCTTCAGATGCCGTAGGCTTGGCCTGGCTTCTGACCTCTCAGTGGCTGGCTGATAACTTGCATCTTCTGATGACTTTCCCTCTTCTTTTCTTAATAGGTATGGATTCATTTCTTTTTATATTTTGAATGGACTTCAAAAGAGAAGGAAAGTAATCTATGCATTCATTTTTGCCAACTGGAATTTGAAGCTCTTATCACTAGTTAAAAAATTCATGAAGAATTATTTTTTGGGAATTATTAATTATTAAGCAAAAGACTTGAGACTTTGATCTGTGTCATCCCGCTAACTTCTCATAATAACCCCAAAGAGCCCTGTTTACAAGTGAGAAAACAGATTCAGAGAAGTCTGAACCTGAGGTTGCACAGCCCATGAAGGGCAGACCTAGTGTTTGAACCTGGTCTTCTTGTTCTCAGTTGTGTGCTTTATGCTACAGATGAAAAAACTAGCTGTCGTGGACTTTGAGGAAGGTTGGACACAATGAAGAAAGACGGAAATTTGTATACAGCCACTTGTGTGGGATTGAGTGTCTGAACCTTTTTTCACAATGGGTGAGCAAACCTCAGCTCGCGCCTGTCTTAGTGAGTTTTCATGAACAGCAGAGCAGCTCGACAATCAGAACCAGAAGCAACCTGTGTGAGAACAACATCGTTTGAGGACAGAATTAGGACCCCAAACAATCATCATGAGCATGACTAGAAAAATCAGATGTCATCTGAGTAATTTCAGAGGTCACGATTACTGGACTCAGCAAATAAAAATATAGGGCTCATAGCTAAATGAGGATTTCAGATAAACAAAGAACAATTTTTAGCACAAGTATGTCCCACTATGAATGATTTGCTGTTTATCTGCATTCCAATTTAATTGGTTTCTTGTATTTTGTGGGTTAACATTGCATAGGAAAAAAATGATTATTTTGCAGTTCAGTCTTAAAACTCAGTCATGCAACTGTAGCACGGGCTCTGCCTCGGGGAGCACAGAGCGGACGCGTTTGTTTATCGTGACTGATATGAATATAGGTCTCTCACAGTGGGGTGGGGGAGAAGGACTAGATCTGACGCCTCATTAAAATAAGCGGAGCCCCTAAGGAAATGTTTCTTAAAAAATGAAATATTTGTTCATAATGCTCGGGCTGTTGTTTAAAGTGCAGCTTTCTGGGCCAATTAGAAATGTGAACTTCTAGGAAAAGGGATTCCAAATATCTATTTTTTTTTAACACATTCCCCAAAGCAATTCTCATACACATGAAAGTTTGAGAATTGCTGATAAAGAGAACAAGGCAGTCTCCCTGGGCCTGTCCTGTGTGGGCCACGTGTCAGGTGGTGCTAAGTTTTCAGTGCTAGAGCTATGGACATGCATCCCAACAGACCGGGGAGGGGACCCCGTGCTCTTTACCTAGAGAATCTCCAAGATGACACCACGGCTTTCTTTAAATGCAGTTGTGAGGAACATTTGGGTGTTTCCTCTACTGTGTGCCCAGATGTTAAAATTATGACCAATGCAAACAAATTATGGGCCAAGATGGCTTTAACATGAGGAGGCACCGTCTCACTATTATGCCACCCGAAAACAGTCGACCTTGTTGGAGGCAGTGACTTCTCCATCACTGGATGCTTTCTCAAAACCAAGGGTGAAGATTCTGTGGCTGGCCTGAAGGTCAAGTCCTTGAGCCACTGTCAGATATTTCCTAAGGCCCTTGCCCATGAATTTCAGTCTCAACTTTGAAAGCCATCATGTTTTCACTGAGATCACTGAAAATAATTAGTGATTTAATTAAAAAGAAAAAGAGCCACCAAAAAACCCCTCTGGATTTTGACCATCACAGAAAATGTGGACAGTGATGTAATGAGTTTTGAAATTGTGTAGTTAAGAGTGAACTTGGACTCTTCATTTTGAAGAAGAAAGGAGGACCCACCGTTGCAGAAGACTGTGGTCTTTCCAAGTCAGGTTTTTTGGGGCAAATCATGGAAGCCCCTTCTCCAGAGACCTGCCTGGAATAGGTAAGTCAAGTTTAGCAGAGTGGGCAGTAGGAGGTGAGATGTAGGGAAAGGATACCACTGTGTTTTTCATGGTAATCGTATGACATGTACACAGCTTCTACAGAATTCTTTTCTGTGAAATTAAATAGGAATAACTGGGAGGACAATGTCCCATTTTAAAAAGAAATATGAAATTTAATTTTTATTCTTTTCTAACTTGGAATATTTGAGAGCACTGGACACATGTCATCTTTCAACACAAACCAACGTGCCAGGCATCAAGCACGTATTCCATATTTACAGCGAGAAGCGCCATGCTTTCTTGACAAGGAAGGGAAATGCCTTGGAGTTAAGCCGTCACAGCTCATGTGGGTTTCAGCGGAAGATCCAGCTACTTAGAAACGCAGGCTTTTTCCCCCATTTCATAATACAATGAATTTTAAAAAGCAGGCCCACTCATTACTCAAATTACCAAGTCCTACTCACCAAAGTGAAGTTGATTGACTGGAGTGCTGGGATTACATAAGGCTCTGCTCCTTGGCTCACCATCCTCCCCACTGCCATGATTTTAATAGCAGCCTGTGCTTCTGACCCCTGCGTTGCCTTCCTAAAGCCAAGGAAAGGGTGAGCAGGAAGAAGCAAGAGGTACCAGTGGGGGAGGACTCAGAGGAAGTGCTGGGGTCACAGAGGCGGGATCCAAAGGCCAGTCCAGCAGGCCACTCTGATCAGTAATTCAGTCCCAGGGACGCAGGGAGGGGTGCTGGTGGCTCTGTTGGGTGGGGAGATGGTAGAGGGTGGACCCTGGGGAGGGAGCCAGGGCAAAGCTGGCCCTGGACCTGCTGGGGGAGGGGACAGGAGAGCCACGCCTGAGCTCCAAAGGAAGGAACACGCATTCTATTTTTAATCCCAGTTATTCTGTTAAAGGACACAGAGGACCCCAGGGGCAGAATAGACCTACAGCTTTATTTGGGATCAGGGCTATCCCTCCCACCTCCTCAACGCTCAGAATGTTCTAGTGACTTCTGTACACAGAGATGTGAAACCTAGGACCTGGAGAAGCAGACAGGTAGGCGGCAGCCAGGTGCTGCCAGGGAGGGAACAGGGCCCCCTCCCACAGGGAGGACCACGTCTGGAAGCCAGTCCCTCCTGCTGGCTCCTGCTAGCTCCTGCTGAATCTTCTCAACATTTATTAAAAGCGCTCCGGGTCCTCTTCAGAACACGGTCACGGGCATTTCTGTGGCTCCGTGGGGCCGAGTCTAAATGAAACAACAAGCTGAGATGAAGTCCATGACTGTTTTCAGCGGCTTGGGACAAGATGGAGCCCTGAGTGTGAAGGGGTGACCCCCGTGCCAGCCCTGCCACAGGGTGATGTTCCAGGCCACCTCGAGATCCTCTTCCTGCCTTCTGATGCCAGAATGTTGGCTTTTTTGGTCAGAAGTTGCTTCATGTTAAGACTATTTTTTTTTTTTATTTTTCCAGTTCTGGTAGAGTAGGATTTACCTTTTAAGTAAACAGACATTTTTACTGTTACACACTGCCCTCTTCTGGCTGTGTCGATTCTGTTTCACCAGTTGCAGGATTGGATTTAAGAATGAGGTCAGATTAATTTAAATAAATAAATACACTCACCTACACCCCCCCCCCCCCCCGCCTTTCCTTGGCAAATTGAAGAAACAAAACAAAAACAAAACAAATCTAGGGAGTTACCAAACTTAAAATAATAAATAGGTTGAAGGATGTTATTTCTTAACTTTCATAGAGCACCCTGGAATATAGTGAAACTTTTAGACTAAAATGGGGGTTTAGCTCTCTGGTATTTCTGTTTTCATGTGCTCAAGTCTATATCTTGAGACTAGGCATTCTTTGGTTAATGTATATTTGTTAAAGACTAAATCACATAATTTCCCCCAATCTTAGAGTCTGTCAACAATGCTTGATATGAAAAGAATCCATCTGAGTCCAAAACCAAATAGGAAAACAAACAATGTGACCAAATCTATTTGAAGCCCAAATAGAATTTTTCAGGGCATGCTTGAGCTATAGCTTCCAAATATTAGATTACATAAAATTGTTCACTAGGAAAAACCGTCCTATCACTTCATGCTTTCTAATAACTTAAATCGGGTGTTCAGAAACGAGAGCAGATTAGTGCTTCATTGTCAAAGAACTGTGCTCAAATGAAAGTTGCAAAGTCTGGATTAGAATTAATTGTCTCAAAATCCCCAGCCTACCGCTTCACCTACTCAACAATGCTCTGCCTTTATTAGTAATTAGAGAAAGAATTCGGTGTGTCAAACACTTAAATGCAAAACTAAGGTTAGGCAGTGAATTCTAATTAAAGTAATTTTATTATTTAAAAAAAAAACATCTTTTTTTTTTTTTTAAGAGTAGCTACTATGGCACGGAAATAGATTGATCACTGTTCATGTAATGCGGGCTGTTTTAGAGTTGGTTATGTTTTCTTGCTTATAATTATTTTGGGGTTTGGAGGGGCCTCATGTGGCTTTTCCTGGGTTCCTTAAATTAAATCGCTGAGTTGCACAGATCTTCTTCTGGTTCCGGGTGGGTGAGTTGGCTTAGTGTTTTGGGGGTCCCATCGCTTCCTGGATGAACAGTTGGCTACTGACAGCAGGTTTATTTAAAGCAAGGAACTCTTTTAAGTAAGTCTTCGGTCACGCTGTTGAGGGGGTTGTTAATGCCCCGTGGGCAACGACTAACCATGCATGGGGGAGTTTCTAAAAGAACCTCTGGTTTTCTGACGATGTGGGTCTTAACGAAGGCCTTTGTGTAAATGTGGGGCTCTATGTCCATTTTATTATATACAGTCTTAATTTGAGCCTGAAAAGAGGAGCTCCAGGGCAGACATAAAATCAACTCCTCTTTCAACGTCCTAACCTTTGGGCTTTAATTTATTCCCCTGTCAATCTCATGCATGCCTGGTGAACTCCACTATTGATTTCCATGGCTAATGCTATTTTTCCTGTTTATTATAATATATTGTCCTATTGTCGCGGGCCGTTTGCACTCAGTTAAATTTCCCACACAGCAGACAGGAAGCTTCTCCATGGCATCAGACTTCCTGAGATTGATTTTTTGTCCAGGCGGGGAGGGACCTGCCCACTCCTGGGCTTTGTGCTGAGCCCGCCCGAGGGCCCGGGCCCGCCAGTGGACACTTCCTTCCAGGCCCCAGTGTGGAGGCCTGGCCAGCCCCTCCCGCCTGGTCCCACGCAGCAGCCCTGGGAAACCTCCTTATCAGCGCCACTGTTATGTCATTTCTTTTTACATACGATGTTTATTGTCTTTAGAGCCCGCTCTGTGGGAATGCTCTTTTCAAGTGGGACAATGGGGAGCCGTGGAGCCACACTGGTGAAATCACCCAGCCCTGGAGCGCAGGCCTTCCAGCCTTATAATGAGGGAACAAAACCCTCAGCCACAAGACAAATGATGGTTTCACACTCCCTGGCTACTGAATTATTTATTAATAAAGAGCTGTGGCACCAGTGCGTGATCCCGACCCTGCACACAGGTTATATGAGACCCTCAGAGCCACTGCGAGGGACCAGGGGGTGGAAAAGGTTTTTCTTTTTAAGTCAACATTTATGTTACTATTTTGAGTTTTGCTAAGTACCTTTATGGGTTTAAGGCAAACGTAAGCATCTGCCCCTGTGAGTTGGGATTTAAGAGACGCCCGCCCTACATCGACACTGCTCTCAGTTTGAAATAATTTTAAACTCAACAAATTATCTGAGGCAACACATGTGGGTGTTTCATATTGTAAGAAAGTAGGTCAGTACAATTACTGATTTGCTTACGTATATAGCATCAAAGTCAAAATTATTGTTTTTCCCTACTATTACAAATTCACCTTCCTTAGGACTAGTTAATTGAAAAAAAAAATAACCCCTCCAATATAGTAGATTATATTTTTAAAAATCAGGTGCATCTTATGAACATGGTTATTATTTTACACTCTGAAGTCATGTTCCCACTAAGGAGCTCACTGTCAATTAGAGAATCTCCTGTGGGATGCAGTCGGCAGGTGAAGCCCATTCTGACCATAGTGAGGGTCTCATGGAGGCCCCAGCGTGCAAAAGACACTTTGGATTTTTGTAGCTGTTTTCCCCAAGTGCTGAAGATTTCAGAGGTGGTAGAGAGAAAGAGGTAAATTTTATGAAGACTTTACCAAAGGGAATCAGTCACTGTTGTCAAAATAGATCAGTTTTTGGGGAGAAAACTCAATTTCTATTTCAAGATCACAATTGCACAGTGTGAATCATTTCCACCTGTTCCAATGTATAGCTCCAATGTGGGAATTAGTGATTTTTGATCATTGAAAACCAAATCTTGTCCATTGACATCAGCAATGGGCAGTACTTACAGGGCTTGACTGAGCTTCCAGAGGTTAAACTTAATTGAATTGGCCCAAATAGTTCTCCGAAGTCACAGACATGTGGATTTCTGTTCTACACTTTGAAACGAAGATCACAGGTGTTATGTAGGCAGTTGAATTCTACAAACTCGTCACTAAACCTCAAGCTTTGTTTAATCTTACTGTTCTCATTTTTATTGGGGAGGGGGATTCTCTGCTAGTGAATATATATAATGAATCAAACAGATGCTCAGATCATTTAATTTGACCAGAGTAGATCCTGGGAAACATCCCGGGGAGGCTTTGCCTCCGGGCAGAATTCGTACAGGGAGTTCATTCTCGCCAGGCTCTAGAGTGATTGCTTTTGCAGTTTGCAACTTTGATCAGATTAACAGCAGAAGCAGGAAGGCCTGAGATGGCAAACTGCTGTCTATTATGGATCACAATGTTCATTCTCTGGTGCACGTTCCTGGTGTTGCTCATTCATCACTTAAACCATGGTTTAAATCTCTTACAAGCCTTGGCCAGTGTCAACAGATCATGTGAATCGGCTCCAAAGAGTCTTGCTAACAATTTCATTTCTTAGCCATGGAGAAATCCCACATATAAGCCTACAAAGATGTTTGTTTAGAAGGATTTTAAGAAATGGTTGTTGTTCTCGATAGAGCAGGATAGAGGCTTTAGGTGACTCTCCTGACTGGATTTGGAATCAGAGGTTGATCCAAGGAGGAATGGGGAACTAGGTTTGGTGGGTCGTCCAGGAAGACTCTGAATTTATTTCTGGCTTTGGTGGCTGTGTTCTTGACAGGACCAACATCTACGGCTGGGAAGATGTTCAGAGGAACCAGCTTTAGTTGGGAAGTGGAGCAGGTCACAAACTCAGCTGGGGACATGTTGCCTTGGGCTGAGTCAATGGAGGCACATCCGGTTGTCCGGGAGGCCATTGCTCCAAGTACAGGAGCAGAGGGAACAAGGAGTGGCGGTGCATCCCCAGTCTGTAGAAGTCGGTCGATACCTTAGGAATACCTGAGCTCTCCAGGGGGAGCTGACGGAAAGGAGAGCAGAGGATGCACAAACACCCCAAAAAGAGGAGAACCTCCAAACTAAGTGGAACTAAGTGATGTAGAAAGAGACCATAGGAGAAGGTCACAGAGATTGTTTCAGTGAGTCCTTGTAACATCGTGAAGCCATCTCTCCTGGAGTCAAGTGTTGTTGCATGGCAGCTTGTCAGGGGTGACCAGCTCTTATCCAGGGGAACAGCTGTGAGGCCTGATCCCTTCTACTTCCCGCAGATAATTTATATGATTGCAGGACAGGTGGCGCTAAGAACGCCAGAATGCTCTCTGCTCTCTACCTATTGCTGAGGGCTTTAGGGATTTTTTTGCTTGCTGGTTTCTTTGTGACATTTTTGCCAAAAATAGAGGAAATCCACCTTTCAGAGAGAGCCCCAGAGGACATAAAGGTTGTCACACCACGTCCTCATTGGTGAGTCATCTCATGTGAGGAGCATTTATTGGGCCAGGTCCACGCAGTT
Source organism: Marmota marmota marmota (assembly GCF_001458135.2). Taxonomy (NCBI): domain Eukaryota; kingdom Metazoa; phylum Chordata; class Mammalia; order Rodentia; family Sciuridae; genus Marmota; species Marmota marmota. The sequence continues at coordinate 4,962,827 of NW_025999932.1, read as the reverse complement.
TGACAGTGAGCGAATTTCTTCCTTCACATAGTTTTTTTTTCTTCTTGTCCTAAATGGTGAAATAGTTCAAGGAAATGAATGTCATCATCAAAGGGCCAGGAAAACTGGGTTTTATCTGGACCAGGAAATAATTGGAATGTGTTAAAATGGACAAGCTAAAGTCTTTGGATTGAAGGTTTTCTTTGGAGCGTTAGAACCCATCTGTCACTGACGTACAAACAAAAACAAAAACGCCCAGACTAATTAATACGTTTGCAGTTTGGGAAGGAGAAGAGTGTCCCTTGATATTTGGCCAAGGATATTTTAAAACACAGTGATTCTCGAGGCCCCGGAAGAGAAAGGTTGAAAAGGGCCTGGGCTCTGAAGAGGATGTCTTTGGGACCCTTTGCCAGAGTCATTTCTGGGGAGTCCTGTAGGCAGAGCGAGATGGAAGTTGGTAGAACACTGCATGGGAGGTGAGGAAGGAGGGAGGGAGGGAACACGTCACTTTTATCACTTTGAAGCAGCTGGGCTGGGAGGAGAAAAGAAGCTAAAAAGGTGGAAGCTAGACAGGGAGGCGGAGTCAGAGCCACTTTGTTTTATTTTAGGAAAAAATTGAGGATGCTTAAAGCTGAGGCTAATGGAGAGAGAGAGAGAGAGAGAGAGAGAGAGAGAGAGAGAGAAGAAGAAGAAGAAGAAGGAGGAGGAGGAGGAGGAAGAGGAGAGAGANNNGGAGGAGGAGGAGGAGGAGGAGGAGGAGGAGAAGAGAAGGAGGGAGAGAGAAGGGGACAGTTCTTTGTTCTCTTAGTCCATTTGGACTGCTGTAACAAAGATACCATAGACTAGTTTATAAACTTTCTGTTTATTTTCCGGGTCTGGAGGCTCCAAGATGGAGGCCAGTTGCGTGGCTGATGGGCTGCTTCCCGGTTCCTACATGAGCCATCTTCTCACTGTCCTCATGTGGAAGAAAGGGCAAGAGAGCTCTTTGGGGTCCCTTTTATGAGGGAGTTTACGATCCTGCTTTAAAGGCGATTTTATAATCCCATTCATGAGAGTGGAGCCTTCTGCTCTGATCACCTGCCAAAGGCCACCTTCAAATCCTGACACCTTAGGGTCAGGATTTCAAAACATGAATTTTAGAGGACAAAAACATGCAGCCTATGGCACTGTACCCTTGCTCCCACAAATTCATGTCCTTTTCACATGTAAAATATGTTTATTTTAAGAGCTCCTAAATCTAAACTCATTGCAGCATCAATTCTAAATTCTAAAATTCAAAGGATCATTTAATGTTATCTAACCTGGATATGGGTGAGATGACGGTATGATTCATTCTGAAGTAAATTCTTTTCCAACTGTGAGCCTGTGGAACCAAATGAGTTATGTGTTTCCAAATGCAAAGGTGGGACAGGCACAGGACAGACATTTCCATTCCAGAAAGGGGTGAGGGGTCCAAGTACTTGCAACCTATAGGCAAATGTCCTGAGATCACGAGGCTCCAGAGTAGTCCTCCTTGGTACGATGATAATCTGCCTTCTCAGCCACTGGGTGGCAACATCACCACCGTGGCTTGTGGGGATGGCCCTGTGGCAGCTCCCTGCCTGGGCCCTGACCCTTCAATTCTGGGCTTCTCCATCCTTTGACCCTAATAGGATGTAGCATGCACCCCCTTCAGGTCCCATGTTCTCCCAGGGGGACACAGACACCACCAGGTTAGTTGCATAGTCCCTCTAGAGAGGGGACACAGTGGCCTGCACCTCATGAAGACCAGGCTGAGCACTCTGGCAGCAGGAGAGGGGAGTGGGGTATGCCAGAGTCCTGCAGGTGCACTGTGGTTCCCTCTTGGAAATGGCTTCTGCACTCTGGGTGTGGTGTGAGCAGCAGCTCTGGGTCTGTGGCAGGAGGAACAGCATCTCTGAGTCACCTTCCAGGTCCTCTTGCCCTTGTTTTGGGGATCAATGCCTGGTTTCCATTGAGATGGCTGACCCATGCTAATCTCCTTATCAAATGGTCACTTGGTCACACTTTCAATATTCTCATATTCTGAAAAATGGATAGGCTGAGAAATTTCCAAATCTTTAAATACTACTTCCTTTTTGCTCAGCAATTGCGTCGTCAAGGCAATTTTCTTCCATTTAACTATAAGCAGCCAGAAGGACTAAAGCACACCTTCTATACTTTGCTTAGAAATGTCTTCAGCTAAATATCTAATCTCATTGTTTGCAAATTCTACCTTCCATAAAACACAAATTGCAGCCAAGTTCTTTGTCAATTTATACTAAAAGGATTGCTTTTTCTTTTTCCACTGTTTAATAACATATCCCCCATTTCCATCTCAGACCTCATCAGAATGGCGTTGCACCCATGTTTCTACACATTAGTTATGCTCTAAGAAAAGGAGATTTTCTCTACAGGTCTCTTCCGTTCTTCCCAAACCTTCACCATACTTACCCCTCACAGCAATGTAGAGTTTTTTCTAGTGCCTGAAATCTTTTCCAGGCTTTATCTGCTACTCAATTCCAATGATTGGAAAATTTTAGAAATTTATTATAGCAGCACTCCTCCTCCCACCCCACACACTTCTCATACTAGGTTCTTTTAGTCTATTCAGGCTTATAACAAAAATACCATAGACTTGGCGCTCATAAACAATAGAAATTTACTTCCCACCTTTGTGCGGACTGGGAAGTCAAGGTTCCAGCAGTAGGTGTCTGGTGGGTTCATTTCCTGCTTCATAGATGATGTCTTCTTGTGGCATCTTGTGTGGTGGAAGAGAGTTTTCCAGAGTCTTTTTAAAGGCACCAATCCCATTTCTAATGACCTCCCGAAGGTTCCACCTCCCAGTGCTGCCACATTGGGTACTAGAACTTCAACATATGAGTTTGGGGGAGAGTCATAGACATTCACTCTACAGCAAGAATATAAAAAAGAATTTGAGCAGGGAGATGGGAACAGAGACAAGCCTCATTCTTTCTCACTCCTGCCCAAATATCTGAAGCCCATTCACCAACTCTCCTGACGATCTACCTCCCACCCAGGTTTCTCACATAACTTGCAAAGGTCACCAACCCCTGGATGCCCCCTCCTGAAGCTAAACCTCTGAAGTCCACATTAACTGGGTGAGGGAAGATCCCACAAGGCTTGAGGAATTCCTGGGATGTTATTGGATCCATGTTTTTTTTTTTTTTATGTTTCCCTTGCAATTGCCCTCTAATTTTTTTGCCCTCCTTTGATCCCAGGATGGACATATGGTGTCGAGATAATTTTTCTAAATCACATTTAATTCTCTGAGTTTAACATTTTTTTTCTAGTACTCCATCAACTACATTTGGATAAAGCCCAAACTTCTTACCTTGGCAGATGAAATGAGGCACATCATACAAGTATCTTTATTAATCTAATTGTACCCTTTCTCCTTACACTTCTAATTCATGATCCTTCCGAATGGTGCCCTGGAAGTTCCTTAAAAACATTTTGTGGGCTTGGCCCAGTTTCTCATTCACCCCCTATAAGTTTTGTAAACTTGGACACGTTACTTATCATTTCTCCAGGTTTTGTTATCTGTAAGGGGAGCATGCAGTATTTACTTTATTGGGCTGTAGGGAGGTTTAAATAAAGTACTAGTGTCTAGTTCAGAGCAAAGATTCGAGTTTTATCTATTGTTATCATTATTATTGCTATTATTATTCTCACTCTGTTCTTTTTTAGCCATCCTCTCTTTGACCATTGTCCTGTACTTCTTCAAGGTCAAATTCCTGTCTTAAGATTCAGTCTGAATGCCAACTCTTCTACCAGCGCTCCTCAACAGGGTGTGAGCCTCCTCCCCACTTGCTCCCTACCCCTACTGTCCTGCCTCCTTCCCTGCCTTTTCTACATGTGGGTCTGGACATGTGTCTCTCCAGGGTGGTCCCTTTGCCTCCATGGAGACTTTCCTTTGAGTAAACCCTTCAACATCAAAGGCTGAGTTATACCTCTAGCATTTTAGAAAAATGTCACTTTCTGATAAAATTTAGCAAAATATGAATAATACCCAATAATTTCCTTCATGGTTGGTGTAGCTGTGTCCTATGCAGCATCATTCAGACACATTAGATGACCATTTCAAACACACGTGAGTCTTAATTTTGGGTGGCCTCTGTAACCTCATTGAAAGCAAGATTTTAGCTCTTTTGAATCGAAATAAAACACTAGAACAAGAGCATAGTTGTTAGAAAATATTTTGGAGTCAATCTGAATCTTTAAGTTCTGTAAAGTGACAGTGCCTGGCCCGGGAGCTGGCACGCTGCACCTGGTCTGCACAGGACATTGAACGTGCGCTCAGAGTTGGGAGTTTCTAACACGAAATGTCCTGAGTGGCGCGTGGTGTCAGTTCCTTATTCTAGCTTGCCATAACTGTTACTGTGGTCCTTTCTTTAACCTCTCACATTTTTAACAGGCCGACCTGACACTGTTAGTTTCTCCCTAATATGCAGACAGAGCAACTCACTCCCTCACCTGGAAGGCTCAGGTTTCACCAAGGCCGACCTGTTCAGAGGTGGTGTTCTTAGTGTGGATGGTGACAGCCGTGAACACTGCAGGCACTTTGAGGGAGTGGGAGATGTAGCAGGATCTTTGCACCTTCAGGGGTACTGTTCATGCTGGAGTTCATGGAGAGGCAAATACTCAGAATTGTGCTTTAACAGAAAAGGGATTGCTCGCGCTTGAGAAGAATAATAGGCTGAAAGTAGGCCAAATTAAAACTTTAATAAGTTAAAACATTCGGCACCTTTAACCAAACTTACAATATTTAAATTGTTGGATGTTAGGGTCCAAGAGCCGTCACAGCTGGGTGAGATTCTCTTTTCAGGAGTGGGGCACACTCCCCCCAATTCATTGCTGTTTCTATTCAGCTTCATCAGAACCAGATCCTGTCCTCTCCTGGGGTCACTAGCCACTGTCATTGCCTCCTAGTTGTACAGCTCTGTAGAACTGTTTGAACGTAGATTTTGAGACAGTTTTCTTTCTATGGCCAACTTTGGTCCCACGAACACTGTGCAGCCTTCAAACATAAAGACCCTCATGCTTTGTATTCTGCTGTTCTCACTTGTGGTACTAGTGGTGCTGTTACTGATCTTGGTTACCTATACTATTATTTATTTTAGCAATGTGATTTGAAAAAAATAGGCAACTAATGTAAAATGAAAAACCTGAGCTTGCTGAGTTAACATTGTATATGCGAGTGTGTGTGTGTGTTTATGTGTGTGTGTGTGTGAGTTGGTCATCAAACTGGTATCAGCAGTGTATAAATAATATTCAATCTCTCACTTATAATGCTTTCCCTCTGATTATTATTATTTTAAATATAATTAAGTGCATAAAAACTTGGAATCTGCCACAAATAATACACTACTTTCAAAACCTTTCAGCAGTGTGTGACTCTGAGACCCGGCTCTACCAGTAGAAATGATTATTATAATATTGTAACAATAGGTAGATAGAAAGTTCCAAACCACATACAATCCATACAGTGTTGCATCTTTTAAGAGGATAGTTGAACAGCATTCTGAAAATGTAAAGAATGCCTTTTGTGGGAAGGTGACAAGCTTCAGACAATGAGTGGCATCAGGCACCTTGTTCTCTCTCCTTGCTCTGCAGCTGTGGTAGCTGCTCTGACATACATCCCTGTGGGTGCCTGGCCAGAAGTGGCCAATATATGAGGAAGGGAATCATGGAAGAGCATATCAGCAAGCAGAGAGGAGTAAATTGCAAAGGACACACACACTGAATGACCACAGCTGTAATCACAACCAAGAAAACACCAAGGAAGAAAGAGGGAGTTGGAAAGACCAATGAGCGCATGGCAACGCTTCTATAACCACATAAGAAAGCGGTGGATTCTACATCATCACGGGGATGATTTGACTCATTCGACAATTCCTTTTCAATTTTTATTTTTTTAAAAAAAGAAATACTATCTGGTTTTAGGCTAGAAGCTTCAATCCCCCCAGAAAAGGCTTCTCACATAGGAAACCATGTCGCATGTACAGTTTATAAAATCATCGATTGGAAAGTATCTATTGGCAGAGTCTGAAGAGGGAGGGCTTGCAAGTGTGCTGACCCTGTTCCACTCTGCACAGGAGGAAGCGAGGGGAAGTTCCTCAAGATGCCATTCTTCCATTCCATCACAGGATCATTTACTTTCCATCACATGCTGTAGAAGTAGCCCTCCGCTTAACTATTTAACCAGCCAAGGCTAAAGCAATTAGGCTCATCTTTTTTTGATGTCCTGGAAGAAGCGGTTGGGTGACTCTCGGCTGCCTCGGCTGAGGGAAATGCAGTTCCAGCTGACTGCAGATATTTTTACAGTTGTCTCTCCTTAGTTCAGAACTCTCCAAACAAATGAAGACTGGCCTTGCGGATTTTTTAAAAAAGTTCATCTCAGACTAGAAATCATGTTAGTTGGTTCTCATGCACTCTGTGGATGAATCCATGCTGTAACTCCATTTTAGCACTTACAACAACATTACATATGCAATACCTATTTCTAAAGATTTCTTCCTCCTTATTACTTTCCGAGTCTTTAAATTTGCTTTTAAATCTCTTCACTAACTCACTGGTGAGTTTCCTTAAAGAACATTCTTCTTTTTTACCATAATTTCCTTTTCTTCCTGGAAGTCATTGAGGAAATGAAGGGCACTTAAAATATTGTGAGGATATTAACCATACAAAATGAGAACATGGGAGTTGAGCTATGAATTGAGAAAAAATTTGTGATACGTGGACATGTGCCAACAAGAGACCGTCAGAGGAATCAGGTAATTGCAACGCTGGGTCACATTTTCTCCTTTGCTCTGGTTTAAGAGAACTTTTCCTCTCCTGAGGCAAAATCTCTCTCAGTTGTTATTTATTAGCTGAGTAGTGATTTTTTTTCTTTTGTAAGGTCAAAGACTCAAGCAAGCCACTATTCACTGTCTTCACTCAGAAATATGAGGAATGTGGCTGGAGAGAAAGAGGAGATCGATGCATTATGTTGATATGATCTTAGTGGACAATAATCTCCTGAAGTTTGCAGATATTATCTCTCCACTATTCATATTAGGTTTTGCTGGTAGACTTTGATGCAAGTTTAGATACAATGGGGAGAAACTCTTTTCCCTTCAATTGAACAATTTAAGAGATAAATAAAGATGATGGAGCTACTAATATCGGTTTATCCATGGGGGATGCTACAGAATGTAGGGAAAGAGAGCTGTTACTAGCCTGGGCTGGACGAGGCAGGGATGCAGAGATTTCCCATGGGATTCTTCTGAGCACAGCCCTGCATCTCTGCTGTGTGCACATACAGCACTGGAGGTCAGCCTAGCAAAGGGCTGCCAATATTATCATTCATTTTTTTATTTGAGAAAAAATATATTGGTTTCATAATTACTGTGGAGTCTGGTATGATTTTGATAACTGAAATTGATTTTTTTTGTGAATTTGGCAAAAATATTCTTAATCTTGGTAATTTACATATAATCTTACTTAAAGGAGTCCAGCCGAAAAACTGAGAAGACATGAAAGACAGGAAAACCTGGATAGTTTACAGTCCCTCACCCATTTTTAAAAACAATTAAGATTCTATGATTTTGATGACAACTGCTTGGATCTTTTTCCCCAAAGTTGGATGGCTTCACTCACTGCCTGCGTTAGCACTAATTTTCCAAGAAGGGAGGGGGCAGGTGGACCAAGAGCAGTCAGCGACTAACTGTCTTTCCACCTGTTTCTCAAAGGTCTCTATTTTTTGATCCAATCATTCAAAATCTTCTCACAGTTAAGAAATATTGAAAATGATTATATCAAATAAGAAAGATAAGTTTTCTCCTGAATTCTGAAGTAGGAATTGGCAGAAGGCCCTTTCCCTTCAGGCAGGAGGGATGCTATTTAAGTCACTGGATCTCTTCCCTCCTCCTCTGTGGGAGTCCTGTGTCCTCACAGGCTCCTTTCTCCAGCCATCCTTAGGACCATTCCTGGGCCTCCTTCTATAGTTCTCACTCCACCTCTGAGTTTCATGCTAATTAGCTATCACAGACTCTTCAATCAAGGAAAGGCAAAGTCTGTTCCTGAGCTTCACACTTGTAACACACACGCCTGCACAAACATGTGTGTGAACACATGCTGTCATACACACTTAGGTGCATGCACATTCACCCACATGTATACACACATGCGAAGATGTAAAATGCATACATTTTACACAAAGATGTAAAATGCACACATGTGGACATAGATTCACATACACATAACACATGCAACACAGAGACACACAGACATATCACATGCAAACATACATATGCAAACTTATACATGAAAATGCACAGGTATGTGTACACATTCTTAGACCCATGTGCACACGTAAAGCACACATGTACACACACAGGTATTTGTGTACACATATACACACATGTAGATGGTTGTGAAAACCACACACAGTAATACACAAAACACACACATGGATACACACACACTTGCACACATTTGTACATACATGCAGATTTACATACCTGCACATACACACATCTGTACACACATAGATACACAAGACACACACAAGAACAAACATGTGACCAAACGTATGCATACACAAACATACTCACATTGACATGTACACAAGTGCATGCACTAAAATATGTAAATGTAGGAATATATGTTCATATATGCACACACATGCCTGAACACATATGCATGTTTGAACACACAAACATACATGCACACAATGCTCACATAATACAGACATACATCACATGCAACCAAGCATGTTTACACCCACACAAAATGTGCCCATGTTAACATGTGCACACACACAGAAGCACACATATGAAAAATGGACACATGTGCACAAATATAATGTTTGAACACACATAAAACAAAAACAGTTTTATAGCCATGCATGTGCATATGTAAACATGCAAAACATGTGAGCAAACACATGTGCAAGTACACATGCAAACACTCACATACATGTACATACCCCAATGCAGAAATGCATGCTCATATATGCATACATGTACACATATATGCATGCATGTGCATGCATGTGCATCCACACACAGAGCAAATACAAATGTGTGCACATGCAACACACTTGAACATGCACAAAATAAAGGTACACATGCATACACACACATGTTCAGTCACATGCACACTCATGTGTGCACACATGTGCACACAGATCCACACACATTCACACATTTACACAGACATGTGCAATATTCACACAGGTCCATACAGGCAGGTGTGCACACACATACATGTACACACATGCACTGCACACATAGACACACGTGCACACACACATGTACGCTTGTGAGTTCAGGACAGTGGGTTTCTGTCTCAGAAGCTTACCTTCTCTTGGCACCAAGTTTGTGAGGGCCTTGTGTCTAACCCTCCTTCCAGATCTTATCTCAAATAGCTTTCTGCTTCTGAGAGCCCCTTGCCTCCCACATCTGTGCTCTAAGACACCTGGCCCTACAGAAGTGTCAATCTGGGGACGGAGACTCTCCCACATAAATGACTGCTTTCCTAGTTTTATTTTGAAAAACTTTCTAAATAGCTCCCTTGTCTCCATGAGGAAATATGAAAACTGCATCTGGATTTTGTAGGAACTGTATCCCTGATGGCCTCTTCACCTGATGTGAGGAGAGGAGACAGGTGCAGGTGAGGTTTTAATAGGAGACATCTCACATTGTCAAGGAGGCCAAGGAGGAAAGTTCCAGACTTGACTCACTTGACAGGTAGTATTTGATGTGGAAAGTGGGAGGGGAGCAAGTAGAAAATTGGGCATAAACATAAAGGAATGCATGATTCCATTTTCATTGAGGCTTTCAGAGAAGCTCTCTAAATGCAGTTTAAAGAATGTTTAAAAGCCCATCGGTCATGCCAAGGTACAAGAAGTTCCCGAAGAAAGGCCTGGATGGATGCCGCAGCTGAATCCATCATGTGGCAATTCTCACAACCTGGTGCTGTGGCAAAAGTATTTAGTTTTGCACAAGCAGAACATATGAAGTACTGTGTTCTGAAAAGGCACATTGGAAGCATTTCTCTAGGTGCCACGCAACACACCTGGCTACAGTGCATGTCTGCAGCCCCCCTGGCGAGTCTTTTACTTTTAGCTCCATCTCATGCTGACTCAACCTAACATTATGTGCTGTCCATGCATAACCTACTTGAGGATGTGGGCTGTCCTTTAGTGTGTCCCCAGATGGCCCACACAGAAGCAGGACACAAATTCACACTTAGACACGGTCGCTGTGACTCTGTCCTTTATGTTTTCTGTTCCTCCTTGTGATGGCTGACTGTGTGTTTCATTTGCTGGGCCATGGTGCCACTTTGTTTGATCAAACACAGTCTGGATGGGTGGGTATTTGGGGATGAGATTAACATTTAAACCACAGGACTTTGAGTAAAGTGGATGCTAGGCCTCATCCAATCAGGTGAAGATTTAAATAGTAAATTAGATCAGTGGGGAGCTGAACTCTCCTGAGTGACAAGGAATTCTCCAGCAGGATGGCCAGCAGCCTGGAACCGCCACACCAGCTCTCCTGCCACCTCCTGCACAAGGACCAGCCAGGGACTTCAAACATGCAGGCTCCACTGCCACGGGAACCCATGCCTTCAACTCTCTGTCTCTCTTCTATGTACCTAGACATGCACACGAACATCCTCATGTTCTAAAAACCTGGTCTATACAGCCTTCCTACCCCTTTCCTCATTTTTCCAGTGTAGGTTGCAGCCATGAATCGCTTCCATTAACCACAGGTCATGATGAGATGAGCCTTTGTCAGGTTGAAACGTTATCTGGTCCTCAAAGGAATAATGAAAGTCTAGAGCTAATCACAAAAATGAAAAAAAAGTGTCACTGATTGACACTAAAGTCAATTAAACCTTATCAAGATGTTTCTAAGACACTTATATACCAATTGTTTTCAATTAATTTCCCAAGAATGTTCAAGTAGAATAGTATATATGCTCATCTATGTTTTGTTTCATTTTATCTTTATAAAAATTAGTTCTCTGGAAAGTATCTCAATGGGGGGATAATAGAATTTAAAAAGTCAAAGTCATCTAACCTGGGAAAGAATCGCAGGACCTCCTGATCCCTGGTATGCTGGACGCAGTGTGGTTGCCCGATGGCCTCTTCTCTTCTTGACTGCACCACAATCAAAGTGACCCTCATAATACTTCCTTGCTTAAAAATTCTTTGTGCATTCCCTTTGCAGAAGGATGAGCTCCAGGGTGCCTGGCTGAGCCTATAAAGCTCCTCACTATCTGAGTTAGACATCAGTTCTGCTCTCTCTTCCTCCCTCACCCTCCCATTTCACCTTGACAGGCCACTAGACTTCTCTCTCCATCTCTCCTGTGCTGTCTTTCTGAACACCCTTCCCTCCTAGACACTCTGGCGTACCTAGAGTCTCAGCTCAGAGATTTCATCTGCTGTCGACTTTCCCGATCTCTAAAAGTTGCACTAGGTTTTTCTCTAATTCCATACTGCATATTTTCTTTAAAATATTTTTGACCAAAGTGCATTGCATAATGCTCTCTCTTGACCACTAGGCCATGGAACCCCTCTCGGGAAGGGTCCATTCCTTCCCTGTCATTGCACAGCCTCCCAGAACCAGAAGGTGGTCTGTTAAAAGTCAGGAGGGAACACAGGCACAGAGGAGAGGTTCACTCGACACTGCTGTTAGAAAATCCCTCCTGCTGCCCCTCCACACACTCCTACTCACAGGATGAAGAGGGAGGCCTCAGCAGAAAACTGAAGACACACAAAACCAAACTAAAGTCGAAACACAAAGAACAGAGCTCCTTAGTACACAGGAAGGACTATACGTTTCCTTTTTAGAAGAAACATGAAAAAGGAGACCCTTTGCCGCAGTCTGGCTGGGCACAAATCACCAGTCACTGAAGTAGGAACAAACTTTATTTCTGAACTCCACCAGCACACTCCACACACGCTCCCTGGGAACTCTCCTGAACGCCACCCACGCGGCTCCTTCTCGGAACCACCAACTGGAAATCCCTCCTCCGGCACTTCCCCAACCAATGGGAACTCTCTGGGAATCTCCCTGAGAACTCCAAAGTAGCAGGCCAAGGCAGACAGCAGGGGTCTAATATACAATTGAATGCACAGCTTAACATAACCATTATCATCTCAATGGCTTGCTGGCGTCACCTCTCAACCACTCTATTCTGGCAAAAATGCCATACGTCATTCGGACTCTTGCTATGGCTCTCAGCAACCCTCATCATTATACAAAATACATGTATGAAGATGTGAATTTGGTGCCAACATACCTTATATGTAATCAGAGATATGATATATTATGGTATAATGGTGTATTAAGAATTCTAATACAAAAATAAATAAATAAATAAATAAAAACATGAAAAAACGTATTCTCATTTCCTTTTCAGGAGAAATTAGAAATAAAAGAGAGGCTGAGACACTGAGAAGTGTGGTGTCCGGTCTTGTAACCCCTCTCAGCAGCAGGAAGGCTGGCCTCAGGTGAGCAGGTGCAGGAGCAGTCAAGGGCATCTGGCAGGATCCAGCTGAGTAAGGGGCTGAGGTCAGAGGTCAAAGGCATGAGGAGAGTTCTAAGGAGGCAGAGGTCTTGGTCTGAGACTCTTTTGAAACCTTTCCCATAGATGAAGTTTGGGAGAAGAAACTTCAAGTTCATGTCAGTATGTGAATCCAGGGTAGGGGTCCTCCAGGATCCAAATAACATTTTCAGCTTTCCCTTACCTCCCACCCCTGCGGTCCTCCTCCCCTGTCCCTCTCTCTTCCCTCCTTCCCTCCTCTTCAGTGCTGGGCTGGAACACAGGACCTCACACACGCTGCCGCTGAGCGACAACCTCAGCCTTAGTTCTACCTGTGATGTGGTTGAGCGTGAGCTTTCAACTATTATACAGAGCAAAGTAACTCTTCTGCATTTTGAAAAAAACAAATCACTGTTTTTTCATGATTGCTACTATAAAAAAATATTTGACCTGGAGCAAAACTAGAAATTGGTTATGTTGGAAAACTGTCTTAATGCAACAGTGAATGCTTTCTGCATTCTGGGGAATGAGTAAGGATTTTTCTTGGGGTTCTTTCCTCTCATTCTGGAGGAGGTACTTGGTGAGCCTGGAATCTTACTGACATGGGACATGAACGTATGCAGGGCCACTCTGGGCTTGCTTCAGACCTGGATTCTGAATGTCCTGTTCTTACTGGTGTTGATGGGCTGGCACAGCAGAGCAAAGCTGTCTTTCTGACAAATGGAGCTGGGCTACACTGGCTTTGAAAAATGGTTCTTTGGCTCATGAGGTGTGTGCATGTGCAAATGTGTGTGCACGTGGACTTCCTGAGAGAGGCCCATGGGGGACCCAGCGAGCTGATGAATGCCAGGAAGGACAGGGAGATGGAAGCTGACCTAGTCCCTGAAGTTGCTACCGATGGCCTTCACACCACAGAAACCTGGGTTCTTTTTTCCTTCTCTTTCACAGTTGCATTCAAGCCACCAGCAAGGGCAGAGTCCCCTTTAAACACTGTGGCTCCATTAATAACTCCAAGGACAGTTTTCCTGTCCTGCTTCCATGCTGTGCCCTGCCATCAGGTGTCCCTGCTCTGTCTTTGCCGTAGGGAGTCCAAGTCCTATCCGGCTAGTCCAATCCTGTCCCATCCTCTCAGAATAAAAGGCAGTCCCTGGGGCTCTCCAGGTCTGCCTCCCATCCAGAATGCCCCGGCTCAAGGCCTCGCTCCCTCCTTCCCCATTTGCAGAGGCCTTGGCCTCGATGCTGTTGCTCCCAGGATCCAGTCCCCTACCTTGAGGTTTAGCCCTTCCTCCTGGAGCCCTCCCTGCATGCAAGCCCCTTGCACCGCTCAGTCTCTGCTCAGCTGTCTTTCCTAAGAACGTCCTCCCCCATCTAGCAGCCCCACTTAACACTAGACCCTCTTGATCTCTATCCACTTTTCCTGCCCTAGTTTGATGATTGCTCAGTACTGTACTTTAGTATTTTTAATATATTATGCTAACAAAGTTAAACCCCCAAAAGGCACAAATTTTAAAATTTAAGCCATGATCTCTGTATCATGGTTTCTAGTCTTTTGCCTGGCACCAATACTAATTGAATAAATAATTCTAGGTCAAATGCTGTTTCTATATTTCTTTCTTTAAGAGCCATGCATTAGGGTAGGAGGAGCTCCGTGCTAGAATGGTAGAAGAAATCCCATATTTCCCTCCCTTTTAGCATGTGTAGTGTGTGTAAAGTTCTGTAGGAATGACCTGAACATTCCTGGCCAGGCCCGAATGTCCCCGAAGCTATCACAGTTGTGCAGCTGGCCAGGCTGATGGTTGATGCTCAGGCATTGACTTGGGGGAATATGCGTGTTCGGTGAGGCTCACCTGGCTGGGCTCCTCTGGCACAGGACCGAACGCCTTGTTCTCTCCCTAGGGGAAGGTGACACCTGGTGATGCTGTCACTGCACTCAGCACACTTCTGTTTATGTTCAGAACCTCTTTCACATTGAGTGTTTAATGATGGGATTGCTTTGGGGACGAATCCTGGGCCTCTCTCAACTGCAACCTATTGAGCAGGTCAAGAGAGCTAAAGGCAACATGGCTATTTCACAGCATCGGGGCTCGACACAGGCTTCTCCAGCTTCCCCACCAGGCCGCAGTGACACTACGGAGCTACGGCCCCCTCATTCTTTTTCACTCTGCTACACAGGCCCACCAGCTCCCATCACCTTCAGGGGTCAGTGCAGCTGTCTAACTACTACTTGTTAAGCCATCTCAAGTCTGCAGGGTGGCGATGCAGGCAAGGTGGCCTGTGATTGCACCCAGGAGGGCGGGCGTCTGGCTCTTCACAATGGCTGTGATGTTTCCAGAACTGTGGGCGACATTCCTGCGGCCCATCTCAACCCTTGTTAAATTCCAAAGCTGCAGTGACATACAGGGGAGCCTGGTGAACTCCCAAGCAATAAGCCAAGGCACCAACCAAGACTCCAAGGTACTAACCCAACCACAGAAATGTAATTTAGTACTGCTAGGGTGCATTTAAATAAGAAATATATGCAGCCCGACTCACTTTAACAATGCAACAATGCTTGCAATCTTGTAAAATAGCCAATATTTGAAAAATATATATTCAGTAACATGGTCGGGGAAGTGATCTGGGAAAAAGAAAGGCTAGAAAGAGGTGGAAATAAGGGAGAGAACTCAGAGGGTCCACATTCTCTCCTACGCCTGCCTTAGCTTACTTAGCATCATTCACAACAAGAATTCAAGGTCATTGTGCTGACGTTTGCTCACTTTAGGAAACCACTTCGTACTTCTGAATAAGTCACATGAAATCCAACATTTTCCAAACCAAACACACCATCTTCTCCACTTAAAAGTGCCGTGCCTTTCCCTACATCTTAATGTCGCCTTCTTGGAGACACTAACTCACACAGTGACGCTTCACACTTTGCTTTACTTGGTGGATTTAATTGTTACATTTTGGATTTGCCATTAAAATAGCATTTAAAAAATCTTCCATTTCATGTCTCCCCTGCTTTAGCTAATGACAACACCGTGCCTGTCACTACTCATCTCCGCCTTCCGTCTCTTTTCCTTTCCACTTTGGATTATGTGATCAGAGCTCTCTCTCTATGCCAACGTTCTCATGTGCTCAGACACTCAAGACAGGTGACTTTCACATGACACATTTGTGCACCTAAATGAAGCAAATATTGCATTTTTTTCAGTATCATATTTATTAAAATTTCTTAAAAGCATGAAAGTATTGAAATCAGCCATTTGTAGATATCAAGAGTGTCATTTAACTGAAAAATAAATAAATATGCCCATTTCGATTTTAAACATTTTTTATTTTTATACAAAATATTTCAAACACATAAAAGGCAATGAAAATAATGTAACAGACGTTCATGTTCCGACCACCCAGATTTCACAGATGTTCACATTTTTCCATATTGACTTCAGAGTTCTCTTTCATGTCTTAAAAAAAAAAGTGGAGACACAGTTACAGTTGGGCTTCCATCCACACCTCCTTGGAGGCTGGAGTTTTGAATCTCAGCACTATACATAAATTTGTACTTCTTTGTGTACTTTTTTGACTTCTTAAGCAATTTATTATTATTATCTTGGTTAAATTTTTATTTCAATTGTATCACACTGTATTTACCCTTCAGCACTCAGCTTTCTGTGTCAACATATGTGGATACATGTTGACACAGTTCATTTAGTCAATCCCTTTTGTGGGAATCTAGCATGGGTTTAGATCAGTTGATTTATATGTTCTACTGAGGGCTGGGAGCTGGGGTTCAGTTCTCTCCTTGTTTGACTAGTGCAAATACTGCTGCAACAAACACCCTTGGGGGTATGTGGGAGACTGTGGTCCAGAGAAGAGGCAGTGTGCTATAGTGCACCCCCACGTTTAGGGTCCACAGGACTCAGGTTGGCTGGCTCTGCAGCTGGGTGTGTTAAAGCACCCAATAGTCATGGGTGAGATTTCTTCCTCTGAAGATTTGAGTGGTGAAGGGTGTGTCCAGTCTGACATGTTCAAATGGAATTTCACCTTTGGTTGAATCAGCATTTCCTCAATTCCTAATAATGAGCAGGAATATATTCATATGTTACTTGGCTATTTTTTTCTTTTCTGCGAATGGAAGAATAGTCATTATTTTTGCCCAATTTTCTTTTGAGTTGTTTTTTCCACCCCTCACAACTTACCACATATTCTATATTCTTATTTCTTATACAAGCATAACTTATATGCTTATACTCTCTTCCAGACTGTAGTTTCCTCTCAATTCAATTATGAAGAGTTTTTTTTTTTTTTTTTTTTTTTTTTGTTGTTGTTTGTTTTTTTGGTGAAACTAGTTTGTATAAAATTTTCATATAATTTATTGGGTCAAGTTTATCAATCTTTGTGAAATATCAAATATTTCATATTTCTTAAGAAAGGTATCTAACATTGATGCTGTATCTTTTGTTTTCTTTTAAATATTTTATATTAAATCTTAATTTAAATAAGATTGTATGCTCCTATGTTTAATTTAAGGACCTGATTATCCTTAGTATTCATGGTCCTAAGTTTGAGCACATCATCGAACAGTTGGCCACCAGCAGTTTTTGCCATGTTTCTACTGGTGTGCAATTTGATATCCATCATCGATCATCCTTACATATATTTGGGTCTGCTTTTTAATCAAATACATGTTTTAACAGGTGATCTTATGCAAATGGACTCTCAAGTGTCCACTAGTGCTTCATGTGCTTTTCTGCATGTACATATCTCATATTAAAAGAGATTTAAACCTTAATTTTGAACTTTTTCCAGACCTTCATAATGTGCATAATATCACTTTTTAAAAACCAAGCAGATAAGTGAAAAACTACACAAAGCATTACTTTATTTAAAAAGGCATATAATTGAATAAAATTTTAGCACATTATTATACGCCTTCAATATGCTACTTGGACATTAATGACTGGTTTGCCTCTGGTTTTTGTTAGACGGAATGATATATTTTTAGGATTAGTCTATTCTACATATAATGCAGAAGTGAATACTCAGCAGATAGACATCTTAAATTCATGGTTGGCTTTCCCAAATCATCCATATTTAAAATTAGAATTTAATATAAGTAAATTAATATTAGTAGTAATACTGATAACATAATGGTGAGTTGTTTTTTCTTTTTTAACCAATGCTGTCTCATAAATAAACTGGCTGTGAACCAGAACAATACTATGAGACCTGCCTTTAATTTTTGTCCCTCTTACGCAACAGTGAGTGCAAGTAACTGGGAGAGGCATTATTCTCCCAGTTAATATTTTGGCAGAGATACTTGCTGGCCCATGAATACTCATGGACTCCCTGACTTCTCCCATCCCTCTTGCAGTTACGTGAGGCTGTGTGACCAGTTCTAGAAAAAGGGCCTAGATGGAAAGGAAAAGCCTGTGCTTTGAAGCCAGCATCTGATAGCGGCTGCTGGCGCTTCAGCACTCTGTGCGGTACCACACGTTGCAGATGGGAGCATTATGAGATGCAAAATCTGGATCCTTGAGTCTGGAGAGCTGCTGTTAGAGGGAGGCCCTTCAGCACACGTTGATCCATAAGGCAGTGATCCTGTATATAAAAGAAATCCTCTGTATGTGTTAGGACTCGGATTCCAGGGCTTGTTTACTAACAGAATCACATACCCTCCCACTCAGATCTTACTCGACTGATCCAAGTTTTGACTTAAGGTGGAAGCATCATAAAACCAATATGAGGTTTGAAAGTATTTCTATCACGTTATAAAGAAATTGGAAATAGGCACATTCTGGATAGACCATTTAGATCATTGCTTTTCAAATTGGGGTCCAACAACATTGGCATCACCTGGATGGGAACTGGCTAGAATATCAGGTCCTTCCCAGACCTATGAGCCTGCATCTTGGTTTGTGCAACCACACCCAAGTTTAAGAGCCCTCAATTTAGATTATCACCTACACACGTGAGTGCATCCCAGCCTCGGTGTTCACTTGGCTTCTATGTTTCCTCCTTCTATGTTCACTATTTGAACTGCATAGGCTAATGTGAAAAGAACAGTCTACCGATATGGAAGCTAAATATTTAGCCTATGCTCCGTGAGTTCTTTGGTAGTTTAACTAGAGAAGAGTTCAGGCAGCACACGGCACCCTCTCGTATAGGCAGGTGGAACTTACAAGAATCAAGCCAGTTAGCCTGGTGTGGTAGTGCACGTCCGTAATCCCAGCGGCTCTGGAGGCTGAGGCAGGAGGATTATGAGTTTAAAGCCAGCCTCAACACTTTAGCAAGGCCCTTAGTAACTTTTTGAGATCCTGTCTCTAAATAGAAAATAAAAAAGAGCTGGAGATATAGCTCTGGAGACCTGACAGTGAGAACTAATTCAAACTGCAATAGTGGCTCAGCTTCTGCAGTCATCAGTGGCTTGGCCTCCTATTGTTACTCAGTTTATTGGCTACATAACTTCCTTTTTCCTCCATTTATAATGGAGATGGAGATGTATTATAAGTGGAAAAATAAAGATTTTCTACGTTGATGTTTGTACATCAACCTCATAATCAAAATCATTGGTAACTGTACTAGTTTCCTCTGGTGAATATAACAAATTTTTAGAGATTTGGTGACTTAAAAGCAAAGTAAATGTATCCTCTCACAGTTGTGGAGATCTAAAGTCCCAGGCACTATCACTAGGCTGAAATCAGTGTCAGCAGGACCACACTCCCCAGAGGCTCCAGAGGGTCTCTTCTTGCCTCTTTCAGCTTCTGGTGGAAGACAGAAGCCTGAGCTGGTGGTTGGAACTTCAATCTGCTCCGCTGTCTTCACTTGGTCCTCTAGACTGGGGGTGTCAGGGCTCACTTTGCCTCCCTCCTGCAATATATGTGGCGGCGACCCCACATCCAAACCACCATCTCCCTTTTTTTGCTGTCTGAGGTGACATCTGCAGTTCCAGAAGGCAGGACACCTACATCCTTGGAGGAGAGGAGTGGGTACTTCAGATGACCACAGCAGTGGTACTGCGAGTGGCCACTCAGTACTGAAGACTCACCACAAGCTCTGTTTCTTGTTTTCAGTTTCTCAAACTCAAGTTTGAGAAGCTCTTATTATTATGGGAATGATATTGATTACACTTAATTTAATACCAAATAAATCACAAAATTTGTTACTTGTGATAGCTGGCCACAAAATTAGCAACACCTGTCAGAGATAAGTAATTTCTTGGATATGATGAAGGACACGATCATATCCTTTCTCCTCAGCTGACATTTAATTTGTTTTACAACCTGGTTCTTGGCTCTCAGCTGTCTGGACAATTTTTTTTTCTAGATTTTTTTTTCTGTTGCTCATTTTTTTTTTCTCCTAGAATTTTTCTCTTCTCCTTTCCCCTCATGACCCCATTCATGCAGACAGACACCAGGGGATGGCAAGCAGCTGAAAATAGTGAGGGTGATGAAGAGATCTGGTTTAAACCAAGGCTTACCAACCCCACCAGGTATCGGCATTGGGTGGGGAAGAGGGGGTGGTTGAGAGGTTGGGTTTAGATGAGGTGTTAGGCTCCTTCTCTGTGCAAGGCAGAGTGGAAGCCCCGTCGGTTATCAAGAGGGACTGCTGCACAGCTGCTCGGTGACCACATAGTGGCTCCAGAGGAAGAGCTGGGTGCTGGAAATGGGTGTCTCAGAAGCATCTCAGGGATGGGTCTGTGGAGGGACAGGAGCCGACATTGATTAATTTTGGGATTTATTATTATGTTTTTCTCTTCTGTCTGGATACCTGGTGAGTGATTATTTGGGGGTGACTAGAAGGTTTGGCACGCAGTAGGAGCTCATTACATACATTAATTGCAAACCCTTCATTTCATTTTGCACATGTGATGCTTTCCACCAGAAGACTGAAGAGGAGCTCCAAGCCAAGGAGGAGAAGGGGAAGAAAGGAAAAGATTAATCTGGGGACTGATTTTCACAGAATCCAAAGGCCAAGCTGAGATTTATTTCTTAGCAGGAGATTGGTTATGGTTGTTGTTCTTTGCTAAAACAACTATTGTAACAACTTAAGAGAGGTTTCTAGGGTGTGTGTGTGTGTCTATCTCACATGTTATGTGCTTTGTGTGGTTTTATGCTCAGAGATTATTTTAGATTGTGTTAGAATATCACCCAATACCAGAAATTTATCATAGAAGAAAACTAATGTGGCCTAAGATTATATGGACATTTTAAAATTAAACTAAGTTTAAAATCAAACTTGTGTGATTAACTCCAGATCGCTCTTGTATGTTTGCTTTCTCAGAGGTGATTTCCAAATTGACAGCCTCTAGACATAAAATATTCAGAGTTCTATTCGATCTCTCTCACTGACCACAGGGGTAGGCATCTATGGGTAACTTTGTATAGATTCTGCTGGATCTCACATAAAGCAGTGTGGTAAATAGAATTCCGCTTTTGTGGTTATGTTGTAGTACCTGCTGTGGTTCAAAACCTGGCACAGAGGGACTAGATCCTCAAGTTTTACTCTTCTTCCCGAAGTTGGATCCAAGAGCTCTGAACACAGAAAACCACACTAAAATGTGTTTGTGAGGCCAACAAATGCTCATTGTGTGGGGGACAGAAAAGAGGTTTTTTTCTTTTATGGGAGGTAATCACTTCTGAGGGCTACTTAACAAAGCTCCATAAACAGGGTGCATTAATTCAACAGCAAGTTTTCCTCCACAGTTCTGGAGGCTGCAAGTCCAAATGGAGGGGTTGGCAGGGCTGATTTCTTCTGGGGACCTGGGAGGAACCCAGTTTCTGGCGGTGTTCTTTTGACCCTTACTCTTCCTCGGCTTACAGATGCATTCCTCCAGTCTCTGATGCAGGGTGTCTTCCCTGTGTGTCTGTCTCTTTCTTTTTTTCTTTCTTCTTTCTTTTTTTTTCCGTTTTAAATAAGAATGCTGGTTATGGGGCTGCGATTGTGGCTCAGTGGCAGAGTGCTTGCCTCACACATATGAGGCACTGGGTTCGATCCTCAGCACCACATAAAAATAAATAAATATAAAAATAAAGGTACTGTGTCCATCTACAATTTAAAAAAAAATTAAAAAAATGAATGCTACTTATATTGATTGAACGCCTCAGCCTCATTTTCATCGGACATTTGTACTACTCCTATTTTCAAATTAGGTCACATTTTGAGTTATAGAAGGTTAGAGTTCCAACATGCTTTTGTGGGGGGGGGGGGCACAATTCAACTCATATAACAGCTTCTGATGGAGAATTCCTTTCTAGAAATACCTCTATTGATCTTTACAACAACACTTTTCACAAACAACTTTTGATAGATGCCATTACTGAAAAGAAGGAGATTTGCTCACAGATTGCAGGAAACAGAATCTAGAACTTCAGAATATAAAAACCTTCTGAAAAACCATAAGTCTGATTATTTTCTTTTATTTAAAATGATAAAAATAAACTCTTATGATAAAAAAATCCAATTTTGTGGAAGCATGGAATTCCTTTCTCATATTCTATTCTTGATCTTGGGAGAAAATCAATGTTAATTTTCACATTTATTCTTTCTAAAATATTCCTGTTTATTCAGAATATGTATATGAGTGCATATATATTCATGTATGTACATATTCATGCATATGTGTATGTACAAACTGATATGTATATACATGTGTGTATAAATGGAGTTAGACTAAATATACTCTGCACAATTTAACTTTTTCATTTTATAAGAATTGCAGCTCAAAGATGTAGCAAGCCAGTTTTCAAAATGAGCCCTGTATAGCCCTGGGCTCTATACAGGTGTTTCTGGGATTGTAAAAATTAAATTATTGCCAAATAATTCACATGTACATTGGCTGAGGGTCTCTCCTTGATCATTTTTATTTATTTTTTTAATATTTGGGGGCTCCTCAATACAATTTTATCTAAAATAGAAGCATTCTTGGCAAGACAGGTAAGGTAAAAAGAATTGATTGAAAAGCATTTGTCTATTTTATTTTCTTATTTTACTGCTCGGGGACTGGAGGCTATGAAGGGAATTAAGGAACTAATGGGAAGAGTGAGTGGGCCCCGCTCTGCCCGGCTTCCCACACACAGTAAGTAGTTCCTGTGTATCTGCTGGACACTGAGGCTTGTTAGGGATCATTCCTGCCTCTTTTGTTTCTCGAAGCATGTAAAATACCTGGCTGTACGATCTGGAGAAAAACAAGTTGAGACTTTATTGGAGGGGTGTGTGTACAAAGTGAGAAGGTGACACAGGTCATTACTCCTATGGTTTGGATATGGTTTGAGTGTCCTTCACAGGTTCATGTGCTGGCATCTTGGTCCCCAGGGGAGCCATGCTTAGAGGTGGTGGACCCTTTAAAAGGTGGAGCCTTGTGGAAGGTGTTTAGGTCACTGGGAATGCCACTCTGGGAAGGGATTGATGCTGTTCTGCTGGGACACCACTTGGCGCCCACAAGAGTGGCTTGTAATGGAAAGAGCCAGGCTGCCTCCAGAATCCCTCAGGCTTCCTGTATCATCTGATCGCTCCCTTCCACACATGCTTGGGTCAAAAAGCAGTCTGCCAGGTTGCAAAGCAGTCAGTGGCCCTTCACCAGAGGCTGAGTTGATGGGGCCTCCAATCTTGGGCCTCCAGCCCCTCAAACTGTGAGCTCATTCAGTCAGTCCCTTTCCTTTACATATCACCAGCGACACAGAACAGACTGAGACACAGATCACACTGGTGTGGGGAGGAGAGAAGCCAACAGGGTCTAAGAGCAAGAAGAAAAGGGGAATGGTAGAGTGGGAGCCTGTGGACACCGTGTTGACACTGCCTTCTCCTTATGACCAGACTGCTGAGGGATGGAGAGCCAACCAGGGCTTCGTAGGTGACATTGGCACGGTGGGGGTTTGGACATTTAAAGACAGGAGTATTACAGGAAGTGGACGGAGGGATGGTCACGAGCAGCATTCACCTCCTTGGTGCTGAGGCCTTGGGACCGATCCCGAGGAGGGCTTTGAGGAAGTAGTTTCTGGGCGGGGTCAGGAAGAGGACAAGAGTTCCGGGAGGAGGAAGAAGCTGTGTGGAGCACGTTTCAGAGGATGCCAGATGATGTCCACCAAGAGGAAGAGCAGAGAGTAATTAAGTGACTGTCCCTAAGGGAGGACTAACTAGCCCTGAGCCTTACACTTCAGGTCCTGGGAAGGCGGTGAGGACACTGGAAGGAGCAGTAGGGTAGCCTTCAGGCTCTGAGGGCTCCCTTGCCGGGGTTCGCCATAAGCCACCTCCATCAGGCACCAGGCTCTGAAGGCAAGAGGGCTGTGCTCAAAAGAGCAAGGGCACTGCCCTCGGGTGGCTCCGGTGAAAACCCAGACATGGAGCTGCTCCAGGCTGTTCAGGAGCTGAGTGTGCGTGGGCTCCAGAGGGCAGCAAGAACTGGACCCCACAGAAAACCCCATGGATAGTGCTACGGGTGGGGGGGGTGTATACGGGCTCTTGAGTCCCCAGGCCCTGCCTGGGCTGTTTTCCCAGAAGACACGATGCTAGTGAGACTTGAAGGATGGCTCAGTTACAGGATGGTCGGCTGTGGGGTAGGGAGGCCAGAATCTAGACAGAGAGGTGGAGGGCAGTGCCTTTAAGGCATCTGGGTGAAGTTGGGGCAGGGGCCCAGGAATGCCACGGCTGCCCAAAGGCAGGGTCCTCTTTTGGTGGTGCTGGGGGCTGAACCCAGGGTGTCGTGCATGTGAGGCACGCACTCTACCAACTGAGCTAAACCCCTAGCCCCAAACACAGGGTCCTTGGAGGCAGGCTGCAGGTTTGGGCTGTCTTCTGTCCTTGAGCCTTTGAGCAGGAAGTGGATGGCTCCCTGATGTGGTATGGGCACGGGTCAAGTCCGGTCGAGGTTCTGACCCTTGCTCAGGCGGCTGTCCTACCCTTTGGATGGTAGGACCTAAGTGACTGTGTGGCGGGAAGTCAAATAAGAACCTTGACATTCCAACAGGGAAACCCACCTGCAGTGGGTCCTACTGACCAGTGTCTGTGCATCCAGCAGCTCCTCCACATGGGCACGTGCATGTTCCCATAGCGACACCAGGACAACCCGCACTTGGAGTCTGTGTTGTTGACTCATGGACCGCTGCTCTGGAGGTCGGAGTGCTGTGAGAGGGTGGACGGGACAGACCAATGAACTTTCACCCACCAGGCTGTTTACCTGTGGGTGTTCTTATGTTCTTTTTATTATCTTTCACATGTGGAAACCTTCCATTATGTGTTACTGTAAAGTGATGCGTTGAAGATGTGGCTTTTGATGAAAAGTGTCCCCTTGATAGATAAAAGGGCATGTAAGATTCAGAGAGGCACCCAGCCCCTCTGCCAGGCCACTTAACAGGAGTGAAGGAGTTCTGTGAAGGAGTGATAGGACACAGATAAGGGGAAGGACACAGACCATCTGTGTGGACAGAGGCTTTGATCAGAGAGTGCACCTAGCAACTGATCTGCACCATCTCAGAGTAAATAGTGCCAGGGCCAGAATGGCTTTGTAATTTAATAAATAATCTATTAAAGTGAAGAAATTGGAGAGCATTTTTTTTTTATGAACATTGACACTAAAATAGGTGTGCTTGCTGTGCTCTGAAAGAGAGAAATACACTTTGAAATGACCCTGAAGAATTAGAAAATTATACCTCCAAACAGCAATGTATTTAAAAAGAAAATTTTATGGCCATTAGAGATTTACATTGCATTAATTGGTCTTATTTCTTACACTTCAGCCATATTCATAACTCTGAATCTTTTTGATGTTTTCCCAAATACTGGAAAACAGTATTTTTTTTTTCCTGGAAATGGCCTGAAATAAACAAAATCAGTGCTAATAAGACAGGATTTATTTTTTTCATTTTCTGTGTGCTGTGTACCAGGTTTTTCCCCTTCAACTATTGTGGAAAGAAACCAGGTTTTTAAATTCCCAATTCATTGCAAACTCATGCAAAAACAATCAAGTACCAGGAAAATGGAAGTAAAAGGTATACAAAATACAAGCATCAATTTTGTTATTACTAGATTCAACAGAGTGAAATCACTCTGTTAAGCTGTTCTAGAGGTTTCTGAATAGTTTCTCTCAATTGCAGGTCCTGTCTAGCTGAGGAAAGTAACAACCTTATAGGAGCTTCCAGCACCAGGAGACGTGGCCTCTGTTTATGAACTCTTTAAGCAAGGAGGCCTCCTGTCTTGTCCCCCATGTCCCATGTCCCATGTCCACCTAGCAGTGGTTGGAGTGGAGCCTCCCAGATGAGAGCCAGTCAGCAGGCCCCAGGAGGCTCACAGTGGGAGGCTGCATTTCTAGGGAACCAGCCAGCGGCTGGCTAAATCTACGTTAATGTAATTTTGTTGGCAGCCTCTTTTATTAAGTAATTATTTTTAAATGTAAAACAATGAATTTGATAGTCTAAAAATGCTTTTAATCGTTTCCAAATTTCTTGTTGTAGAATGATTTTCTTTTGTTAATTATCAACATGTATTCTAGTTTGCATTTTGAATCTTAATTTTATTTTTTTTTATTTCAATTTATACTTGAAAATTCTTTCACCGTTCTTTAAGGATTTCTTTTCTTGTTCAACAAGAAAAAATATGCTTGCATGTTCCTAGGCTGTAACCTCCATTCTGTTCATTATTCCAGTGTTATTTTGAATTCTAACACTGTTGCTAAAGGTGATAATTACACTTCCTAAGTTATTGCTGGGTTATTTGCTAAGCATATAAAGTCCATTTTTTATATGGTAAAGTTGAACCCATTATGTGCTACTAGATCCTAAATGGATCCCAAATCCTACTTTATTAAGCCATGACCTTGAAATACAATTATAAATTGATGAATATCAGGTGAATCACCATAGTCGTGTGTCTGTGCCCGTCGTTTTATTATGGCCCTCCCCCAACCCATTCCTGTCTACTCAGACTGCACAGGAATCTTACAGGAGACAATACACTTGATTAGTGAAGAAATATGGAACCATTTCTGCCCTCTAATTTACCTGACTTCCACTATTGTAGGAAGAAATTATAAAACTTTGAGAGCCTTTTGCTCCACGACGGTCAGTTCACTGAGTTATTACCCAGTGGCATGTGCTCTGCTCCGTGCTGGCAAATTGATTTTTGGATGATTTGTTCCAGTTTTTCCAGGTAAGGAAAATAAGCTGACGCCTGTGGTTCCAGGGTAATTGTTCATCCTATTTTTAAATATAGACACTACATTTGCCCTTTTCAAGTCCTCTGGCACCTCCCCAGTGTCCTCCATGAGTTTTTAAAAATAATAGCTGGTGGCTTTCTGAATATTTCAGTCAAGTCTACAAAATATTCTGACATATGAAGTTGTTAGTCCCATAAATTTGAACGAATTTACTTTCTTAAACTATTTCCTTCTTTTTCTTCTTTCTTTCTTTCTTTTTTTTTTTTTGGTACAAGGTAGAGGGAAGGCTGCCTCATTAACAAGGTAAAGACTACAGGAATCCACTTGGTTCTGATAGAAGAATATCAATGAGGTTTTACAGAAGGCTCCATTAAATGCGGGTGCTATTTGCTGTTGTATAAACAGAATCTAGTTTTCCAATTGTAGTGTGTTAACTTTGTGCCCTTTTCCGTGATGGATGCAAAAAAATGGTTGGCACTTGTCACTCTTATCAAGACTTCGACCCAGTTGCAAATTCTCCTGTCCCCTACACAGTCTGAACTCTCGGCAAAACTGTCTTGTTCAATATAAATTTGGTGAATTTAAACTGAAACCTGTGCTCAGGGACTCAGAAAAGGCTCTTTGAGCTCCCTGAAGGCAGAGACCGTGTTTCTGGGAGAACCCAGGACACACCAGAGTGTGCAGGTCAGCTCTGCAGGTCAGTTCTGCTCAGGTTGGCCCAGGTGACCATGTGGTCTGACCTCAGTTTGTGAGAGGTGCAGTTCTTCCCAACACATCTCAGGATGCCATCAGATGTCCCTCCAGAATCCAGCTGTGTGTCAGCACTGGCTGTGGGCACGGGACATGGATTCTATTAACCTTGCAGGACCAACCTAATGAAGGGCTTACACCTGCAGGGAGCCCCAGATATTAATGTGTGATTTCAAGGTGGTGTGAAAATGCAGCAGCAAGAGCAGCCTGAGGGCCTCAGATTCAGTTCTGTGTAATTGTGTCTTCTGATACCTACTCCTGAAAATTAGACATTGAACTAGTCATCTGGCAAGCTCAGCGTATGGGTTAATTTGCTTACAAAATATTTAAGGAAAGAATATCTGTTTCCCGAAGCATACAGACATTTACATACATAAATCTGGCTACTTGGAGCAGAGAGTTTTGCGAGACTCTTCCTAACTCTCCATGTCTGGGGAAATGGAATGCATGTTTTCTAGGCTTTCAGAACCATCTGGAGTCGAGGGGGAGGAAAACTTCCTTTACGGAATGGAACTCTAGGACTCTGCTGAAGCCAACCTTCCTCCCTCGTCCCCTCTCATCACAAGAAGTGACAGGCACATCAGAGGTGCAATAGGATAATGTGAACGCTGTTAACATGAAATGCCAAGCACCGCTCACACAAAACCTCAGTTATCCCAGAGAGTGCATCAGTCCTGCTCAGTCCCAAGGAGGGTACTAGAAAAGGAGAGGCATAAGTGACACCCCAGGATGAGCAGATAAGCCCTGGGTTTAGCTTCTGTGGACCACTGCTCCTCTAGTGCAGAGCAAAAGGTAGGACAATGAGGTTCATGCTCTGCCCCTTCCACATGCTCCTTGGCTCAGCACTTTCTTCCCTCAGGGGAAGTGGGGGAGTCCTTGTGTTCGCACTGCAGATTTTATTTCATTTGGCTTCATGTGGGAAACACTTGCTGAAGCGGATGGCCATTCAGTCTTTGACTCTGGGCATTACTGGGTAAAATGCCACCTGTGCGTTTCCACATGTACAGAAAACATGCAATTGTTTCTTATTAAGAATGTGTTAGAAAATCTATAGGCATTAGTTTGTGTCATCAAGGGAATCTGATCTTCAACTAAAGGGAAAAAGAAAAATAAATGGAGCATAATAGTGAAAAGATAAAAGGAGAGACAAGAGAAAGAGAGAGAGGCCCGTTTCATCTTCTATCCATTTGCACTGAAGAGAAACGGGCGCTTGACGTGCCCTGAACTGGAGGTGACCTGCCAGAGTCAGTAGTAAGCAGCATTTTGTTGTATAATTTAATGACCCCACATACTTCTATCAAGGTGGCTGAGGCAGTTTTCCTCTCTCATACAAATCTCATGGTAACCTTTGCTCCTTGGTGGTTTAAATCACATTCTTAAGGGATTAAACTGTTATGACAAAAGAAGAATGTTTAGATATTGTGCTTTGCAGCTCAAAATTTGTCAGATTAGAAACTGTGTATTTTATAATCTTTAGATCAAAGAAGCGCTCCATCAAAGCTTTGTGTCTACTGCAGTATTTTCCCAACCTTTGTTGAACCTGAATTGTTTTGGATTATCTCACATTGGGTTCACTGCGTCCGCCTAGCCTCATGTGAAGGGAGAGGCGTCCTTCCAAGTATTTTAAACATTTCGCTGGCAGACTCCGGTGCTAAGCCCCAGGTATTAGTTTGCAGAGTGGCCCAGGCTGCCTTGACAGTCTTTTAGCTGTAGTCTTATACGAGATGTTTTTTGAGATTAGTATGACAGATAAAACCCTATAGGGCAACCGTTTATCTTCCATTAAAAACACTGCTTACTTTCTTTAACCGTCTGACCGGAGGGTTCTGTAAAGGGGCCTTTTTATAGAGTTTTTACATCTCAATGGATTAGGTATCATTACCCCGTTGGAAAAAGAACAGTTCAATTTTCTCAGAAGAATGGTTTGTCAGAGTCGAGTAGTTTGTCTTTATCCATCTCTAAATCCAGCAATCATGCTGCCCAAACAGGCACAAAGCAATGATCACTCAAAGTTCAAATTGCCAATTAATTTAGAATCCGCTCCCTGAATTCCTTTATTATTGTTCTGTCATGAATCCAGTGAGGCGGGCCAGAGGTGGGCTCAGTGTATCTATTATAAATACCTGAAGGTCCAAGAGAAACAATCAATGCAGTCTTTTCCTTGAGTAGAAGACATTTTTAAAGTCATATTTTTTGATACAAGATCTTTAAGGAAAACTAAAATCTAAATTAAGTGTTTAATAATATTTTTGATATGATGTAATAGAAAATATAAGGATGGAGCATGCAGAAAATGTATTTCAATTGCAGTTATTTTGCACTTAAAATGCTTTTCATTTTACATAAGTATGTACTTTTAATAATACATAACAGCAAGAAGGTGAATCACCAATTGTTATGTTTCAGGAAAGCAAAACACTACAAATATGAATGTTGTTTTTGGTATAGATCATCACCTTCATTACAACACGCTGTCACATTTCCTGAAGGAGCCTATCAGGACCAGTATTGAAAGGCTGCTGTCCTTTCACACAACCTGTGACCCAGAGAGGATCCTGTTTGCCAAATGAAAGACAATGAAGAAATTTCGGGTTTTTGTGTTTTCCCTCTAGCTGGTGAAATTTTAGGCTTCACAACAGTCGAGATTCCTTTTAGCAACCACTTTGTTTCTAGCTTAGGAGCGCGGTACCTCCTGCCCTTACCGACTTCTTCTATTGTATTTGCCAGAACATTTCAATCTGGTTTGGGGTTCAGCTCTGGCAAAGAGAGGAATTCAGGACGCGTCCTTTCAATCTAGGTTCACAGCAGATCCAACTCTAATTTTTAACTGTTCGTACCACCTTTTTGTTTGTTTTGTTACATTTACTGTGTTAATTTACTGCATCTTGTTATATTCTATGAATCTTTGCAAGTTAACATGCAACTAGGAGCAAGAACGGGGTGAGTTAAAAAATAGACATTGTCTTCTCATGAATAATCTCGTAAAGTAAAAGGGAAAAGTGAAAATGTCAAGCTTCCGTGGCATGAGTACAGCCTGAAGCTGTGTTGGTTTAGAGTGGATTCCAGCCATCTCTGTTGTTTTAGCAGGAGCTGTGTGTTAACTTATGTCTGATCAGGGTCCTCCAGCAGGCTCAGGGACCTTGCCTGGAGTCCCCCAAACCAAGCACTTGTGCAGCAAGAAACTGTCTTACACAAATATCTGTACCATTATAAGAAGATTCTTTGTGTCAGAAAATATCTTCTTTTTCTTGAGGATCCAGCGCTTTACTGAGGAAGCAGACTGAATGTACAAAAACAGAATTGGTTTCAACACAACTAATGTTTATATAAATACAGATGGACTAATAGTAATTTTGCAGAGGTACCTTTTAGCTAGGTGGTCAAGGGAAGAAGAACCGGGGAAAGTTAATCAGGCTCTATGGAGGAGAATATGAGGGTAGGGCTTGGTAGGACTCCTGCCAATCCTAAACAACATAGCTGGAGTTAGCCCACCTGGATTTCCTCCAAGTTGGGTTCTTTGAATGGCTAAGCTGACTCAGTTTGGGAGCTAAGGAAAAATAATGGAGGAGACATCTAAGTTTATAAGCTATAGGAAAGAGCTGCCGACTTATTTGAAAATTAACATGCATAACAACTACTATTTATGGAATCTTCTCTGTGCTTGGTCCATTTCATGGTCACTATAGTATATAATCCTTGGATCCATCTTAGGAATTAGCTGTTACTATTTTCACTTATAAATTAAAAAAAAACAAATACAGATACACACTTATGTGGTCACTGGACTGGTTGGTTTTCCAGAGAAACAGAGCCAGTGGGATGTAAGGTACAGCTTATGAAGCTGTGAAGGCTGAGACATCAAGCTCCTAACATTTGGATGGAACAGCATATTTAACGGAAGTGGTCAGTTGCATTTTCCTAGTAAAGAGAGTCCCTACCACTCTCTCTCACACTCTCTCAATAATGTCCTAAGCCTGATGATGATAATGTGACAGAGATCACAGCACATGCCTTTTCAAGGTCAAGACTGTTTATGTCTATTGTTTCCATTCTGCTGGCATGATCTGCCATTTTGCCAGAGAAAGAAAATATATCAATTTGTATCATTTGTCTCTCTACAAGGTCATTTGATTGTTCACAGTGGGGAGCTCTGGTAGTGTTACAGACTGACAAATCCTGTCCCTGTGTCCCTTGTGCATAAGCTTAAGATGTGCCACACTGATGTGGGGGAGAGAAATCCAGGTGCACGGTGACACTGCAACTAACCTGTGTCTGCTCCTAGCGTTCCCTGTGTTGTCTATCTCTATATGTATCTAGGATAGTGAAAGGATTCCATATATTTCTGAAAGGAGTTATCAGACTTCAATGGCCAATTTAACTTGCTCATACATATTACTTGTTGAATTTACTTTTACCAATTTCATTATGTGTCAGCATCATATTTTGTTCAAGAATTCCCTGAAGTATTTTAATATTACAAGCTTTATTTCTTTTTCTTTTTTTCCTCTTCAACCCTCTGTTGAAGTTGAGAGGTCCCTCTCCTCACACACCCCTTCCCTTTCCCTCCCCGACAGCAGTGGGCATGTTTGTGTCAATGAAGACCCCGTGGAAGGTCAACCTAGAGGGTCCCAGCCTTTCCACAACCAGTGGAGTCTGCCAGCTTTTATGTTAGAGGCCATCCCAGAGCTGGAAGCAATGGCCATCACCTGCCTGCACAGTGTGGTACAGGACAGACAAGAGCTCTATCATCCATCAGAAAGCTTCAGAGAGGCCCCACAGTCTGAGCTTTCCTGTGCTCCTACAGCAGAGTCAGAAAGGTTAAGTTGGATCTCTGTTATGAGGACTTTGAATATCGTTCTTGGACTTCACCTTTATTTGTAAGATAAAATTAGGGAAAACCATGTAGCCTTGACTGTGTTTTACACACACACCACACTAAGATCAAGACAAGGAAGTGACCAGCCCAGAGCGGGAGCTGACGGTAAAGTGAGGATAAGATGGTAAAGTGAGGACTTGACTGCTAGAGTCTAGAACAGACAATATGGTCCCCAGAGCTGGAACAGCCCCAGTGGAAACAGGGGTGAATTTTTATACTTTTTATATTTTTATTCTCTGAAGAATCAGAAAAGACTCAGAGGGAACTTTGAGGTTTCTGTGCAGGTAGGAACACTGAGGATCGCTCTGAGCATCCTCGTTTGGATGACCAGATTCATGGTAATTGCACAAATAAAATGTGGACGTCTGGGATCTGAGTGGTTTTTGTGGGGAAGGTAAAAAGCTCATTCGACATGGAGTTTGACATGCCTGTGGCATGTCTGTAGGGAGAAATCTGACCCAAACTCAAAAGATGTGATCCAAACTTAAAGACATACTACTTGGAGATGAAAAGAGGATTGGTGGCTGGAGAAATAAAAGGACAATCCATACAGAGCTGGCCACCAAAACTGCAGGAGCGGCAGCTATGGGCAGGAGGCCGACGCAGAATGAGAAGAAGAAGAGGGAGAAAATTAAAGAAAACCAACCCATGCAAGATGAAGCAACGAGAGTTCCTGCAGTCACAGTACAGGAGGTGACAGAGAGAGATTGTTCATTGCATGATTTCCAGGGGAAGACCAGCTTAGGGAGGGTGGAAAGAGGCAATGGAAACCAACAAGGAAGTGGGCAGGCGTGACCTTGAAAGCCACCGGGGCAGGGTACCATGGAGAGCTGGAGTGCTGAGAGAGGAGAAGTGACAAGCTGAAGAGAGGGAGACCGTGCAGCATTCTTGCAATGACTGTGACAATGTGCAAGGCCAGGAGAAAGGGAGACACTAAGAGAATCTCTGTGAGAGTGAAGCTGAGATTGCCACTGGAGACGCCTCTGCTCCCCTGTCCATAATCCTCTCCTCCTGGATCCAGAATCCTCCACGGCACCCTCTGACTTGCCTGTCCCTAAAGTCACATCAGCCTTATGGAGAACTGAGTACAGAGAACTGAGGGGGTCCTGTTTTCCCAGCTCTGCAGGCTCTCTCCACCCTGTGCTCCAGCTCTGAAGCCCCGGTGTGTTTTCCATTGCTCGCTGGTCAGCTGAGGTAAGCCACAGGGCCTGATGCAGTTCAGGGCCCTGTCCCGGGTAACACTGTCCTAGGGGAAGATGCTCCAATCTCCAAGGATGTTTTCAGAATGGAGTCTCCTACGTCTTGAGGGTATCTGCACAGTATTCATAGTATTCACTTCACTGTGTCCTCCTGTGGAGGTTCTCATCTCCCAACTTTGTCTGCCCGAGGCACAGAATCCACTCCCCAACCCTTCTCTCCACCCCGAGCACGGAGTGAGTCACAGAGGTAAAGTGAGGGGTCTGCGATTCCATTCTCTGGAGAAGTGGGTTGGAAAGGCTGGTCTCTTTGATCCATCACTCACCAAGAGGACCTCACTCCTCAGGGAAGGAACTGAATGAATGCTGGATTTTCCTGCCACCCAGAAAAGTCGTCCTCTTTTCCTGTGGAGGCAAATATGGTATGTATCTATCAACAAGGCTTTTAATCCCTCTTCTTAATATTTTGATTATCTAGACATGAGCCTTTCCAAGTAAATGTCTGCAAGTAACTGAGGTAAATTGACACTGGCGTGCTTTCAAGGGGTCCACGGATCATGAAATCTACCTTTGTAGACTCCATTCTATTCTAAAGACACCAGTCTAGGGGGGAAAATCGTGTCCTTTTGTTAATGTACATAGGCAAAGGGTGTTGAGAGCCACAGCCAAAGGGGCCCCAGCAAACTTCCAGCTGCCGGCTGATTATTGGCTCACAGCGGCCCCAGCAACATCTATCTGATTGGCTCCTCTGCGGTGATGCTCATTGGGCTGTTTCCCTGCCCTTTCAGACCATGGAGCTGCTCATTGGGGGACTTTTTTGGCTCCGCCCACGTGACCCAGCCAATCGGTCTCAAGAGCAGGAGGATTGTGGGAGGTGGAGAGAAGCTTGTGTGAGAGAGAGAGGCTTGTGGGAAGCCGGTGGTGGCAGTTAAGGCTCTGAGGGTTTTTCCTGAGAGGCTGTTTTGTTTGGCGTGTGTGGTTCTAAAAATAAAGTTAGTTTCTTTTGACAAGTGGCTCCTGATTGTGCCCAGCCAGACTGCAGCAAAAGGGCTCTAAATCCCCACATTTTAGTTGCAGTCCTGATCTTAAGAGTAAGGTTGCTAGTGAGCTGGGCGCAGTGGCGCATGCCTGTAATCCCAGTGGCTCTGGAAGCGGAGGCAGGAGAATTGTGAGTTCAAAGCCAGCCTCAGCAAAAGCGAGGCAGTAAGCACTTCAGTGAGACCCTGTCTCTAAATAAAATACAAAATAGGGCTGGGGATGTGGCTCAGTGGCCAAATGCCCCCCGAGATCTATCCCCAATACACCCCCCTCTGCAAAAAAGACGGCACATGAGGTACAATTTTATTTATCTGTGTAATTTCAAAAGTCATGAGTTTTTTCTTTACAGTTATCTTTTTGAAATGTTGAATTGTATTAGATATTATCTTGAATAAAATTTAAAAGAAAAATAAGTAGTGTCAATACTTTACAGATATACGTATACACACATATATATGTAATAGATGTAGTGACTGGATAGATAGGTAGATAATTTGAATGATGTTTAATGAGAATGAAATAATGTTTAATGAAATAATGTTTCTGAAATAGTTTGCACACTCTATCACAGTAAATACACGTAAGACCTTATTCCTATTCTTGTCATTTTTGGTGAAGATTCCACTGTAAACATACTGGATCTATTTCTGCCCCATTTTTATTGACTTTCTCTGCAATACATGCTGTGAAAATAAATCACCTCCATAGTTCAGTACTTGAGGTATGGTCTGTGGATCGTCAGCATCAACAACACCTGGAAACTTGTCAGAAAAGCAGAATCTCACTCAGACCCACAGTGGAGCATGTACAACTTGACACCATCTCCAGTTAAGTTCTTACACTTAAGAAGCGTGGGTTTATGAGTCAGGCTACTAACTATATCTAAGGTGGCAGCACAGTAGGGCAGTGATGTTATTAGGGTTGGAATCAGGTTTGGTTAATCACCTGACCCTTGGCTTTCCCATGTGAAGAATAGGTTCTGGTTAAGAACCACATATGACATGTGAGAGTATGTGGCGCTATAGATAGATGGCAGGGGCCTCTTAACCACATGCCCATATTGTCATCTTTCAGCTCCTGGAGAAAGGACAGAACACTGGAGAATGTTGGAACTTGCTATTTAAAGATGCGTCAGGCATCAACAATCTCTTTCCAAGCCCTGTTCTTCCAGCTCTCCTCCATGATGCCCCTCCATGGAGACACTGCTGCCCATCAGCAACCAGCAAAGCCACTAAACGCAAATTCCTCTGAGCACCTTTTGCTGCCACTCACATTAAGCACCCAGAAGACTTATAAGTTCTGCAGCTCATTTCTCCTTTTCCTACACACAGGCTACCCTGCAGGCCAGTGCTCAGACTCCTCCTGTTCTTTGCCTCAGTCCAAGTTCACAGTTACAGATTCTTGCTGAGCGTGCCTCTCACTTGCTGCCTTCTGGCATTCAGTGGTGACTCTGCATCTGAATACTGGGGACACCTGGCAACTCTTCTGCCTTACTGCCTTATAGTGTAGGTGTTTGTTTGTGGTCCTTAGGAGGTGGCAAAATCTGAGGGCACTTTTCCTCCTCTCTGCAAGCCTTTACCTGTCCACAGTGACTACATCCAAGCAGGTTTGGTGAACTGAATGGAACCAGTCTTTCCAGGAATGTGGATTTGGCTCCAGCCAGCAGGACTGGGGGTTCTGGGAAGGCTCAGGCTCAGTATTTGTGCTCAGGCTTCCTTCCCTGTCTGACATATCTGTCCCACCTGTGCACACAGGGGCCCTGCAGGCTGTTCTCCACACACCAGCAAATATACTTTGAGAGAAGAGGAACTAGGCCTAGTTGAAGTTTTTTTTTTTTTTTCTTTATTTCTTTTTCTTTTTCTTTCCATTTCTTTGAAAGCCTGGGGATGATTTCACATCTTAATTTTAGCATTTCGTGCCACATTTTTACAACTTGACATTCAATGTTCTGGCTTGGTCTTCATATTCAAACTATTCTCTCTTGAACAAAAATAAAGCGATTCACCATCCAAAATGCACTAAGGAATGAAAAATAGAAGTCAGTCATGTGACCATTTTAATCAAACCATCTCAGAAGTCTGCGAACATTGGTTACCAAAATGAGGCTTCAAAAACCCCTGTCTGAACTGTATCATACCATGTGCTTTCCAGTGCAATTTAGCAAAAAAAAACAAAACAAACAAACAAAAAAAAAAAACACCACACACAAAGGCATTTCACATACACTGTCTGAATATTTCAACAGAAGACTCTTTTTTGCACCAGGGATTGAATCCAGGGTCTTTTAACATCTGAGTCACATGCCCTGCACACCCCCTCCCCAGCCCACAAATTTTTATTTTATTTTATTTTTTTTTTGAGACCCACCAGGGTCTCAGATGGTTTTAAACTTGTTGTGATCCGCCTGCCTCAGCCTCTAGAGCCACTGGGATTAGACTCAATGGTGAAATTTCTTAAACTTGAATCAAACATTAGAATTGATTCTAAAATGATCCATTTTTATGATTTTTTCTCTAGTTTTTTTGTGGTTTTGTTTGTTTGGTGGAAGAATTTGTAAACCTAATAATTTTTTTGGCAAATATTAAAGCATTTATTTCATAAAATAAAGCATTTTTGGTTTCAATGTGACATATAAAAATATGTCTTGACTTGATCTATAAAATAGTAGTGAATTTATGATGTGTCAGGCAGATGAAATCCTTTGGACACAAGCAATGAGTTCTCAGAAGTAAATGTGACTTGAACCTTCTTAAACCATCTCCTTCCTGCATTAGAAGACTATTAGAGACCTTTGCTCCAGGGAAGCAGGATGTAAGGAAGTAAGACAGAAAGTATTTATTTGTGATAGCAGTTGCTGCCTTAGGGATTGATAAAATTAGGCAATTGCATTTTCAAAATGAATAAGTTATTTTTTTCCACACTATTTTAAGCCAAAATCAATGTATGGCTGCAGCCAAGTATTTGTTTGTTGTTTTCTTTTTTTGAATGAAGGTAACAAGTTTATACATAGTAGCAAATATTGTCTTTTAAACATTTCAAATCTATCACTAAGGTCAACTGGAACATGTCGGGATGCAAACGGGCAGCACCTTCTTTCAGTCATCTGGGATGGACAGTCATCTTCTGGTCATCTGCCACCAAGGTTTGGTGGGCATCCACTTTCTTCACATCCAGACCACATTTTCAGAATTTTGGCTAAAACTAGGTTTGTCCTGGAGAAGTTAACAAATTCTAGAATCGCTGATCGTTTTCTAACCCATAGCCTTTGGGGCTTAGCTCAAGGGTTTGTTTTGGAAGTTGGTTACTGGCTCAGACTGTGGTGGGGAAGGTCTTATCGCCCTGTGTTTTAGGAGTCTTTATTGTATTTGCATTGGTCATTCTCCCGCTATCATCGCAAGAGTGTGTGCCGACATTATCATGCTGGAATCTTCTCGGACATTCAAGTCCTCCTCCTTTTCTTGACTCTCTCTGGGTTGCTAGCCAGTGTGTTTACTGAGCGTCTCTATCTGGTCATTGTACACACTTGGGGCTGGGAACTGCAACATCATTTGGATGATTACAATCTCACTTTAATGTTGACAGATGTGATCTATGTGTTTTATATATATATATATATATATATATATATATATATATATATATATACACACACACACATATATGTTGTAAATACAGATGTCCAATCTATGTTTATATCTACATTTTATGCTTTTTAAAAATTATAAATATTTAATGAAACATTTAACAGACCTCTTTGAAAGAAGATGTAAAGTTGTACTCTAAAGGGTGACAGTTAATAGCCTATAAACACATTTTTCTGCATTTAGAGCTCAGGAAGGAAAACTCAAAATGGAGTGAGTGGCCAAGGTTAATGGTATCAAAGCTCACTTATGTTTATTCCTGTATTTGAGAAACAAACAAATCATATACTTATTTGATCAAAGGACTTAAACCTTGCCACAACTTAAAGAATAAGATAGAAAAGAGACATTGATCCCAGGTAGATAGTAGTGTTTTACCATCAGCGGGTGCAATCTTAGCTAATATTATCAGAATTCAAGCAGCACAGATACCGAGCCCAGGGCTACCTAACTCCCTGTTAACATGATTTCCAACCAACCCTCCCAAGGTGATGTATGGAAACCCAAGACTGTAACTCACTCCTTATTTGGCTCTTGAGAAGCTGTTTTTATTACTGTGCCTACAGACTTTTGTGTAAAAAGCAAAAGCTTTTGACTTAGCATTTTACCCACACCTTCAAAACGTTCTCTGCCTGATCCTGCTTAGAAACCTCTGCGAAGCGTGGTTGAGGTAGGAGCCCTGCTGTCTGCAAAGCTGACCTTGTGCTGGAGCTGATGTGATAAGACAGCTTTAGGCTGTAGTCAATAAATAATCTTGGTGCTAAGGAAACTATCTTGGGACAGCTCTTCCATGAAGAGCTGAAAAACCACGGTGTCAATGCCTGGCTCTGGCTGTCACCACCTGCTCCTCCTCCAGCCCAGGCCCTTCACCGCTTGATTAAGACACAGTCAAGTTCTTGGCATCTGGAACTACACCACAACAAAATGCACAAACCAACAAAATCAAAACCTGTTCCTTCAGTTTACAAGCCTCCTCTGGAGGGTAATGCTGTCCCTTGATTAGTGAATCTGGAACCAGAGTGTGTGCCAGTATCCCAGCCCTGGGACGATGTCACCAAAACAGACTTCTGGGCCTCATTCTGGTTCAGGAGTTCTGGCTGCCCCCTGAGAATTCGCATTTCTACCACGCTGGGGTGAAGTTGATCCTTGCAGAGCATTGTGAGAACCTCTGGTCTAGCAGTTTGTCATTTCTGGGTTCTGCTTGGAAACAGTTTGATATCACATGTTAAAAACAGTAATGCTCCCTGAAAGGAAGGTTTATTCTTCCATTATTTCCAGAAACAAATCACAAAAATGTCAATCAAGTACTTGTGTGCGTTTGCAACCCTCCTCTGGGTTACCAGATGAGACACAGGACATGGAGTTAAATTCAACTTTAAATAGCAAGTAGATTTTCAGTGTAGGTATGTCTCAGGGATGCACTGGCTAAATGTGGAGAGCCTACATTTGAGTCATAGAAGTTAATTCATGCCCTATTTGTTTTGCGCTCAACATAACCTTTTTAAACAAGCCAAGTGACATTTCAATAAAAATATAGAGGCATACGTGTATAGTTTATAGTTATATTAAAGTCTGTATGATTTCTATAAGTGTAAATCAAAGTGGAGGTGAATTTAAGTGATAATAATACAAATTTGAAATGATCAATTTCTCTTAATTATGAGGTCTAATTTTATTCCCCAAATGTCTTTTATAAATTTAGTTTCCACCAAATTAAGGCAAGTGCTACAGGTTTAAAACAGCAAACCAGCT
Source organism: Marmota marmota marmota (assembly GCF_001458135.2). Classification (NCBI taxonomy): domain Eukaryota; kingdom Metazoa; phylum Chordata; class Mammalia; order Rodentia; family Sciuridae; genus Marmota; species Marmota marmota. Next base: position 4,922,909 of record NW_025999932.1, on the reverse strand, counting down.
CGGTTCTGTGGTGTATGCCTGTAATCCCAGAAATGTGGGAGGCTAAGGCAGGAGGATCAAGAACTTGAGGCCAACCCCAGCAACTTAAGAGAGACTCTGTCTCAAAATGGACAAAAATAATAAAAAAGACTGGGAATATAGCCAGTGGTAAAGTACCCTGATACCTAAATAAATAAATAAACAAACAAGTAAATCAGCAAGCTGACTTAGTTTTCTTAAAGAGGCTAGCACTTACCTCAGCTTTCTGGAGGGAGGAAGAAACTGGAGACCTGGAGATGTGCATTGGCTATAATCACAAGTAGCTGTGGGCCTGGGAGGAAAACACCGTGTCTCCTTCCTAACTTTAAATTGGGTTTCAAGGGAACAAGGCTGCACATTGGGTAAATATTAGACTTCAGAAACTCAACATTGAGTTTGGGCTCCTTGATCACATCGAGTTGATGGATGGTAATCCAAGTTACAAAGGTGTTGCCATGTGGGTTTCCAGTGATGATGGATAGAGGACCTTGTTCTGCACTGATGGATAACTTCTAATGATGCTGGTTGTAGTTTCAGGAGTAAACCATATGAGCTTTCTGATTCCTCAAAGGAATCAAAATTCTCCTGCAAAGCCCAAGTTTTCACCTTCCTTCCCATGCCATAGAGCATTTCTAATAGACAGAAATTGATTACCATGCCCTTTGGCCTGGGCCCATGTGCTGCTTGCTCAATGAGGAGAGTGGGCTTTTTATTAGGAAGCCAAGTGGTCCTCATCATCAGGGAGATTCCATATATATATGTATACATATATATGAAATATATATGAAATCTCTCTAATGATGGACACCACTTGGCTTTTCATATATATATATGAAATCTCCCTAATGATATATATATATGTATGTGTATATACGTACAGATACAATAACATATCTCCTTATTTAACTGAGCATTTCTTTACCTGCCTAATGTGGAAAAGATGAGATCCCCCTGTACTTTCAGTTTCCAGGTAGAGTCCACAGTGTGTGAAGTTCCTTCAGGGATAAAAGCTAATTATTATACCTAGTATCTAGTACTTAAAAAAAAAAAAAAGTCTTCTGACCTTCTCTCTTCAATTGCTGAGGTCAATGTAATACTTGTTCAGACTGCAAATGTGAGTGGCTCCCAGATTCAGAAACATTCCCATGGTGGGCTGTGGGAACTTAAGGAGAAATAAAGTTGGCTTTGATTCTTATACACAAGAAAAAGCTTTTAGGAGATCATTCCTCCAAAAAAGAAAAAAAAAGCCATCTTTCCAGGGTTTCTTAGCAATCACTATCTAGCTTACGATTTACAAGGAAAAATGCCTCAGCTTCTTGGACTGAACGCTATTTGGGCACTGTTTTGGAAGATACTGTGGAAGGAACTTGGCCACTAGACTCCCTGGAAACAAGGCAGCGTTTGCCAGGCTGCTCCAGTCACCTCCTGGTTAAACAAGCGTCCCTGTGTCTTTCAAACATGTTTGCAAGGAAAAAACCCAATTTATTTTTTTGGTAAAGGAAAGTTCTTCTCGCGGAGCCACTGGATCAAGAGTGGTTTGCAGCAGGAAAACCTTGAATAAGGAGCCAGGTCCGTCTTCCTTTTCCCCAAAGGCCGTTTGCGACCCTGCACCACCGTCCACTGAACGTGGCCACCACCAGGTCACGTGGACCTCTGCATTGTCCTCACCATGGCCTGGGCCTTTCCTGGCCCTTAGGTGGCTTCTGCACAGCAGCCTGTGACAGAGCCAGTCCTCTGCCTTGACACTCTCTCTGCTCTTATGCTCAGGCTGCCGTGTGGCCTGGCCCCCCCAGGTCCCCCTCTGCCGCTTCCCGGCCTCTCTGCAGGCTTCCCTTCCTCCCTAAGTGCTCCCAGCCTCAGAGTTTACCTCTCTCTTGGTGGATCCTAGGCAGACTCACGATTGTCATTTGCAGGGTGTTTCCCAGATGTCCTCTCTAATCCAGATTTCTTCCTCTAAACCCAGAAAGCCATCTCGCTTTCGGACCTTCACACTTCACAGTCCTTCACTGTCGGGTTCTGATATCTGAGCCTGCTTCCAGCCCAACTCCTCCCAGGCAGCAGTCTTCATGTTCTGCCCCTCACCCCTGGCCATTCCATTTTTGCTGTCATCTCAAAATATCCATCCTGACAATTTACCTTCATGATTTGCCCATATCTTTTAGGATTACCTGCCCACTCCATACCCACTTTTTTCTCTTATGGCCTGTTGCCCCACAATTCACTACTCGCCCCTCTGTCAGGAGCAGTGCTGAGCACAGAGCAGTTGCAGGATAAACATCTGTTGAACAAGTGAATGAATGGACCGTGAAGGACATTGCAGAGAGCCCGTACACTCGAGTGAGATTAGAACAGGTAGAAGACCCCCAGAAAAATGATCCCTCTCAACCCCAGATGCTGCAGATGGACAGGGATTTTAAAGTGGAGGAAAGCAAGAGTCTGTTGCAGCAAACACAGGGTGAAGGATTTCAAAGCAGTTAGGGATCTTCCCAGATAACTGCGCATAGGTGCTGATCTTGCCCTAACAGAAAGAGTTCCAAGGCAGAGGACCGGCTCTGTCATGCTGCTGCGGGAGAAGCAACCAGAAGCAACTGTAAAATTTCTCTGAACTCTTCTGTCATATTCTTTTAGTAACTGGTATTTTTACAGAAGGTATTAATATGAGAAAGTGGTAGTTTTTCGGACACTTCAAGTTTATGGCATTAGAAACAATTAGGGGAAAGTGCTGAACCCACAGAAATATAGTAGGTGAAATCTATGTAATTTATTTATTTATTTATTTTTTTTTTAAAGAGAGAGTGGAGAGAGAGAGAGAGAATTTTTTTTTTTTTTAATATTTATTTTTCAGCTTTCGGCGGACACAACATCTTTGTTTGTATGTGGTGCTGAGGATCGAACCCGGGCCGCACGCATGCCAGGCGAGCGCGCTACCGCTTGAGCCACATCCTCAGCCCCGAAATCTATGTAATTTAGAGGCAACTTGGAGATGGAGATGGGAGAGGCTGGCCCAGCCACGAGGCCACTGGGAAGTAACAGCAGAACTGAACGTGGGGAGAGACCATCTCAGGCTGAGGCGTCTTCAGGGGCTCCTCACTTCTGAGGGCCCATTCATGTATTCGTTCTGTAGCGGCTGCTTATTAGGCTTAAGCACGGTGTTCCAGGATTCTCAACTTTCCTGTGACATAGATGCTCAGTTCAAAAGAGCACATTGTTGCCTTCACAGAGAGCCCTTAAACACTTCCTTGGAGAATGGCAACCTAACAAGTTCCACTACTTGGAGGGTCTTTTTTTTTTTTTTTCTTCCTTTCCAAGGATCATAATGGTTTACAATATTCAGAAAAGACGCCTGGAAACGTTGAAATAAGAACTGAAACACAAAGATGTGCTCCCCATGGCTAACCTACACCGATAGCTCGCTGCTCACCAGGCCTCCTGGCCAGGGCCAGGCCGGCAGCAGCCCTAGGGCATTGTGGGAAACGGCAGGAGCGAGAGCAGGAGGGTGGAGACTCTGCACTGAACCTGGCAAGCAGCGGTTGGCTCCCGTGGGCACCAGCGTCTGCTTCACAGAGTGAGGGAGCCAGGGCGGAAAGGCAGGTGGATTTGCCATGGTAACAGGCCTGTGCGACTGGCGTCTCGGTGCCTCCTTGGAGACGGTGTGGGGCTCGCATCCACTTACATTTCCACAGTCTCCCAGAGTGTAGGGTTTCTTTCCAGAACCACTATTCTCAATAAGGGCATGGCAAGCGGCTCCTGGGTTTTGGCAGTAGAGAATGGGGGACTGCTGAGCAGATCTTCAGGGAGGGTGCATTCAGCTGGAGAAGGAGGCATCTCGGGAAGATCCGTGAATCTTTGTGGAAGTCCTCAGATCCATTCCTGCAGTCAGAACCATACAATGTGCTCCAACCACCTGGGCCTGGTTGACCATTGCATGCGAGATGATATCTTAGGACCAAGTAACCCAGTTTTGGGAATAGCATTTTAGAAGATCCCTGAGTATTTTCTGAATACTAAAGTGGTAATGCACTTGGATTATCCTTCCAGTGTTCTGATGGCTTTATTAATCGTGAGGCCTCACAGGCTCTCTCGTCTCCCCTCTTCCTGCCTTCGCACCCCTCTTCATCTAATTCATCTGGCCTGAAAGGTCTGATGGGAGCACCTTCTCCCATGAACTGCAATCCACAGTCCAGGACCCAAGCACTGAAAGAACCGAGGCTCACGAGCTTATGGGTGCTTCAGAGGGCCAGCTCCTTAACCAGGTGTCACTCTCTCCTGGTCCTCTTCCTCCCACACCACTGCCCCTGCCTGTAGCTTGGCTCAGTCCTCCATGCACAGAAGGAAACACCCTACTGTGTGTTTTTTGTTGAGTACATAGATGCATGTTGTTGCGTTATTGCTGCCAGAAGTGGGGGAGACGGTGTGCACAGTAACACAGTGCTATTACAAAGCTCAGAGATACACTTTCCTGTTGAAATATGTCTAAATGTGTGACACTTCACTGGCTATCACTTTGAACACAGCTATAACTTCTGAAGAAAATAAATCACTGAATCAGGCCGTGTTTATTAGCCCACGCGCTGTTATTTCCTAAAGCGCTACTTGCACTTGTGATGAAATTGGCAGCCAGGGGAGATAAAGAGAGTATTTGAAAGTGTAACATCCTACAGGAGTTGAAGAACGTTGATGTGTATTACACGAAAATGCCTGTTCTTTAATATCACCTTGTTGCCTTAGAAAATACTATTTTTAAAATGTTCTTTTATCTTTCCTCTGGCTCCTTTTAATTAAAACACTGCACAGTTACGATATTAAGAGGAAAATTGGCATCCATTCATTATTCTCCTTCTTCCTTTCCACAGCTATCTCCTGGTGTTTGCAAATTACAAAGTGTTTTCTTATCTGTCTTCCATTCTGTGTTTTGCAATAATCATGCAGCTGGTACCAGTGCCTTTTCCCTAGTCACGGGCAGTATCTCTCGGTTTTATGATGCTTTTTGTTGCAGCTTGGGAAAGAAAAGAAAAAAAAAAAAGACCTGTCAAATCTCAAGAGGTTGCGGGCTAATAAATTGCAGATTGTTATGAAGCAGGCTGGAAGAAGGCGGTGCTGTTTGAACCCCTAAGAGTTCTCTGTCATGTCGCCTTTCGTTTGCTCAGGGGAACCTGCTCAAGGACTCAGGGAGTTTTAGGTTTTTGTCAGGCATGTTGGATTGGGGAGCTCACATGGCCGATAGCTCAGCAAGCAATTATCAGGAGCAAATGAGAGGTTGGCTCAGTGGCCCCATGTGCTCTTGCCTGTTTGCTCTTTACAACTGCCTGGAAGCCGGGATCTCAGTTGGCCGACATGCCTTAGCAGCACCTCAGATCTGCCCCCGAGAGTCTTGCAGACTTCTCATTTTCCAGTCAATTATTCTCCTCCCCTTTCCTCCCCGTGTGGTAGAACTGCCATGATTGGCAGGAAAACAAACACACGGGGCTGGGTGGTGATGGGCCAGCGCGGGCAAGGGGTCCGGTAAATTCCTTCCTGCGTGTGGTGGCAAGGCCACAGAGCAGACCACTTTCTCTTCCAGCTCACCTCCACAGTTAGATAACAAGTCACCCACAGAAAGAAAACTGAATTCAAAGCTTAAAAAACACCCACAAACAAGAGGCAGTCATGGACACAGGAAGCACATAGATGCTCTGACGGCTAGCTCCCATTTCTGCAAGGGGAAGTGACCTCGGCACCTAACCACTGAGCCACATCCTCAGCCCTTTTTTGAATTTTATTTAGAGACAGGGCCTCACTGAGTTGCTTAGTACCGTTGTTAAGGCTGGCTTTGAACTCGTGATCCCCCTGCCTCAGCCTCCTGAGCCACTGGGATCACAAGCACGGGCCACTGTTCTTGGAACTTTCTCAGAGCTGGCTGATGACTGCCCTGGAAGCCTTTGTCATTGTAACCCCCCCCCCGCCCCCGCCTCGCTGGCCTTCCAGACAGTGTTCAGTCTTTTGAATTGTGCATACAACTTTCTGGATTCACATTTAGAGCTCTTTAAAAAGCAGCCCATTGCCATAAATATGGCTTGATGCTGTCTTTTGTCAGAAATCTTCTAGCAGAGTAAGGTGGATCTTCTCACCTGGAGTCTCTGTAAGTGAAATGAGATCTCTTGGCCCAGTCCGCTTGGGCTCCTGTTGGGTGCTGGTGGCACCGACCACTGGTGAACACTCCCCACGTCCCCTGGTGATGGACTGAGGGCTCTGCTTTCCGACCTGACTCACAGCCTACTGCAAGGAGTGCTTCTGCTGTCTCTTAACCTTGCCCAAGTGCAACCTCACATTCATGACTCTGCGTCGTTTGGAGGAAGTGTGCTTGTCGCAAGAAGATGCTTTCTGGTGAAGCTGTTGTTGGGATCGAGCTGAAACTAGTGTGGCTCAGAGGGAAAAATTGGTGAAGAGCCACGGTCCTGACTTACTCCTGCAGAGCAGCTGGGAGGAATCGGTTCCCTCCACAAGCGCGACTGCCGCTGGCCAGCTGGCAGGGAGAGCTGTGGGCAGGAGCGCCAGCGCCGCACAGCTGCCCTGCTGCTGCCCCATCTGCAGCACACGCCCTATGCCAAACGCCAGGCGAGAGGGAGGGGAGCCTTTAAAAGCCGATTTCAAAGCCACAGGGAAAACGCTTTTCTCCTGGAGCACAGCGCTTTGATCTCACGCCCTCCCTGCCTTCCCTTCCTCCCCGTCTGAACACCCATGTCCTTTAGAGCTGTGTCAAGTAGCAGGGAGCATCTTACTGGGTCAGGTTCGCGAGGCCCTTCTTCAGGTAAAGAAACCAACCAGCTATATCTATTTCTTATAAAAGGTCTCAGGCGATGATTTATTTTGAAAAGGACCCTCATGAAATTTAAAAATCATTATTTATGTCTTAGATGTCATCAGACTGTCACTGTTTGAACTTCGAACAGCACAGAGTAAGTACCTTTGGGAAATATTCCCAGATTTTCTTCATCGTGATAATTTTAGAAGTTAGTAATCCGCAGTTAAGGAGCACCATATCCCAAAAAGACCTTCTAGTCCCATTCTTTCCTTCCCAAGGTCATTGGAGATCATGAGAATTTAACTTGTGGGACAGGCTGACCAGATACTCTGTTTTATAAGGAGATACCCAGTTAAGAAATGTGAATTCTAGAATGGAGATTATTTAGAGTAGCCAATCACTCACAGAGATTGTTTTCTACTGGAAATGAGAAGAAAATATTTTCCCACTCTTTTGTGAACATCTCAAAATACAGATGGCAAGGGACCAGCGGTCGTGAGAATGGGGAATGGCACTCGGTGGTCACCAGGGAAGGCAGAACCTCCCTTGAACAGAGCTGGCAGAGCCTGGCCGGCCCATGGTGTGGGGGCCAGTCCTGTGGAAGCTCAGCTGTGGGCAGCTGACATTTCTGGGCGTGAGTCTCACTGCAGTTCTGGGGGCGGCCACGGGACCAATATCTTGGTTGCATTCTTCCCTTTATCTACTTTTTACTTTGATTTCTGAATTTTCCCTTTTTAATATTAATAGAAATGTTTTATGATCACACACTACTGTTTTACAAATGTCCGTGCATAAGACATTTCATTTAAAGACGTGTGTACTGTAGAGAATCGTGATCTCCTTTGGGAAATGATATTTGCCAGAACCTACCAGGTCAGCACTCCTGGGTAGCACAGGAGTCTATTACCCTAAGTGGAACAAGGAACCGCATGGCATGGTTTCTCAAGAGAGGAGCCCAGCCACCAGAAGTACATAAAAATGAGAGTCACTTTTTAGAGAACATTGAAGGGAATCCCTTCTCTACTTCTCAGCATCACTTCTCAAGAGCTTTCTCCACTTTCCAACTGGTTACTCATTCTCCAGATCCTGAATCATAAAAAAATCTGAGAATAGGCTGGCAAAATATCTTGCTGACATCATCAGTAGAAGGTGTGTGCTCCTATGAGTGTGTCTGCTGTGTATGACACACATGCAGCTATAATAGTAACCACACATATGTTCCACACACATATATACATGAACATTATGTGCACACACACATAACATACAAAATACATAATGATACACGTATGTGTATACATACATGCAAACTCATGAATATATGTGCTTCAGTTTAAGCACAGATCCACATAAATTATAGCAAAAATGTTAGCTACCTTAGGATGGTAGAGTCATAAGTAATTTTATTTAATTTTTATTTCCATTTTTTTTTTAAAAATGTACCATGGTTATGCTAAAAATGTGCTTCAGTTAACATCATTACGTATGGCAGAAGAAAGTTTTTGCGCTGGTTGTGAGTTTCAGATTTAGGGAATCCAGAGGAATATATCCATATGGTCAACATAGTTAATCTTTGAAAGAAGGTGGTGTCCCCAGCCTCATCTCCAGAAGAGTGTTTTGGGGTGTGCCGAGGGCAGCAGGGGCCATCTCTGCAGTGAGGCAGCTTAGCTCGCTCAGGATGGCATTACGAAACGCCACTGATGAGGTGCCTTCGCCAAACAAAATTTAACTTCTCACAGTTCTGAAAGTCCTGGACCCAGGTCAGTTTCTGGTGGGGGAGTCTCTCTTCCTGTCTTGCAGATGGTCCCCTTCTCACTGTGGTTCAGGTGGATGACGGGCAGAGCACAGTGAGAGAGCCCACAGGGGCCCTCTGGCGCTTCTTCATCTAACCCCATAGCAGCAGAGACTGTCTCTCCTGTCACACATGACCACCTAGCTCCGATGGCTTCTCAAAGCCCCATGTCCAAACATGGCCACCATGGGGTCAGGGCTTGCACACATGAAATGGGGAGGGTCACATCACATAGCCTGTAACAGCAGCCAGCCTCCTGTGGGCTTATGGAACATCTTGGTGGGGGGCTTGGAAGGAAAGGACACACAGCTCTGCTCTGTCCTCACCATGGAGGTGAGTGAGTTGCCGAGGGCGTTATCGATGTAGAGGTAGCACAAATGTCCTCCCGGAGTCTCCTGGGAGGATAGGTAATGTTTTAGAAATAGCCAAGGCCCCTCAACTCAATATGCTATTTTCAATTCAGTGCAGATGATAGGAAAAAGAGGCATGTGCCGAAATTAAAAGGAAAACAAATTCAAAACAGATGTCAGGAAATACTTTGCTCCCCAGAGGAGGAAAAATATAGATGAGAAGAATATTTAAACAAGGCAGTTTACTGAGTCAAGAAACTGGGATCATCATTTAAAAAGGGAGACTGGCTGCAGGGCGAGAGTCGGGTAGGTAGCCACTAAATTTAGAGCTGGAAATGTGACCTTGCAGAGAGAAAAATGCACCCAGTGTGAGTCGGTCCAGTTTATTAGGCCACGTTGCCCACTGCCTTGGTCTCTCCTTGGGCGTTTGAAAAGGTGTACTGAAACTGTGTTTATGAGACAGGAAATACACGTTTTAGCAGGAAATAAATCTGTCCCTGCAGACGTCGATGGCTGTGTGTTTCATTTAGTTCGGAGCCAGTTGTGCCCCCTTTCACCTTTGTTTCCACTTTAGATTCCGTCACCTTGACAGAGTTCTCCAGACGAAAGTCTCAGGGCTGCTTTCTGAACGACTCCGGGTCAGGTCTGCAGACCAAAATTTCCTGAGTGATTATCGCGGGGAGGTCCCCGCTCAGCCTGTGTTTAACACTCTCTCTTGTTTCAGCTGTGGAGTGGCACGGTTTGAGGGCGAGGGGGGTTTGGACGGAGAAAACTGGGGTCTACCTTAGAAAGGCCAGCTCAGGAAGACCCATCACAGCGGGTTCCTCCATCTCCATATCATTGGGTCACTCCCCCCGTGACTGGAGACAGTAGGCTGGCTGTCAGTGATGTCGGAAGAGCGTACTCCTCCAGAGGTGGAAGGTTTGGCAAATGCTGCATGAGAAGGGAAACATAAAGAACTCTCTGGTGTCACAGTATCCATGGTTTGGTGGAAAGTCCACGAAGCCCTTGCTGCTGGGAGCAGCATCTCCTGGCACAGCTTCACGGGTCGCCATGTCATATTCACAGGATGGTCCCAGTGCCCAGCACAAAGCCAGAGTGTGAAAGGCTCCAGGACTTCACTGAAGGAGCAAGTATTCCACTGGCCTATTCTTTGCTCAAATCACTCGTTCGTCCTTTGTTTCCATGCAGCACACTCTAGTTAGATGTGTCTGGTGTCGGTTAAGCCCACCTCCCGGAGTCCCTCAGGAATTGGTTTCCTGCTCCCATGGCAAGGAATCTGTTAATTTCTCCTCTGAGCTCCCACCCACCTTTGGAATGCTCTGTTCTAGAAATCATAATATTCTGTTGTGAGAATGGGTCTGTTTGTATCTCTTCCTCCAAAACAGCCACGGCCCCTTGGGGTCAGGGAGATGTGTTACTGTATTGCTTATCTCTAGACTCTGGTACATTTTCTAGCACAGTTAATGGCCAATAAAAGTTTATTGACCTGAAGTGATCTGAGAAATGGTGTCAGTTTGAGTTCAATGAAAAAAAGACCCTGAGAGATAAGGTCTAGGGAACAAGTGGTCTATTTGAAAGATAATTCCAGAAGAAAAGGCATGGGAATGTGAGATAGGGAAGGAAAAAGGCCAATATTGCCTATGCTACTGAGCTGGTTATCACTGTGAGCAACGGGTTCAAGCCCTGGGGGCCTCTCTGAAAAGCTACACAGCACATGGCTTAGAACTCTCCTCCAAAGGCAGAGAGGCTGGGGCATTTGTCCACTCACCAGGAATGACTGTCTTGGGAACAGCGCCCTCCTTGTCTTGGATGCTTTGGCTGCAGAGACTGGGTGAGCTTCCAAGGCGTTTGAGAAAACCTGAGCAAAACTCAGAGAGTCACACAAGACCCCTTGGGATGAGAATCTGTCAGAATCTGTCCATCCCAGCTGCAGTTGACGGTGGAGGCGGCTGAGGGAAAAAACAGTACCTCCTCCATCCTCGGGAAGTGCTTGCTGAGGAATTGATGAGAGCGAGCCTTGGAGATGCTGAGGCTGAGTACAAGGTCTGTGTCCACCTAGTGTCACATGCTGAGCGTGGACACACTTCTCAGATGTGTCTAGGGACCCTATCCCCCCCACCTCAGGCTGAGAGGCCTCTCTTCAGAGGGCCACAGCTTGAGAAGATGCAGAACCACCAAGAGACCTTGCAGCTGGGCGCATGGGTTGTAGAACTAGGAGCAGACACTGAGGTGTGTCTTCCTCGCAGCCTCAGGGAAGGATCAGGTGCAGGCTTGCATGAGTTTGCATGTGCATGGGCATCCTGGCACTCCCCACGATCATGGGTGAGGATGCTTCAGGTTGACTTGTAGGACTAAGACGAAAATCTGTGTCTTTGAAAACAGGTATTTACTTAATCCTCGTGGACGAGTCAGCTCACATTAAGGGTGGGAAACATACGATGCAAACATTAAAGATTCACAATCTGATAGGGGAAAGGCCTCTCCCTGATGTCTAACTCAAGCGATCTGCTGAGTTGAGCAACAGCAGTGAGTCAAGCAAGCACAATTTATGCAGAGGAAAGGGAGAGAACTGCCCAAAAGAACCAATGGAGAATTTCCAAATAACAGAGCCATCTACAAGTTCTTCAGGGTCCCTTTGTTGTAGACTTTCATCAGTCATTTTATTTGTAGGCTATTTTTGCCCTTAAATCATATCTGACTTGAGTAACTTAAGACTGTACTTGGTAGAGAATTAACCTGATTTAGAATTTGAAGTTAGGGATTACACAAAAGAGTGAGAGTGATATTTAAACAAAAGGGGAGTTCAAAGATATGGAAAGCTGTCTAATTGGAGAAATATTGCTAAATTTTTAAATAAATGAGCTGAGTATTTTCTGTAAAGCATATTTTTAGCACATTCAGACTGAATCAGAAACAAATTGAATGTTACATTTCTAAACAAGGGCATGTGATGATCTAGGTGTGTACTGTGACAAGGACTCTGGAATGTTGTGACACTGGGTTACCTTGGGGTGACAGGTGAAGAAACCTGAAACCAGAGAAATAAGTGAACAAGAAGGATCTGCTCTAATAGATCGACTCAGGAATTCAGTAGTGCAGGTGCCCTGGGGTGCTGCTGGAGGTGGCCTTCGAGGGTGCCTTGTGAGTCAGCGAACTGCCCTCCTGGTGGGAAGTTTCAGTTCTGTCTGGTCACATTCAGAGCAGCGACCTTCACATGGATTCTAGGTAACAAAGATTAAAGGTATTTAGAAAAGATAAACTCTGTGATTAGGAGAACAGAATGGTCAATAATTTATTTGGTCCAAAACACACTCTACCTATCTGCAGGAGCTGAGTAGTAGGGCCAGGGGCTTGATGTGTATCCTGTTCTTAGGAGAATAAGACAATGGAAAGACCAGCTAGTCTTTGCCAAGGAGTTTTGAGTTATTGATACACGAAGGTGGTCTAAATACAAAGTACATGATGATTCATTCTCCACCAAACTGAGGAGAGTCTTTCCCTCTCTCTATTCTGGTCTTGGTCTTAAATGAGATAGAGAATTAAAAAAAAATGTTATTTTAAGAAATGGCATCTTCTCTGAATTAGAAAAAGCATCAATATTCAATTTTACTTATATAATAAACTGAAGACTTTTCTGTATCATCTATCAATGGTCTTCAGGTATGATCTTGAATTTCAGAATCATTTCAGTGTAATTCAGTATCATTAGCATCTCAAACCTCTTAAGACAGTTTGTTTTGTATTGAGATAAATGATTTCTCTGATAGTTTACAATTCCTTCAGCATTTCCCGGTATATAAGCAGATATTCCTAAAATGTAGTCTCAAGACATTTGAAAAAAATGATCTTAATGTGCAGAGTATTAAATTCATCACTTTTTAAATTAGGCAACTCTTGACGCAGTTGAATAACAAATTAGCTGTGGTTTGGCAGTCCGTCCCATTAGCCTGTTAATTTATGAAAAGCTTAATCTACCTATCACCCCACAAGGCTCCTTTATACCCGCTACCACTGAGACTTGAATCCTCAATGGCCTCCAACTAGGAGTTTTGAAAATTAAAGTCTGTCTTGCAGTTTTGAATCCAATGGGTAACTTCACTGCTCCTGTGCCAGATGTCTGGCGTCAGATTCCACCCAAGCCCTGCACACGCCTCCGGCCTCGGTGGCCTCGTGACCAGGGTGCTGTGGATGCAGGCTGCAGCCTCTCCCTGCTGGGATCAGGGTGCCCATTTATACTGAAAGTGGGGACTCTCTACCCAGGGTGACCTATCTCCTGGAGGCATTTGTCAGTGTCGGAAGACATTTTGGTTGTTACACCTGGCAGGGACTTTTGGTTGTTCCTGGATTCTAGAAGATGGAGTCAGGGATGGAGCTCCATGGCTCTGACGTACAGGACAGCCCCCACCACAGAGTCACATAGCCCCCAGTGCAGACAGTACCGAGGCTCAAGTGCCCAGCGAGGGCCACTATCATCATCAGTGGCAGTGTTGGTCCAGGGCTCCGCTGTGGGCTCCACTGCACAGAAGGCTGGAGTTGGTGCTGTCCTGTGCCCAGCTGTCCCATCAGCAGGGTGTGCCATGTATCTAGAAACAGCCAATAAATGCCAACATGCTGGCCACCGAATATCACATTGACACATTAAAAAGAAGATCGGTGGCCATTTCTACTGGGAGATTAGGTATCAGACATTCTTGATTTAGATTCACAGATAAATCCACAGAAGAAAGCAGTGTGAGCCCACAGGGGACTCTGTCTTCTCCAGAGTGAATTGAGGTATCATCAGAGCTCATATCATTTGTACTGGCACAAGCTATAGCTGAACAGATGAGCAACACTAACTGTGATTCCAGAGAGTTCATACGTCTCTTCCAAATCTTTATTTTAATATATAAATTTTCCCGAACTATCTCAATCAATATCCGATGGCTTCTTTCTATGGCCTACACATGAGGCTGCCCCACAGGAAAACATGCATCCTATGGCCACACTAATTAATTCTTCAAGGCAGGAATGAGAGTATCCCGACAGACTCGCAGAGTAACTTGATATAGCCTGTCTTTCCCAAACGATGACATTTTGTTGTAATGTTCTTTCAATGTGAAATTCTGAAGCATTTTGAGACTGGGCTGCACAACGACTGCTTCCTGATCAGAATGGGAGAGGGCAGCGAGGGCGGCTGGTGGAGAGGCTGCCTTCCCATCTGCTTGAGCAACTGCCTCTGGGATAGTGCCTTCCCTGGGGCTGAGGAGGCTGGAGTCCCGACGTGGACCTGTTCATCGGGAGAAAACAGTGTGGCTTGGAGGGGAACAGGTCCAGCTACAGAGAGGGTTCCGGAGCTCAGGAGAGGAGTGAGGGGAATGTAGGTCAGAGACGCTGCATGAGAAGTCGTGGGATTGGCCCAGAGCATCTGCTGTGAGGAGGCAGACAGGAATGAGTGCTGACCCAGGAGGCTGGGGCAAGGGACCCAGAGAGCTGGGGGTTTCCGTGAGAAGTCACCGACGGTGTAGTTAGTGGTTGAATGTTCCTTTTATTATTTATCTATTTATTTTTGAGAGGTGCTGGGGATGGAACCCGGGAGCCCTTTACCCCTAAGCCACACCCCTAGCCCTTTTTTGTATTTTTGAGACAGGGTCTCAGTTGCTTAGGCTTCACTGAGTTGGTGAGGTTGGCCTTGAACTTGCCATCTTCCTGCCTCAGCCTCCCAAGTGGCTGGGGTTACAGGCGTGTGCCACTGCTCCTGCTGAGCGTTGCCTCTCTTACATGAGACCTCCTTCAAGGACATGAAAGGGCCCTAACAATTTGGTTTTCATCATTTCGTGTTAGATTTGTACAGAAAAATGTTAAGCTTTGGGCTCAACAAAACCTGCCTGTCTTCACCATTCCATAGTCATATGAAAAGATACGGATTTGTTTATAGTGAAGGAAAATGTTAAGCCCACTTCTGTTCTTCATATTGTAGTAAAATTTTAATTGTTTTATAATATTTTTAAAATATTAAAGTAAAGAGAAAGCACCAACATATGCTTTAGATGTTAAGAAGTACCGGGTAAATCCAATCTTCACTCTCATGGTGTCATGGGTGGTCATGAGACCCAGTGACCCCACTGCTGGGCATGTGTCTAAAGCAACTGAAATCAGGGCGTTGAAGAGGCATCTGCACTCCTGCGTTCACTGCCTCACTGTTCACAATAGCCAAGGTGTGACCCCACCTAGGTGTCCACCCACGGGTGAACGGGTAAAGTAAATGTCACCCCACCCCTACATGTGTGCATGCACACACACACAAGCACATCAGGATATTATCCAGCTCTGAAGCATGCAGCCTTGCCATTTGCAGCAACGTGGATAGAACTGCAGGACATTACGCTCCCTGAAATGTCAGGCACAGAAAGATAAATACCATATGTTCCCACTCATAAGTGGCAGCTAAGAAGTTGATCTCAAAGAGGTAGAGAATAGAATATTGGGCAGAAGAGCCCGGGAAGGCTGAGGGGCTGGGGAGGAGGGGAAGGGGTTAATAGGTAGGTGGGTGCAGCTGGCCAGGAGGAATGACCCACCTTTCTGTAGCCCAGCTGGGTAACTGTGCTTGACAACAGTAGACTTAATCTTGAAGAGTAGCTCACAGACAGGGTTTTACTATCCCAGCACAAAGCAACGGTGCCTGTCTGCAGTGATAGTTTGCCATTAGTGGGTCTTTGCTGTTGTCAACCTATATCAAAAGTCTCACTCTCTCATAAATATGTCCAATTTCTATGCGTCAATTGAAACGTATTTTAAAAACAATGATGTGAGTTAGGCAATGAAGATCGTTCGACATTTTACGTGCGGAATGGGTCTGTTTTCCGTTGCTCTGTATTTGGCTAAATACACGTAATATGTTCAGATGTGACAAGTTTCCAAAACAAACATTCAAAATCAAAGCCATTTAAGGTGGCAGCAAAATATAAGAGGGTGATGATGGCAGCTGCTTTTAGAAGATGCGCTCAAAGGCATCCTCAGGGCCACCTGCTTCCAGATCACCATGCCTGGTAAAAACAGGGATGGAAAGGTGTGTTTCGTTGGACGGAGACAAATCAATACCTATTCCAAGCAGCACTGCAGAACGTGAAGGTGCTCATCTGTGGCTCGTGTCCGGAGGCCATACTGGGTTGGTTAGCAACAGTCTCCTGCCTGGCATTGTGGGAAGGGTGACGGCTGAAAACTGCATTCCCTTTTGCTTTCCTGCCTGGTAGATGTGGCCTGCCTTGTGCAGATCCCTCTGGGCTGCGAGTAGAGTCAAGAATAAATGAAACCACCGCCTGCGCTCACATGCCAAGGTCGGAGGAGCCCAGTTACCCTGCGCGTACAGCACTGCAACCCTGAGCCTGGAGAGGTCGGCAACAGAGGCCCCGGGTCAGGGAAGACAGGAAAGGTGGCTGGACACAGGAGAGCAGGAGAGGCCAAAACACGCGTCCATGGTGCTGGTCTCCACGCCTGGCCTGGCTCCTCCTGATTTGAAAGCTGTTGTTTTCATTTCCCTCTTCTCTCACTCTTTACTGATTCTTTCCTCCTTCCCTCCCTCTACTTTTGTGAAATAACTATATGGTTAAGCAGCTGCTGCCATCACAATTTGTAATTAACAAAGTTATTACTGTTTTTGTTTTTCCCAAGGTCAAATGCGCTCAGCTCTTGGGCTTTAGGCACAGTCTTAGGCAGTCATTCATAACTTTCGACCTTTAATTTAGAAGCAGTGCCTCATACAGAGGCATTGCACATGAAATTGTCAGCTATTTCCCAGTAAAACAATTGAAGTTTACAGAATAAAATGACGCAAGATGTCAAGGTTAAAGCCAGGGTGTGTGATGTTTTAGGTAAGTTGCTGTTTCGCACATTTCATGGACCAAATCACAGGGTACATGAGTCGAAGGAGAGACAGGTCCTGGAGTTATGATCATTAAACTCTCCCAGATGAAAATTTTAGCTGCATCTTTCAAAAATTTCACCATCAAATAGTGTAAAGATCCTTCTAGAAACCAAGCATGTCCATTTTTTTTTTTAAAGAATTTAAGCCTGACATTGCCCAAATAACAGGTCAGTAATAAGATGCTGGACCATTTATAAAAACTGAGGAAAAAACATTTGAAATAAGCACCAGAAGTTTAGGTCAATCCACCTCCCATCTCCATGCCTTGGGCAGATGTGTCACCTACTCTTCCTGATGGGGAGGGACGACCGACTCCTGCGTGTGTATGGCAGCATGTGAAATCTTGGCCACCATCCGTCACAGTTGAGGTGCTACAGTTGAAACACCTAAGACATTGCTGGGTGTCCATAGAGCAGGATGGACATCACCGTGTTCTTACTTCTGGTCCCTTTGCCTCCTTGTGTGATTCGGGGTCACTTACAGGAACTTATCTATTTCCACATCGCACTGGCCTTTGTGGAAATCCTTCTTGTTGTGTGCCACTGTGGGAGTCCCGTGGTTGGTGTAGTGGACATGGTCTGTTCTCCTGTACAGACGTACCTCTCTTGCCCAACTATGCCATCACTTCTATGCTGACTGCAAAAATGAAATCTAGCAATACTGGTTCCTACTGTTTTGTTTAGAGAAGTCAAGTTCTTAGTTCATCAAGAACTATCAGTTTATGGGGCAGACTTGTTGTAGGCCTGTGTGACTTACTGATACATAGTAGGCATAGGATGAATGACGACACGGAACCCTCTAGGCATCAAAGCACCTGTAGTCCCGACACAGCCCTGCCCCGCTTCCCAAGGCCTCCCGTTCCCACTGATGACAACTCCTGCCTTCCCTGCTCAGCTCTGAAACTCAGAGTCATCTCCCAGCCTCCTCTTTAATCTCAATCTCACCAGCCAACGCACCATCTCTACCATCAGGGATCCAGAGCTGGGCCTCTGCCCTCCACCTCTGCCTCGGCGGCCCTGGTACCAGGCACTGCTCTCTCACAAGACACTCCAGGAGCCTCCTGGCCTCCACCCCTGCCCCACAGAGCACAAGCTGGGCAGAGGAGCCAGATGAACCTTCTGTTATCTTGAGGTCAACTCATTCTCTGGTCAATCCTTGTAGAAGTCCAAATTCAAAGACAAGCCAGTCTCTAAAACGGCTTCTGTGCTTCTCCCAGTTCTCTTTCGGATGCCTCCATCTGTCTGCCCACCATTCTGGTCCTCCAGCTCGCATTCATTTTCCTCCAGCTGCACTGGCCCCTCAATGATCTTCCAACACTCCAGGTGTATGCCAACCCCAGGGCCTTTGCCCATGCCCCCTTTCCCACCTAAATTCTCTTTTTCATATTATTGTGATTCCTACTGCACATTGTTCTGGGAGGTCTGCACTCAAATGTCACCTCAGAGAGGCCTTTCCTTGACCCCCCTGTTTAAAAATTTCAGTCTGATGATAACATACTCTGTGTACATGTAGCATATATTATGTTTTGCATGTATGCACTTATCACCTTGCTCCTCCCTCACCATAGAAGGTGAGCTCTATAAAGACAGGGATTTATATGTGCTTGATTCAGGTTGTCCTGACTGCACAGGGCAGAGTGCTGGTGGGCGTTTGGAGCTGAGAAATGGGCAGAATGAGTGATCGATGCCACATATGTCTAAAATCTGTTTTCAGAAACTTCAGGGATCCTCTTTTCTGCTCCCTGCAGGATGGCCCCCTGACGTTGGTAAAGCTGCCTGCCATGAGAGTCCCCCCAACTCAGTCCAACACTCTTCGCATTGAGCTGGAACTGCACCCCCTCTTCCCGAGGCTCTGGACACTCACCATTGTGCACTTTGTTCTTGGACATTCATTGTCTAAACTTACACACATGTTAAATTCCTCCAAAGCAAGAGCAGGGCTCCTGGTGCACATTGTGATCAGTATTTACTCAGTAAATATTTGTCAGCTGACTAAAAGAAGACGTGAACAAAGGGGAAACGAATGAATGAAACTGGCGTTGCTTCTCATGAATAGGATGTGGTGCAGAATCTGGAAAGAATCTATTTGCGGGCATGTTAGAAATATCCCAAATACACAGTGATGGATCAGGCTGCTGATACTTTTAATCACACACATCTTGAATGCTTTTCATCTGGTTGAACCTCTTTTGGAAGAGATCATCTATTGAAAACCTTCGTTATCAAAGCTACGAGCCACATTTTAAAGACGAAAATTCCTCCCTCCTCTGCCCCAATAATGACTCTTTGTTTTTCGTGTTGACAGTGAATTTTCTTATTGCTTTTTATTTTGCTATTATTCACTATCTTTAGTTTTAGTACCTTACATATGAAGTTTCCTTTACATAGTCCTGAAAAGAAATATTTTTGCATGCCAACTCAGTGTTTTTTATAAATTTCATTTTTGACGAAATTAAATGACAGGAACTTATATACTCCACAAGTGCGCAACTCCAAGAAATGTCATTTACGCTCCTCCAAGAGTGAAGCTTTTGTTCTTCAGCAAGAGTTATCATGCAAATATTGACTGATGAAACATGTAAAAAAATTTTAAAGTACTATATATGTGTGTGTGTTTGTATAAACTTGCTACTTACATGTGTGAAGAAAGTGTGTCTCTGTGTTCATATATGAAATACGTTTAAATTACATCTATATGGAATTGCTACATGTTAAAATCTAAGACATAATTATTGGAGGAAGTTCTCATCTAGAAATCAAATGGTTTTACATAAAAACATTTATTTATTGACTTAATTGGATGGATATCTTGTGTGGAATGCTTTCCACACATACATCATTAATTCTCCCAGGGAATGTGTGACACAAGCACTGTTATGCCATTTTGCTGACTGGGAAACTGAGGTACAAAGGAAGTCAATGCTGATAAACATCCTGACCAAGGTTACTGGGCTATATATGCCCCTCTCACTGCAAGCCTATGTCCTTTCAGATTTGCTGATGGGATCCCACACTGTCGTTAGCTAGGACTTTTATCTTCAGAAATGCACCTGATGGGCCTGGCATGGTGGTCCATGCCCATAACCCCAGAAGCTCGGGAGGCTGAGGCAGGATGATCACGGGTTCAAAGCCAGCCTCAGCAAAAGCAGGCACTAAGAACTCAGTGAGACCCTGTCTCTAAATAAAATACAAAATAGGGCTGGGGATGCAGCTCAGTGGCCAAGTGCCCCTGAGTTCAATCCCCAGTACCCCCTTCCTCCACCCTCCAAAAAAGAAAATAGAAAAAAGAAATGCACCTGATGGCTACAATAGGCATGGTGCTCTCTGGACGGATGGGATACAGTGGCTGGCTGCAGAGGTCCTCAGTATCTTTTTCTGTAAAACAGGAACATAATAGCTGCTCTGTTATCTCACAGCTCATTTATGGTAGACTCTTTACACCAACTTAATACAGGACACCAGTGTAAATAACAGCATGATGGTGGTATTGTAAAGATATAAATCCAGAATGCCAATGCTCTAGTTTGAATTGTTATTTTGTGTACTTAAGTATTAGCACAAACACTGTTACGCTCGGCTCAGACAACCCTTTCCTGAGCTCTCTCCTTTCCTTTATGTCACTTCTGTACGTTATTTTCTCTCATCCTGAATCGCTTGCTTCTTTGAGAGGAGTGACTTCATGAATTTCACAATTCTGGGTCCTCCCGGGCTGCTCAAATCTAACACACATCTATCTCATTTATTTCTACACCAAGGACAGATTGATCTCAAACTTTTCTTTGATCTATTATTTTTTTTCAGAATCTAATTAATTTCTTTACTTGCAAAATTGAACAACTACGAAGTCTTTGTGCTCCCCACTGCCTTGGCACTTTAGATCCTTTCAGATTTCTTGGCCAAGTGCAAATAGAATAATAAAAAAATCTTTTATTGATATAATTTTACTGGTCCTGCTTTTAGAAAGAGCTAACTAGAGCTGTGATCTGAAACCGAGGAGGCCTTCATTTGTACTTTACCGGCCCTGCCTATGGTAAGGGTTGGGTTGGATGATTCCACTTTTCACACATTCATAGGGCTTGGAAGTTTTGCTTTGTTTTAGTTTTAACTTTCAGATGTGACACACATCCCTGCCTTTGAAGAATTCCTGTTGAAATTGGGTACTTTAGATCTTCACGAGGATGCATGTTGTGTGGCTGCCGGGTGTGGAGGGAGAAGTTCCACATGACATTTGTTCCCAGCCTTCCTCTCCTCTCATCTGATAGGAAGGGTGGAAACCCTCCCAGCAGCAGGCACTGCTTAGATCTAGAGGGGGGCAAAACCAGTGCTCACCCCGGTGTGTCACACTGTGAGTGCCTAAGCAACAGGGGTGCATGAGCCCAGTAGCACCCACAGCAGAGAATCATTCACCCAACATCAGTGTGACATCTGGATTTACTGGGAGGCAGTGATCTTGCACCTGTTTTCCACATCCCAGCCTCTGAGATCTCTGTGAGTCTAACTGGGGACTAATAACAAATTGCCAGAAAGAATTTACCCATTTACAGGTTCATGATCTATCATTATATCGTCATCCACTATAAAGCAATGAACCACAATCCAGTCATTGTGATCTTAGTTTAAATAATTTTAGAAGCAATAGATTCACTAGTCATCCACGTCTAAAAATTTTTTGGTAAAAGACGAAGTGTGATGCCCTTATCTTCATTCTTTCAGTTCATTTTCTTGAGGCTCATGTGTTTTCTGAGCTCATATTGAAATGTAACTTGTCCAAGGATCTCCCCTGGGGCCAGAGCTCTGACTTTAGCAAATGTCTCTATGAATAAACTGCAGTGCAAACATTGTATTCTAGATCACAAAACATTATGGACAGAAGTAACTCTCTTGGAACATGAATTCCTGAGGCCAAGATAAATTTACATCCTTTCTGCAATGACCACAAAGTAGATATTAACAAGTGAAATGAATATAGCCATCCCAGTTAGTTAGCTTAAGAGTGAAATTTAAAGTATGTGCTTATGCATTTATTTTGGCAAAATGTCCACTGTATCATACCTAAAAGCTAGTGAAGTTGGTTTTTTAATACAAATTGTATCACTGAATAGAATTCCATAATATTAGCAACACATAAAATCAGACATAGGAAGTTTAAAAGAGGCATAACAATGTAAAAGAAATATTTTTGCTTTAGATTGGAAAACAGATGCAAACTGAGTTATGCATGCCTTAGTATATGCTAACAACACACACACATACAACTCACATATGCACACAGAGGAACAATCCACATCAGCACACAAATACACTCATACAAAAAAACAACACACCACACAATTTACATGCCATCCCACAATCATTCAATAGTATTAACTTTGATCAACAATAAATTGCAAACTATTTTTTTCTTCTTCCTGGATTGCACACAGACATGCTGTACAATTTACACACCAACACATACTGCATCCACGGTATTAAGATAACTTTTGATCAATAATAAAGCAGACTACTTTTTCTTTTTCCTGAATTGTACACTCAGGTACCCTGGAAAAACTGCTCCAGACTTTTGAAAAGGTGTCAATTGGTGGCTCCTAAAGTCATACAATTTAAAAAAGCCAAAGCATGTGATTTCTGAATATGTCTCTTCTTACCGTCAGCATCTCTGACCACATCACCTTTCCCAACAATTCTCTGATTTAGCACCGCAACAATGCCCACTGCTGAAGTGGGAGGCACACTCACGTGGGGAAACGTTTCCCCACAGCTGAAAGCGAGTGCATCCTTTGGCCAGACCTAGGGGAAGTGGACGTGAGAAGACAACCCTGGAAAACGATCCTTAGGGCTGGGTTGTGTGTGTTCCAAATTTGACCTGCGTTTCCACATAAGGACTATAGTAGAAGCTGTATTCCTCCTTCTAAAAAAGAAACTGTCTTTTCTTTTTTCTCATTAAGGAGAAAACACACTATAAAGAGCTGCTACCTCTGCCCCAGGCTGACCTGGCAGACGGTGACACCAGCTTTCCCAGCGCAGCCCTGTTTGCCTGGCAACCAGCAATGGGCGCCCCCTGGCCCTGGAGCGAGGCCCTTCCGGGCAGGATGTGGAAGTCTGATATGCTGCCCTCAGCAAGACCCTCCAGGGCACCTAATCTAGAGTCAATAATGTCTCCGTGTCCCCAGGTGGAGAGCCCACATTCCTAGAGTTTTCTTGGGCAAGGAAAAGGTCAGAAAAAGTAAGTAAAATAAGAGGCAACCCCAACCAGACCGTGTCATAAGAGACGCGGAACCGCGCAGTGGTGCTGGGCCACCTGCACACCTGGGAGGTCAGCGCAGGAGCAAAGGAACCCAGGGCCCCAGTTTATTGGTGTCATAGAAACGAAATGTTGATCAAACAGATAATTCCATTTGATAATCTTCAAACACTGGCTAAATAATCAGTGACTGATTTGAACAATACGACAGATAAATTTTTAATAATTACTCTGGTGTGAAAAAAATCACTATTTCAATACAAAGTGTGCTTATCTAAAAGCGTACTTGTGATGAATTGCTACTTCAAAGTGACTGTGTGTTAGAGGTGTGATTCCCCACTGAGGTCTGTGTCAGGATGATGTTCAGTGGCAGGTCTGTCTTTGTCTTAGGGAACTGGAGAGGCTGGTGGGAGAGAAGGGTAAAGGTAAAGTTAGTTCCACACACCCAAACACTCACACTCTCCCCTTGGTGCAAAGGCATAGATTCTTTTCTAAAATTTGCTTTTGCCATAAAGTGATGTCACCTGCAGAGTAGGTGTTCTTCTACCTGAATTCCAGGTATGAACACGCGTTCTTTTGCAGATACAACACTTTCCGAAAGCTACTCCTTTTGAAGTACTGAGAAGAGACTAGAATGGCTGTGTTTTCTCTGCAAATTCATCCTATAGCCACTGGAGAGTGTGGATAAGAAGGAAAGCATTTTCATGAAAATTGGGGACATTTTGAGTTGCTCTTTAGAATAAAGAAAAGTGACAGCTATTTTCTGCCATACCATCACTTTCCTACCACGAGGTTGCCTGGCTGTGCAGCCTTTTCAGTATCCACCAAAACACCTATGAATGCCTCCTCCGCTCTGGTCGTCTCTAGCCCCTTTGCAGTTTATTTTGTGTTCAGAATGTGTGTAGAGCTGCCAATTTGGTGATAAAAAAAGAAAGAGTGAAGAGTTTGTTTTTGCTTCTTTGTTTTAAATTAACATCTGCCATCTTCCTGACCTGAATTCTGACAGCACAATTGCTATGAAATATTGTTTTAAGTTCAAAAATCCTGAGTGTAGGATTAGAAATCCTGAGTGTAGCTCTCTGCCAAATAGGTGCTAGTTAGAACCAGCTGCCTGCAGCGGAACTGCTGACTGCTTCAAGGTTGCCTATGATCCGCGCGGACCTGCACTGCGCCTTTTCAAAGGGGAAGCTGCCACCTCGGGTATCTTTCCAGGAGGGATTGGGATTTATCTATGGCAAACCAATGTGTTATTTCTCTTCTTATTTAACTCATCATTGTGGATATTCCAAACATAAGCAGGAGTAATTAGGGTTTACATGGGGTGGGAAGGTGTGTGTGCATGTGTGTGTGTGTGTGTGTGTGTGTGTGTAATGGGAAATAAAGAGATGGAATACCTATAGATCTGCAGAGATAGTCAGAGGGCATGGGTTAGGAAAGAGGCCTTGATTGTGGATTTGTAGTGGAAATCAGCCCAAACAGGCTCTAATCACACCTCTGGGTATCTTTTTTTGTGCAACAGGTGACCCTGCTGCATCCACATTTCCTAAGTTTCACTAATCCAAAAAATTCTCTAAGGGTGGCTCTGGCTATGGTCATCTAATTAAGCACACAGTTCTGTCTTCAATATAATTAGTCATCTAATTACTCATCCAAAATTAGTTAGTGCTTTCAGATGCCTAATTAATTATAATTTCATTCAAGGTACCCTGTTGGTAATGCTTTTGTTCTCTTTTCTGACAAATCAAATTACTGAGGGACAGATTTGATTTGGAAATTGGTTTGGGTTGAGTCTAATCATAAACATATTAAAATATTAATGAATAAAACAGTGAGAATATTAATTTCCATAATAAAGATAACCTCCCAAATGTTAACTATTTCCAAGGAACACTGGTTTCAAACACTACCGACAAAAATCTCCTAGCATTTCAGATTGAGTCCTGAAGTTGAAAATACAAGGTCTGAGATCAAGTCCCCTCTCTTTGGGGGGTGAAACCCTATGCACCCAGGATTGAAAGCAGGGACACACCTGGGGAGTTACTAGAACACTGTCCGCTGTCCATGGCCACCAGAGGAGACTGCTCTGCCTCCCACTGGATGATTCACAACCTAGGTATTGTTCCTGGGAATAAAAAGGAGGAGTTGCCTGGGTTTGACTGTGCACCACTCCCTCCTCCAAGGGCTTAGCATGTTCCATTGTGACAGCAGGTCTTTGAGGTGGAGATCATTGTTAGCTCATTTATAGAAGAGGACATTGAAGCACAGAGACGCTAGACAACTTGGCTGAAGCCACCAGAGGGAGGCAAGAAATAACTCTTATTAGAAAATTCACCGTCATGACATATTATATCATGCACTTTGGGACGTGTCATAAAAATAAAATAGCACTGACTATGAGGATTGGTTATGAATAAGGCTAGTAAGGATTTGCTCTTCTTGGGGGAGAGCCATACTATGACTCCATCCATAGCCAGGCATGATAATGGTGAAGGAATGGGACAGAGGCCCTTTGCCTGCCTCAAGGTCGTGGGTACTTAATGTGACAACATAAGATTCCCAAAGCATTCTTCCTTGAGGTCAATCTTAATTTTAATAGGGAATGAGAAGGTGCAATGGAAGGGGAAAACTGGTTGCTTTTAGAAAGGGCTACAGGAAAGACAGGGAGGAAGGGATCACCCTTGATATCTCTTACCAAATTTCTGTTACTAACTGCTGTCCTGACAGTTTTCACCACCTCTACCACCACTCATGATTTTACCCCATTCTGGAAATGTTGGTATTACCCAACATCATCCAAAGAAGGTTGTGTGTAAGGATCTCTGCTTCATGACCTCCTTAAACACGAAAACACAAAGCAAATTGTCCAGAATGTTTAGCTTTCCATGCTGGTTGGATCCCTATTCTGATTTAAAAAAAAAAAAAAAATCAGTGCCTTGGTCTAGTGTTCAGAGCTCTCTCTGGAAGGTCTGAGTTTAATTTTCAAGTTTGTTCCTAGTTAGTATCATAGACTTGGGGAGGAGACTAAATTGCTCTGAACCTCCATTTCCCATTTTGCAAGATGAAGCAATTAGTTTTTTTTTCAGACCTAAGAATGATCCAGCAAAAATGATTCAGCTTCGATTTCCTTATCCAAATAACAAACAAAAATAGAAATAATAAGTATACCATGTGTCAGAGACTGATGAGTGGTACTTAATGGAGTGATTGTTTTGAGAGTATAAAATGACCTAATGCTTATTGCTTTGATTTGCCCTAAGATATTATATTATTTCCCCTTTCTCCTCCTCATTCCAAATTAGCATCTAAATGCATGCCCAGATGATGATTTATGCACAGAGAAGACCCTGGCATGAATTGGGGCTGTTTCATTTCTAACTCTACTGTAAACTATGTTAAAAATCTACTTAAAAAAAAAAGAAAGAAAGAAACTGGGCCACTGACTTCATCACTGTATTCCAGCTATAAAAGGAAAAAATTAAGATCCTCAAGGGAAAGCCACGAAGCCAGAGAACCAAGTCCCCAGCTGAAACTGCAGGGCAGCTGCTCACACTCGGGCTGCACAACAGGCCTCTATCAGGCCTCTGCTCTCCTGGCCCCGGGTCTGTCCTGGGCTCCTAAGGTGGCCACCTCCCTGGAGCATGAAGAACCCATGTGTGGGTTTCCTTTCCCCAGCTCCCTCCAGAATTCAGCACAAGCCTCTGGGCTTCTCAGAGGTTTCTGGCCTTAATGAAGGCTTTTATGAGACCAAAGGAATGGAATGAGCTGGGAGGAAAGCCCCATGCAGCCTGGAGAGGCTCTTAAAGGGGACAGACAGAGGAAGCAAGGGGAAGGAGGAGGGAAGTTGAGAGAGTGAGAAGGTTCAGGGAGGGGTCTGGAGGCAGGTTCAGGCTCATATTTCCCCATTTCGGGCCTCCACCTCCCTCCTCCGTATTCCTCCTTCCCGTTCCTGACTGTCCCATCAAGACTCCAGGGGCCGAGAGGCCCTTCTGGTCCGTCTTCCCACACCCCCGTGGCATGAGGGGATAACGGGTCTCTGCTAATCAGCCTGTGCTCTTCAAAGGCCTGTTCTTGAAGGGAGCTTCCACTCTGTTTCAGCCATTAATGTGTGTTTAATATGGCTTCATTCATGATTATTTTGTCACCATTTTCTAAGTGTCCGGGATCTACATTTGAACCAAGACACTTTAATTATCAAATTAACACAATTTCATGGTTGATATGTTCAATTTCTCACTTTGGGACATTTTATCTATTTGTTTGTTTATTTATTTATTATTAGCTGGCTCCTTTCTGGTCCTTTCACCTACTAGTACAAAAAGCAAATAATGCCCTTGTCTCACATCTATGATGCTTTCCATCAATATCCAGAAATTAAAGGTTGCTACAGAACACCTGTTTCTGCGACAAAGACTTCCCTTGCATTTTTTCTTTGTTGATTTCGCATCCATCAATGAAATTTATTTATTCACAGGTCAGGAGCTCCAGTTCAGCTGGAAATATCAAAATTTCATAGCCTTTTCTACAACTAACTGTTCAGACTCAGTAGTCTCTTGTACAAAAGAAAAGAACTCTGTGTTCATGAAAAGGGGCATCCAAGCCTCTTGTTGACGTTAAAACAGGAAACCAAGAAATAGAAAGGGTTATTTGTTTTTTAGGTTGTCAGAGAGCAATGATGGAGTGAAGGGGAAATGGCTGAATAAAGAAGACAATAATTACAGAGCTAAAATAATTCCTTAGGTTCTCTGCAGAACTTGCTCATTGGAAAGTACAGTTTCCATCATGTGTTTGGAACCCACACGTTTTTGCAGTTTATCTCCTGCAAAGGTCAGCGCTGCCTCTGATGAGCAGACCCAGAGGCAAGTGCCCGTGATGACTCTCAAGAGGCCATGTTCACAAGGATGAGGCCAACTGACTGAGGTCCCCTGCCTGCACCACCATTTTGATGAACATCACTTTTAGAAAACAGCTTTATTAAGATATAATTTGCATATCATAAAACTCACCATTCAGGGGCACGATTCAATGAATTTTAGTAGATTTCAGAGTTATGCAAACCTCACCCTAATTCAGATGTATAAATTGTCATCACTAACTCTAAAGATCCACTGCATCCATGTCCAGAGAGCCCTTCTTTCCACCTGGATCCCAGGAACAATACCTGGAATTTTTTTCTCTCTATATTTCTCTGTACAGCTAGTTCATGGAAGTGGAATTGTAAAATATGTGGTTTTGGTGCCTGATTTTCTCTACTGATCATAGCGTTGTCGAGGTTCATTCATATTAGGGCAAGATGACTTTAGTAACCTCAAATTTACCATTGCAGACTCTCTTCCAGGAGGTTTTGGTTCAAGTTGCACCCCCCACCCATGGCTCTGCAATCCTTTTTGATGAAATCTGCTACAATGTGCAGTATACACTTCATTAATTATAAAGATAAACCATACCAAACTATGCTAAACTGGAAAGATCTTTTTAAAATGATCAAATGAATATTATCAAGAAGTCCTTGAGTGAGATGCAAGTCAAAATACAACTAGAAGAACGGGTTGTACCTAATGTCAAAATATTTGCAAGTGAGAAATGGTGGCATTAGGGAGGTCACATTTGTTAAAGGAAGCGACTCTGAATGAAGGCACAAAGCAACGACTGAAAAATACTTGGTCATTTACTATTTACATATGTCAGTGTGAAAAATGTCAGAAATGGAAATATCCTCAGTGGGAAAAGAGAGAGGTAAGATGCGTCAATAAGATTAATCAATCAGAAACAAAATGGAAGCACCAATATTTATTGAGTAGCCAGCATTTTTAATACTATGACAATGAAAGTAAATCTTTTTCCTGAAGTAGCCATCAACTATCTTCATTTCCATAGAAGACTCTGCCTTCTCCCTGTATATGTTTCATAAAAATCAAGAATGAATCCAGCAAACAATTTGCACAAGGGGAAAAATCTGCAAAGATTCAGCAGGATTTTCTTTAGAAAGCATAATAGTATTGCTTTAGTCTTTTAAATAAAACTACCATCAATAGTTTCCAAAGTTTCATTTTATGGTGACTAAATTAGAAATCGAATCTTTTTCTTTTTTGTAGACCAGGAGTTTTTTTTTTTCTTTTTAAACAAAGTATCCATTTATTGAGGGTTAGACATCTCAGAATCATGACAAACTCTTGTGTTTCTACAGATTTGGGATTTTTCCTGTGAGAAATTCTGATTCACACTTAGTGGAAACACATCTGTAATGCAAAAACAAATCTACAAAACATTGGGAACCTCTGGTCCAATGATGCGGGGGAAGCAGCCAGTACATGGCTGACCATGTCAGAGTTGGAAGCAGTGGTGAAAATCAGTGCCTTTTACACATGAGCTTTTATTATTTTTAACCATAGACTTTAGAATTGCAGGAAAATTAAAATATACCGGCAAGTTTTCATGATCTCTTTACCTAGTTTCCTCTATAATCATCTTATCTTGCTAGGCTACATTTGTTGCAACTAATGAACAAGTGTTAATACATTATTATTAATGCAGATCTGTAGCTAATTTGGACCACTTTACTTCCTACATTATGTGCTTTTCTACTCCGGATCCTATTGAGGGTGTCACTTACATCCAGGTTCAAGTCTCCTTAGCCTCCTGTAGCTATGGCAATTTCTTAGACTTTGTTTTGGATGTTCCTGACTCTTTCAAGGAGGACCATCAGGTCTTCTGTGGGATACCTCTCTACTAGAATTTGCCTGGTGTTTTGCTCCTGATTAGACTTGGGTTATGCATTTTGGGAGGCAAAACACAGAGGTCGTGTACCAGTCTGACATCATTTCAATGGGACATGCTATGGGCACGAGTTCTCACTGTTCCCTCGCCGGCTGGGAGCTGTCAGCATCTTCAAGCCTACTTCTGCATTCTTCTCCTCCAATTGAGAAGAACCATGGCTAGGAGGGAGGAGGTAATGCTCGCTTTCCATAGAGCATCCTGGAATCCTGTGGGGGAGGTTTGTCTCTATTTATTCATACCAGTATGGGCTTCAGTGTGTTTGGAGATTGTGATATGCTTTGGGTTCAATACCGCTTTATATAGTTGCTCAAACTACACCAGCTGTGACCATTGAGCACTCCATTGAGTGGCTCCCATGTCCTGTGACACACCCATCAACACAGAGCTTCCTTTATGGTTTTCTGATGAGATTTCCTTGTTTTCTGCCACTACAAGGCATGATGGCCCCCGTGTGTCTCTCCCCTGTGCCCACGATGGATTCAGTCAGCTCTGCAGGGAGCCGTGGCTCCTCCTGAGACTGTGATGCTGGAAGCCAGGATCTGGGCACTCTTCATGCTTGTTTCTGGGACATCATGGGGGGAGGTGTCAGCTGACAAAGGAAAGAAATATGTGCATTATTGATATTTAATAATGATAAGATATAGGTGTTGAGGTAGTGGTAAGTGAAAATTGAATTATGTTAGCAGGATAATATTCTTATTTATGATTTTTTAAAAATTAAAATATTTAAATGTTTCAGACAATTTTCTCATCTTCTTCATTTAGGATATTTTCACACAACTACTATTTTCATAAGATTCTTTTGAATGTTTTTTACAGGAATTAAATTTGGGTGCTCAAAAGTCACAGCCCTTCCAAATTCACTCTGTTATATAAATTTATTCAATTAAAAAATAAGACTCTGGTCAATTCATTCCAAAATACAATTACAGTCACGTGTGGCTTAACAATGGAAATACGTGCTGAGGAATTCGTCAATGGGCAGTTTTGTTGTGCTGATATTGAAGCAGAACGTGCTTGAACTGAGATGGTATGACGTCACTCTGCCACACACAGGTGGCACAACTCTTGCATTGCAGTCCATCATTCACTGAAATGGAACATCATATTTAAATGTAGAACAAAATAAGAACAACTCAACACCAAAAGTAGTAGAAGACAGGAAATAATTAAAATCAGAGCTGAAACCAATGAAATTGAAACAAAATAAACAGTTGAAAAAAATTGACAAAAACGAAAAGTTGGTTCTTTGAAAATAAATAAAATTGATAAACCCTTAGCCACCCTAACAAAGAGAAGGAGAGAGAAAAATTACTGAAATCTGTGATGAAAAATGAAATATCATGATGGACACTACAGAAATACAGAAAATAATTAGAAACTATCTTGAAAATTTGTACTCCAATAAAATAGGAAATGTCAAAGACATCAACAAATTTATAGAGTCATATTATTTACCAAAACTGAATCAGGGTAATATCCACAAGTTAAACAGATCAATTTTAAACAATGAAATAGAAGATGCCATCAAAAGCCTACCAACCAAGAAAAGCCCAGGATCAGATAGATTCAGAGCTGAGTTCTACAAGACCTTCAAAGCAGAACTAATACCAATACTCCTCAAATCATTCCATGAAATAGAAAAAGAGGGAACATTTCCAAACTCATTCTATGAGGCCAATATGACCCTGATCCAAAACCAGACAAAGACACATCAAGGATAGAAAACTTCAGAACAATATCTCTAATGAACACAGATGCAAAAATTCTGGCAAATCACAAAATATATTAAAATAATAGTGCACCACGATCAAGTGGTTCATCCCAGGGATGCAAGTTTGGTTTAACATACAGAAATCAATAAAGTAATTCATCACATCAATAGACTTAAAGATAAGAATAATATGATCATCTCAATAGATTACAGAAAAAGCATTTGACAAAATACAGCACCCCTTCATGTTTGAAACACTAGAAAAAGTAGGGCTAATAGGAACATACCTCAATATTGTAAAAAACTTCTATGCTAAGCCCAAGGCCAACATCATTACAAATGGAGAAAAATTTAAAGCATTCTCTTTAAAAACTAGAACAAACAGGGATGCCCTCTTTTACCCCTTCTATTTTACATAGTCTTTGAAAGTCTAGCCAGAGCAATTAGTCAGACAAAAGAAATTAAAGGGACACAAATAGGAAAAAAAGAAAAAAGACAAAAAAGAAAAACTCAAACTATCACTCTTTGATTTCTTACCACTTGATTTGTGTGGTTCATCTCTTGCTTATAACCAAAATGTTAACTTAAAACATTTTTCAATTAGGAAATTTTGTTTTAAATAATTGCAATTTGTTAGTAGTTTAATCAACTAACAATTTCTGCCACTTTAATCCTTGAAAAACTGATTGAAGATTTCAAAAGATTTTGAACAAAATGCTAATAAAAACATAAAGGATCATGTTACCAAAGTTCAGAGGTATTTTTGGTGCTCACTTGATTGTTGCTGGGCAACACAGAACATGAATGAAATATTTCATTCATGCTGAAATATTTTGTATTTTTTATTCCACACCATTTTTGTCCAAAATTTTTATGTTAATATTTTCTAAGCATGAAGATATCAAAATATTTGTCATCATTCCACACTTGATTAAATGTAGAGGATTATTTGTATGTGGTTATAAATCATGCGTATACTACAACTGAATCCACAGGTTTCTTAATTCGGTATAAACATTGTCTTACCATAATGTTGTGCTTGACCAAAATTTATGTTATGTATTATCATTAGAAACAAGCAAACAAGCACACACATTAACTTATCTTCAACATTGAACTTTTAAAATTTTATAACAGCATTTACAATTGTTTCTCCTTTGACAGAATTAACTTGCAGAAGCCTTCCTTTGATTCTGCTACCTGGATGAAAAAATAGAATCATTCTTGGGATTAACTCACTATGCCTTTAAAGCATTTGATGGCACTGAAATTACACCAGCAGTCTGACTCTCAACAAATTCTGCAGCCCATGCAGGAACAGTGATTTCTTCACTTATTTTAGATGCATAAGAAAACCCGAAGTAAAAGAAGCTAGTGAAATTCATTTAAAGAAGAGTCATTGATCTAAATGAATAGCATGTTACACTGTGTGATATGTGAATGGACTTTCTAAATCTATTAGATAATATTTGGGCCCAGTCTCAACAATAATGAATAGTGTGAAGTGGCTGCTGATGCTTCCTAAGAAGAGGTGTCTTGGGTGCTCAGGGCTCCAGGGCATTCCTCTGGCCCTGTTCCCCTTGTCTCTGGACAGTCAGTGTTGAACCCCAATCTGCTCTATGCAAGTTACATGTTTATTAACAGCCTTCTTGGAAACTGAAACTCCAGGTTTTATTTACATTGAAAATGCACCTTTTTAAAAAGTTCATGGCTGCCAGAAATGTTTATTTTAAATAAGAAAAAAAATCATCAAACAATTTTATGTGGATTTTCACTGTGTATTAAAGAAGGGATGGACTCCTCTCCCTTTGCTTCTCAGCATCTCTTTCCAGCTCACATTTTCACGTTCATTTCTCCTAGAATTTCTCACACTTGCCAGCCACTGAGCCTACTGTCCTGAAGCCCAGGGACTTCCTGACACCGGTGGCACAACTGGCCACCATTTTGAGATGGCAGATGGAAACAGTCACATGGAATACTTCTCTTCTGCTGTGCAGACCACGAGAGTCTGCTGACCCCATCCATCTGAGTTTCAATCCACTTTGTTCTGAATGTCTGCATGTTCTCCTTGAAAGTAAACCCTGGCTGTGACTGAATGTCTCCATCTTGCACATGGGCTTTAAGCCATTGAAAATAAAAACCCTGGGGCCCAGGAACCCTAGAAACCTACAAGTGGGTTTTCGGAGATCATGGTCTCCTCAGAATACTATGTATAAGTCTGCAGGTGAGAGATCCATAGGTCTCATCAAATTCTCAGGACAACTGTCATTAACAAAAGTTATATAAAACTTAGAAATAAGGAAAATATCCCAGTGGGTGATTATTCAATAAGGCCGCTCAATGTTTATTTTAACATGCTTGAATTTGTTGTTTGTTATTTGAATAGGGCTTAGGTACCAAGAAGTAACATTTTAACTGTAGATTTCTGTTCAGTAGTAAAATGTAATCTGACAGATTCTGGTTTTGTTGTCCTATGAGACATCAAG
The DNA here is from genome assembly GCF_001458135.2 of Marmota marmota marmota. Lineage (NCBI taxonomy): Eukaryota > Metazoa > Chordata > Mammalia > Rodentia > Sciuridae > Marmota > Marmota marmota. Next base: position 4,888,848 of record NW_025999932.1, on the reverse strand, counting down.
CAATTCTGAATCTAACTTACCCATGTCTCTTCCTCATAGTCTGGTTATAAATGCATTTCCTGTGGATCTGTCCAACCCTCTCTTTCCTAAAGGTTCTGGGATCCAGCTCTACCTGTTCTTACAGGTCCCATCACTAGTCAGAGAGTTGCATAAAATCTCTCAGCACATTTACTCTTCATTGGTATTCAGACATGTTTCTAACTTTTTGGAAGTGGTTCTTTGACACTCCCAGATACCAAGGTCCTCTAGAACAGATGGCTGTGTGAGAATCACAGGCATGGGCTGGCTCCGTCAGCTGCTGGCCTCCACCCTGGAGACCGCCAAGCAAAGGTAGGGATGGGACCCAAACCCTTTGCTTTAGAAATCAATAAGGAACAAGGACCTCTGTATATAGAGGGGCCGAGAAGAGAACTCAGGGGATCCTCTCACACCAAATCCACTGCCATAGAGCATACAGACCAGGAAAGGTGAGCTTTCAAGAATGAGCACCAACAAACAACCCTTCTTCCACTTCCAAAGTACCTCTATTCACACAAGGCCACACGTTAAGGTTAGAAGCTGCAGCCACAGGGAAAAGAGAAATACAATAGAAGTCAGGGGACACAGAGGGACCTCTGTGTCTGTTAACTCATTTCTTTATTTCCCCAAATATACATTAATTCTTTATTTCAATTAAAAAGTTTTTGTGAGTGCTTTCTTAATGGCAGATACCAGTGTAGTATCTGGGCTTTCAAAGCAGATGTGGGTGAGAGATTAAGTATTAAATAGAAAACTCAAGTACAGTGACACTTGATGGGCACCATGGGGGCTCAGTGGGAAAAATCCTACCCACATCCTGGAGGAGGTGACGAGCATGGTACCTCCTAAATATCAGTAAATATTACCCTGGGGGAAAATACGTTCGAATTTGAAGCAAAATGAAGAGCATATGCAGACAGCAAAAATGGAGAAAAGAGACGGTAACTGCTTGTGGGACTGAGAGAAATTATGGATGGGGAAGCATAAGGTTTTAGAAAGGGGGTGAAGGCAGGGAGCAGAGGTCAGCTGTGGGAGGTCCTGAGAGCCATCTACACAGTTTGATCTTTCGGTGTTTTTAAATAAGGCTTTTAACTAGACTTCAACTATGCATATGATCAGGTAGTGCTCAAGAACTTTGGAATGTTTGGAGTTGAGAAGATAAGAGATTTTTCTTCCCATTTACCTTCCCACTCTTTCTTTCTCTCTCTCTTTATCTTCAGACTTAAATTGAAAACATAACCCATTATCTCTACTCTAAAGGTTAGCCCAAATGATCCATGCATTTAAGTGCATGATAGTACCAGCAGATATTCGTCAAACACCAATTATTTTGCATAGGAAATAGTGAGGAAGTGAGATCATAATGTGATTTGAGGAAGAGAGGCCAATGGATGGTCAGAAATGACTGCAAAGGTTAAAGGCAGATGGTGGAGAGAACTTTGAACATTCCCAGCACAAAGGTGTGATGGATGTTTGTGGTGATGGATATGCCAGTTGCCCTGATCTGCACATTACCTACGGTGTGCCTGTATTGAAATTTCACACTCTGCCCATCAATCCATAAAAGTATCATGTGTCAATTAAACAAAGATAAAAATATATGAAATTGTATTTTAGGATTGGAGAAAAAAACAATGAATGAATGTGAAGGAAATGATTTTTAGAATTATATACTAAAAATTATTTTAAAGTAAAAAATTTTATTTGTTTTTAAGTGGCAGTGAACAGGTAGCCACACTTATTAAAGTGTACTATACAAATGACAAAAAAATTAGATTTTCTTTAAAATATCTCCCTCCCCAAAAGATTTTAAAATATATTTCAATTTACATATATTTTGATTTTAAAATATATTTCAATTTACATACATTTGTAGTACACATGAAATTACTAGGAGGTAGTTTATTTCATGCGGAATTATAAACTTATAACTCCAAATGTAGTATTTTTATGCCATTTTTTCCCCAGGTCATATTCTATTACAGTTCTATTTTTTTTTCTAACATTTTACTAGTTGTTGATGGACCTTTATTTATTTTTATGTGGTGCTGAGAATCGAACCCAGTGCCTCACACATGCTATGCCAGTGCTCTAACACTGAGCCACAATGCCTGTCCCAGTGTTCAATTTTTAATTTCAGGGTTTTTTTATTTTATTTATTTTTTTACTCAATACATATTTGTTGGCCAGCTGGAAGAGTTAGCTGCAGTTAACTTCTTAGCATACTCTTTAGTGGTTGGGTCCTATTTGATCCCTTCTCTGTGTGACCCCCTCAGGCTGTTCATCACACTGCTGGCTATATTGGGCTCACCCTGCGGAGGAACTGAATCTTCTCAAGGATGCTGCATCTACTTAGCAGCCCTGGAAGTGAAGTGAAGGAGGTGGTGTGTCAGGCTTCCCTTAATTAATTCCCTAATCTACTGCTGTTTGTGTTGGAAAAGAAAAAATCAATCACAACCCAGCTCCACAAAAGAAAAAGTTCCATGTGCAACTTCAGTGAACTTAGGAATTGAAGTAGCTGCAGCAAGGACCTAAGACCACCTTTGTGCAAGGGTTTTAAATTTCTGCAGTGTCCTCTGTATTATCTGCACAGCTCAGCCATTTTGGATGGTATATTTGAAAGCTATAGGTAATTTTTACTTCGACTTTCACAAGTAATTATTTACATACACAAATAGAATATGAAACAAAATTTCCAACGATATTGTGCTTCTTACACAAGCAGGATGATACTCTGCATCATATGTGTAAGTGGTGTGTGTGATGCGCACACATGCAAATGTAAGTGAGCAGTAAGAAACACTGAACTTGTCTGTTTAGAAGCTTGTAGTCCAACTAACAGAAATAAACACTTTCCATTTTAAAACATGCTCATTGATAAGTGAGAAAATTTTGAGTCTTTTTTTTTTTCTTCTCCTAAAATAAAACAGGCCGGGATGAGTAACTTTTCAGGCAGAGGAGTTACATCCACCTGTGCTGGAAGTAATATTGGAAAGGTAAATTTGGTCCACTTTGGAGGAGTCGTGCTAACTGCTAAGCTGAGAGGCAACACTTGGAAGATCTCGTGGAAGGAGGAGGCGGTGGATGTGCCAGCCAGGAGTGCGGGGGACAGGCCGCAGTCATGGAGAGGCTCACTTTACCTGTTCTCTGGTTGAGGGCTTGAACTATAGTGATGGCCAGAGAAGCTGCAAAGCAACTTGAACTGACAGAGGCTCAGCAGCCCAAACCCACGTGGACCACGGTGGCGGGACACGGTTTGAGTAGCAGCTAAACTTCTGGTCTAGGTGTCCGGGCTGTGCATCCCCGTGCCTGTCTCAGCCCTCACCCAGGGCAGGGCACAGCATGGAGAGCACACGGTGATGAGTGAACAAGCAGATGGGTGACACTGAAGCAGCTCCTGTGCTTTGACCTTCTCCAGCTGAAAAGGACAGGGAAAGAGACTGTTGGGCACAGAGCTGTACAATAAATCAATACAGTGAGTTGGATTTAAGTGTGCTGAATTGAAAGAGACGAATATTCTCCAAGAGAAAATATTCAGCAAGTAGCGCGACTCAGGAAAGAACTGAAGGCCCGGAGAAAGGATCTGGTAATCTCTTCTATGACACAGAGACAAAAGAGGAAGCCCTGGGATTGGATGTATATTCCAAGAAGAGAGATGAAGAGGATGGAATCAGATTCAAATGTAGATGCCACCACCTTTTAAGTTCCTACTGTACCCAAATGACATCCTCACCTCATTTACTCTTCTGTGTGATCTGGAGACAGCACCGACGCCTCACGCATAGCAGTAGCAGAACCTGAGGTCGGGAGGGCAGCAGGAGGATCCCAGAGAGAGGGGACAGCACATCCTCAGAGCAAGTGGAATCCGAACCTGCCTTGTACCTGCTCTCCATGCTTGCTCCTGCCTCTGCTAGAATTTCCCCTTCTGCATCTTTTGGTCATAAGTATAGCTATCTCACATTTCAGTTAAGATGTGAGTCATTGAAATAACTTATAAAGTAAAGTGTAAATCGTTCCCCAACAAAAGACTGATTTATAAACTTTTTCTTGAAAATAATTAAGGGGTTATTCATTTTCTTGGGTTTCTTTCCTCTGACATACATTTCTGTGTCACTGTGAACAAATGATAAAAATCAGATGCAGAAAGATCAGCTATCTGCAGGAGAAAAGTGGAGGTGGACCAAATCGCCCCTAGCTACTCACACCTTGGCTTTCTTAAATATTATTTTATAATGAGGAAATGAGAAAAACACCAGTCCAATCTTAGAAGTGTGTACACTAAGATTAGAAAGAGTCCACTCAGATGTGCAGTTCTCACAAGCATGGTGTGTCCCTAAGAATTTATAGTAGCTGTTGAGCATGTTCCCAAAGAGGGGAAGGCCTGAAATCAAGAGTGGTTTAGAGGAAGACCTGATTAGTTAACCTCAAACTGACTCCCTGCACAAAGATTGTGCAAGTGCTGGGCCTAGATTCTTCTATTGAGTGGAAGTAACATCACTGTCACATTCTTTCCCCTCACAGTTCATTGCACAACTTGGACCAACTGAGGCCTGGAGAAGAAGTTCATATTCCAACTAATCATTTCCTCCTTTTCCCTCTCTCCTCTCTTTCCAAGATTATACGTGTGTTTTTGACAGAAATCTATAATTAATCTTTGAATCCCCAATTGCCTTTGACAGACATAACCGCTACAAAATATTTGTGGAGTGAATGCAGGAGTAAGTCCATAGCCATGAAGAGACCATGAATGTCTCATTTACCTTTTATATTTCTTGTCCTTCATCTTCACCCCACTGCCACACTCACGGATGTGTGGACCTCCTTCTTTTCTCTTCTGAGGGCCTTTTCTTTTGGATCCTCCCACCTCCAGAAAAATCAAAGAAACAACATGGGAAGAAGTTGGAAGAGAGAATTTACTAAAAAACCAATAAAGAGTCTGAGAAATTTGAATCACTGAGGTCGATTAAATTGACAACATAGCCCAAATGGAGACAGTAGTGAAACAGCAGCATTTGACATCACACACGTTGACTCTACTGTTTCCGTCTTGCTGAGCAGCAAAGGTGATTATGAAAGTTGTGATTCTCAAGCTATGACTGAGATTCATGAAGGTTGAAGAAATGAATTTATGGGTTGAAGTGGTGTTCTGAAAAGGTTGTGAGGTGAACTGGAGAGACAGAATTCATGAAATTTTTGGTTCACTTAGGCATGTACCTCTAAGTGGCTATAATCACATGGATATGGTAGAAAGATTTGAGAAACACTCAAATCAAATAAATTATGTTCTTACAGTTTGTCAATTTAACTTCTTTCAAGCCCTAGATAAAAGGCGTGGAACTTTCCACCTAATCATTTCGGCACACCATATCTGAGCTTGACAAGTTGCTAGCAGACCAGTTCTATAAAGTCGTCGACTTGGTGTGAAATAGGCGTCACCTCCACATGCAAAAGGCCCTGGTTTTCATGTGACAATTTTCTGAGCTCCTGTGAAACATCTCTGGCTGTGGGGAAGGTCAGAGGGATTTTGTTCTGTCACAGAGAAGCCTGTTAGAGAACATGTTAAAAGCAAGGCACTTTCATCTCTTCCCCACCCGTGTGGCTCTCGGCTGACAGGGAAAGGCTTGGGGCATCTGCTAAGCGCTTCACAGAATACCTTAGAGCAACCATGAGGTGCACGCTCATTGTCTGAATGCAAATTGTGGCGACAATGGTTTAACAAGCATTTATTGACCTTTCCTGCAAAAAAAAAAAAATGCTCATTGATTACCCTTCATTTTCTTAGAAGGCCTCTTTTCACATAGCTTATTACTTAAAACTTTTATTTTTAGAATTTTATTATTCATATTAATAGTATTTAGGCAGCAACTGTGTACAGGCATTGTGCATTCCTTCCTTCCTTCATTTATTCTCCTTCATGGAATTTTTATTCTATTCCAGGTTATGAGCTAGATGTCAGAGAATGAGGAGACATGGTTTCTACCTTTAGGAAGTTTGCAGCTTCCTGGAAGAGAAAGATGAGTAGAGCGGCCTCACAGGACAGTGGGGTCTATCCCAATAGGGTGCTGCTGAAGTGCTGAGGAGGGATGTCAAGGGAGAGGGTGTCAGGCTCTGGGGATGCTGGAGTCAAGGCCCGCAGAATGAAAACTTGGTAGACCAGTGAGGAAGGGGCTAATTGATGGGTTCAAAGTGTTGGGAAGGTGAGGACCAGAAGAACAGTAAGGTTGGGACATCCCAAAGGTACCACTCCAAGGGACTTTCAGACCATGTCGTTGTTAAGACTTTCTAACTAGTGTCTTGACGCCAGCTTCCTCTAAAATTTGTTCTCTACTCCATAACCAACTTAAGGTTCCAAAGCCTTCATTCTCCTCTTATGATTTCCTCAGGTGTGGGAGACACGTGTTATTCTAATAGTTAGGATTCTCCCCACTGGGTCCCTCTCTGTTCTTACCCTTGTTTTCCATGCTTACCCATGATTCTGTGCCATACCAGAGCTGGCCAGCACCTGCTCTGCTTGTATTTTTCTCTTACTTTCTATTACTTACTTGGAAACCTGCATCAGAGAAAGCAGAGCTCATTAAACACATCACCTCCTGACTCTCTCATATTTGTGCCCATCTCATGATTCCATTCCCCTGGCCCTGGGAGAAGAGGACTCTCCTTCTCTCCTGCCGTTCACTGTGCCAGGTGGAGTCAGTTCTGTCTTATCTCATGTGCGTGTATGTACACATGCGAAAGTGTGTTCACAGTGAACGGCCAAGCCGGGGACCACTCTCAAAGTTAGTAATGCACAGTACGTAGCATGTTAAAATGGCACAGAACACAGAAATAGCAACTTTGGCTATCACTTCTTTTGTGTTTTTAATTTTTATAAAGTTTGAAGACTGATGACAATATTTGATAGAAAGGGTAACTTTTTGATAGAATATGGTTTTTCTAAGTTCTGTGGAAATGAGGACCAGTATTTCTCAAAATCATTAATTGAGAGTGCTTACCTTTCTCTTTTCACTGTTATTTTTAAGTAGGAGTCCTTAGGAAATAATGATTTCATTTTTAGGAAGCCACGAATTTTTTGTGTGATCTATTATTTGTGATTACAAAGTAAAATATTCCTGCAAAATTTCTTTCTTTTTCCCTAAAAATGAGAGCTAACTGCTGAGATGGCTCCCACGAAGAAGCAGATAACACAGGCGTTCAATGTAAGAAAGAGCAAAAGTGAACATGTGGGAATGCCTTACAGATCTCAGCCAAGGGAAAATAATTATGTTCCTGACTAGTCATTGAGGTCATGAAGATAAACAGTGTAAGACTGATTGCTTAAGGTCAACCCAGGGTACTAGGTTTCTATTCTTGTGGATACTTATCTGTTTCCTGATCCAACAAACTCTCTCACAGTCTCAGAAGCTGTCCCCATGTTACTGACAAATCAAAATAAAATGTTTCTACAGAACTGATGCTAAACGAGAAAATAAACAGGAAGAAGACAAAAATGATAACTGCTAAAGTTGAGTAAACACTTCCGGTGGTGAATTTGACTTGTGGAAAAGTTTCTAGTTATTTTCAAAGACCAATGGAGAAGGACATAATTTTTCACATTTTTTTTTCCCAAGAAGTGACAGATTAAAAAAAATAACTAAATATATAGTTTTGTCAGCATTTGTATTCTTTTTGTTCCCAAAGAAAACTCTATTAAAATTCCTCAACTTTATACCTTCTCCCTTCCAGAACATTCCAGACACGTTCTGGTTGAAACTGCTAGGCTCATTCTTTGGATTTCAGTCAAATATCTGGGCACTACTTGGGTACTTTCAACACTCAGGGGTGGGACTAAAGTCTCTGGTTGACTTCCATTCTTGTGTGATTGTCAAAGCACTACAGGCCAGAGCCTGGTGACTCATGGTGACCAGCTCCTGATGCTTACAATTGATGTCTGGCACAGAGCTTGCCATCTAATCAGTGCACCAACAACCCAGGAGGTAACTTCTCTGGCCATGTCTACATTAGATAAGAGGTTTTGCCCTTCCTGGTTCTTTCTCACTTAAGTCATGTTTGCCTTGATTTTTTAAACAAATGGTCTCATTTTTGCTGTATGCTAAACACCACATTATCACTTTGAAATGTGTTTTTGGAGTAGAAGATGACATTTTCCTTGAAAGCTGTCACTGAGTCTTTTCTTAGAAATAGTGAACTTGGGGACTGATTAATAAATAAGTCACTCTCTAAGTCCCATCTGCAGCAGGTGGGGAGCCTGCACTGGTCACTGAGCAGGCCCAGCTCCTCAAGTGTGAGGTAGCACTTACTGAAATGTACCCTTCTAAAGCTGTCTCAACACAGAGTTCAAGGTGAAGCAGAAGGACTCAATTTCACAAACGCTTGTTTTTCCTTTTAAAAAACGATCTCTAATAACTTGTGATGATCTTCTATCTCAGATGTTATTCATGATGCTGAAAAGCCTTGGGTGTTGATCAGGTAATTCCTGCATTTAGAAAACAAGCATCTCCTCCATATTTACACTGATTAAAAACAAATTAGAATTGTCCCACACCGCCTTCCCGCATTAGCTTAAGGATTTTATTTTTATTTTTTTCCCGTTTGATTCTTTTAAGAATCTAATTATTATTTTTCACAAACTCATTTTCAGAATTATCTCTTTTGAAAGGTAGTCAATATGTGAGGTCTGATCAGCAGTTCAAACCATGATCTCCCAATTTCAAGGTCAGCCAGCTGTCACCTGCAAACTAGCTGTCCAGTTATCTGCTGGTCCTTTGAGCAAAGTCTTTATTGCCTCCGGGAAAATGTGATACTAACTCAGTTCTGGAGGCCGCCCTTTGTGTCCTGAACAGAAGCAGTGCAGTAGAAGTGCAGTCCTGAGGTGAGGAGCATACCAACTCCAGCCAAGAAAGACGAATTCATTGGTTCAAACCAGCCATACCTTTGGCTACTGGTACAATAAATTTCACACTTAATTCATCAAAGAAAAATGGTGACTATCATTTATCAAGATGGTAGATGGGTTCAGAAAGGTCTAAGCAACTTACTCAAAACCACAATAAATTGCTGAGACCAGTATCATTATAAGGGCTAATGTCACAGATGTTCCTGATTGCCTGACAGGATCTGAGACCGGCCTTGTTGTTTAGTTGGGATTTTCCAGAGAAACAAAATCAATGGCTGTACATGAGTATGTATACACATACATCTAGGTTTATTTATATCAATATATACTATACTTGTGTTTATCTCTAACATCTATCATCTATCAGCATTATCTGTCATTTATCAGTCTGTTTAATACTTGTTTAATACATTTAATCAAATTTTATGTATCTATCATCTATCTACCTATTTTTTTTTTCCCTCTGTGACCAAAAGCTCTGACAAAGACAATTTTAGAATAGGAAAAGTTTATTGGGTGCTCATGGTTTTAGAGGTCTCGGTCCATGGATGGCCAAATCCTTTGTTCTGGACTAGAGGTGTGGCAAAACATCATGGCGGAGGGGTGTGGAGCAGGAAAGCAGCTCAGAAGCTTTTGGAGGACACCTCAGAAGTAAACCATAACGTTTTTTTTCCCTCTTGAGTGGGAGGCTGGCAGGGGGCAGAGGCCTCTTTCCCTCAGAGGAAATCAGTCTTTTCTCTTGAGACTTTCAACTGCCTGCACAGGGTCCACCCACATTATGCAGGAGAACCTACTTCACTCCTAGTTTACTGATTCAAATGTAAATCTCATTGAAAACACCCTCATTGTAATATCTAGACTGGTGCTCCACCAAAACTAGGTACTGTAGCTCACCAGTTAAACACAGAAAATCACAGTGATTCTCAGGTAGGAATGCAGTCAAGTGTCAAGTGTCTGCTTGGTGACTGAGGGTTTGCAGGTCTTTCTGAGGCTCTGTGATGTGCTTTGTGTACCTTTAAGCAAAATGGAAGTAGAACGGAGGATTACCACCCAGCCTGGAGACAGAATGGTCCACAAGGAGTTAGCTGTCAAAAGAGAAAATTGCTGTGAACACAAAAATTTCCCAGTAAGGAGGAGTTCATGAAGTGGCTTCCTTGATCTCTTATAAATAGATGGTGGGCGTTCGCCAGTGTCTTTCAGGCTTGACCCCTCTCCAGAGCTGTGGTGGCTTGTCCTTTCTCAGGATGAGGAAGCAGAGATCAGAGAGGTCACTACCGTAGGTCAGTGGGACTGAGACCCAGCTGGGAGGGTTATCTCACTCTCACTCCTGTCCCTGCTGTCTTGGTTTCTGCCTCTGCTTTATCAGCTCAGCACAGTTGGGGTAAATGAATGATTCTGGGCACAAAATCAAAATCTGGGTATAACTCTGCCTTGGACTTTTAGTGAGCTGCAGGACTACTTAAATATCCTTGGCCTAATGATGACCCTCCGGCTCATGGTCAGTGAGGAAGGAAGGCTTTGCTAAGAGGAGATCACCAGGGCAACCTGGTAAAACCACTGTTTCAGACACATGACCTTCCTTCCACTGTCTAACCTTGACCTGGGATGTGCCCACTGAAGAGAGTGTTGCTTGTCTTCTGGGAACTTGGATGAGACCTGAGCCTGCAGGTGACATAGCACAGTTTTAAGCGTAAAGTCAGTTTACAGGAAATATGATTAACATACTCTTCGCCCCTGCCTGCTCCAAAATTATTCTTCCAGGAAATATCAGTGAAGGCTGGAAAATAAATGATCCTCCTTTATTTCTAACCAGATTTATTGTGCCAGCTGCTTTATGGCCCCTTCATCTTGCTAAAGGTCTCAAATCATGACCTGAAGAACAGCAACAGAATTTTATTAGTAAGGCTTTTTATAAATACTCTTAGTTTACTTCTAGAATGAACAAGCCATTAAAAATCAAGCCGGTCTTCTGAAAAAATATATCAGCCCCCAGCACCTTGGAGTTTCTAATATAAAGATAAGATTTGAAAAAAAAGCAAGTTACTTAAAAATCTGAACAGAAACTTCACACCTGCAGATCATCTTAGAAATGTGCAAAATTCAGACACATTTTTAACAAATATAGAAATAACATCCACACATTAGAAATAGAAACTGAGAAACATGAAATCTTACAAACTTGCAATAAACTTTTGAAACGAAAAAATTAAATGGCCCCCAAAAGAACAGATCAGTGACTTTTAATCATTCTAATGCTAAGATGGGAAGACATTTACCATCTTTTCTAACACATTAATTTTTATCTGAAGACATTTCAAAAATCACTTGACTGAAAATATAAATTTAAAACATTAGTGACTTTTCCTGGGAGGAGGGTCTGCTTTTGTAGAGGGCCCTGCTGAAGTTGAACGATGATATCAGCTGAACTGATTCTGTCACTTAATCCCACTTTGCATTGCTGTGAAGAAGGGCCTGCCCTTGGAAAGCATCAGAAGCTCTAGAGTAACAAGAGCAAGAGCAGTCAGCAAGCAATGCCTGGCCACGTACGGGGTCACCGTGGAAGTCTTGATGGAGCAGCTGTCTACAAGAAAGGCCACAGGACCAGCCAGGGAACTCGGGGCAAACTGAATATCATGTGGGACATGAAGTGTGCCCCTGACGCACCTTTCAAAATGTTATCTGCTTTCTATGGCTGGAGAGCATTGAGCTATACTGTTCATGCAGTAACTCAAAATTTGAGGGGAAGCAATATCTAATCTTGACTGTTTCTGTCATAGCCATAGTATAAAAACCCAATCAATCCAGAAGCCTGATTCAGCTTTATTATCCAAATTTCTTTTGCCTCACTCCTAAATTTATCCCCATTATCCTTGCTGAGGTTCAGGTCGGAGGTGGCTGGCCACATAAGCAGCGTGTGTGTGTGTGTGTGTGTGTGTGTGTGTGTGTGATGTCCATGGGGGTTCTGGCAGGGGCCTGATTGTGTGTGGCCAGTTCTTCTTGCCCCTCCTTCTTCCTTTCCCATCCCAATAGACTTGCTAAGTGCTAAACAGACACAACAGTTACAGGTCAAAAATGCAAATCTGACCCCTCCATCTCGGTCCTAATTCCCTATGTCACTCATTCTTTCCTTCATCTATTTGTTTATCATAAAACTACCACACTCCCACATATTCATAGTTTTTATAAGAACTTCTGCACTTCTCAAAATAACACTTCAGCTACTTTTTTTTTTTTTAAACTTAACTTTTACATTGCTTTTTTACTTCACTTCAGCAAATATTTGATTAGTACATGCCAGGAATTTTGGCAGGCTCAGGAACAGTCAAAGCCTTCTTAATGGGAAGCCACCCATCTCTCCACGCTCCCAGCTGTTCCTTAGCGTAAATATTACTTTCCAGCACTTTTGAAAAATCTACAGCTATTGCTTGCAGGCTTCCACGCCATTCTCTGACTTTTGGCTTTAGCATGTGCCATTACCTCTGCCCAAAGTTTCTTTTCTGTCTCACTGTAATGTCCAGCTATTGGGAGGCCTGGATTATTACTGTTACAAACCAGGCACCTCCAACAGTGCCCAGAACATGGTGTTCACTCTATAAATGCTTTCTAAGTGAACAACTGCTGGGCATTGTGCACACTGCTGTCCTCTGGGAATCACTGGGTTTCCCATGACACATGCTCCCACGGCTGGCAGGGTAGGAGGGGAGGTGTTTCAGGGGGCCTCGGGGCTTTGCGTTCAGGATGGAGTTGAGAGGCTGGCAGCAACATCCTGAAGCCTTTCCTGAGGACGGGAGTGCTAAGGAGCCAGGCACGCTGGTCTTCAGATGTGCCCATTTTCTGAAATCTGCACTTGTTTTGTTTGCTTTATTTCACTCATCTATGACCAAATTTTGGATGACTCACACAAAACACATTTATCCTCTGTGAGTGGGCCGAATACATGCACAATTCAATGGGGACACAAGGAAAGGGGACCAAGACCTGCCAGAACAATGCCAGGAAGGCTTGAGCCCGTGACAAATGAAGTCCATGAGCAATGCTGAAAAAAACACAGCTCTTTTTGTTTGAAGCTCAACCTTTGGGCAATGTGATGTCTTGTGGGCCGAAGGCCAACTGAGAGTCCCACTGGGGTGTAGTGCCCTTAACTCAGAGGACAGCCCCAAACCATGAAGGCCAAGGCCAGGGTAGTGGGAAAAATCCAAACTCGAATCAGCTGCAGAGAACACTTAAAAATCTCCCAATTTAAGTAAGTTTAATTTCCTTGTACATAAGATTACATCAAAACACGTTAAATAAATTCATGTAATCCCAGAAAAAAATTGTCATTAATTTTTAAAAATACAGGGTTATATGCTGACTTTATTTTTTGAATAATGGCAAGTACTTCAAATCTCTTGGAATTTCCTGAAACCATATGCTGTTGTGAATTTTGCCAGGATATAATAGATCCTTTCTTAGGTGATTGTATTTAGAAAAGAATATGGTGGTGCCGAGTTTTCTTAGAATATGTCATGCCCAGCCAGACCAATTTAAAGTTTTTGTCAGAATCACGAAGCATGTGCCTCACATGGACCAGAAGCATTGACAATTGCCTTGTAGCTCAATTACTGGGACCCTGGTACCTCACAAAGCATTGTCACCCCTGGATTCCACTTGCTGTTTTGTTTCAGAGGCCAGGGAAGAAGCTCAGATGGGCCAGGTGTGACTGTCCCCAGAACCATCTTTCTCAAGACATTTGTTAGTCTTAAAATAAACGACCGGCATGTCTATTCTATGCTGACAAATTATTTGAGGAATAAGTCATATACCAAACGGTAAGCACAGTGAGATTTATTGTTTTTTTCAGATTATCTGGAATACTGTCAAAGCATATGTGGGGGATAATGTTAATTATCTTACAAAACGAAATCCAACATTTAACATTTCTAAGACCTTGAAATACTTGCACTATTACATAGCTGCTCAGGTATTAATAAGATGGTTCCTGTGGAATAGTATTTTACACACCAGGTTAGGATCTCCTGAAAAAAGACCACTTTGGTGGCCTTCGCAACCAAACCACCAAATGCTTCTCTAGTTGTGCTCCACTCCTCTGCTGTGGAAACTCAGTGTGCCAGTCCTGTTTTCTGGGTCAATATCATGTACAACAGCAAAGCTTCCTAGAAATACTTCACAGGAACAGTATTCAGAGATGAGGATAAGCAGAGCTCTTGTGGTGGGCCTACTGTGTGTGGTGGAAGACACGCTGTAGGACCCGGTTTGGGGGGAGTGGAGTAGCCCAGCCTGCCACAGCTAAGTTATTTGGTAATTTCCATGACAATGATGTTTATTTAAATGTCTCTCTCTGCTACTAAATGTTAGTGAATCTGGCCCATGGTGGCATTAAGGAAGGTGTGAAATATCAGTACTGACTCATGTGTCTTCATTTTCCCACCTTTACACAATTTAAAAGCAGTTTTCTAAGCCTATTTTAAGATGAATTCCTGGTGGCTGGCTGATGTTCCTGTCCATTCCTACAGGACCTGCTCTTTGAGGCTCTGACTCACTTTTTAATTTCAAACTCAAAGAAAGGATGGTTGCTTCGGTAGAAGATGGGTTCCTATTATTTTTTTCTTTTTTGAACAATCTTTTAATACAATTCTAGAAAAAGCCAACACTGACTTTTCTGTATTAGCCAAAGCAGCAAATCTGTCTCCAAAAATTTCAAGCAGAGGCTAGCAGCTATAGAAACAACTTTAAAATCAGCTCAGAAACAGATTTCCTACTCTTGGTATGCAACACTTCTGTCTTGGCCAAGAGGAGGACCACAAGGTGTTTTGAAAGAGGGCAGAGGTTATGCTGCTCACCAACTCCATTCTTCCCAATTGGAGGGCATTTCCAGGACCACATGAGCAGCTCCAGCAAACACAGTCTAAAGACCTTTCCACAGTCTGGGTAAAATGGACAGTGAATGGACATCCAGGTTAATGATGAGCATTTACCATCAACACTGACGCTGAGTTAAAGCCACTGGTCGCCCTCCTGTGCCCATTCTATCTGGCATCCCTGGTACAGCCAATGGTCATTTTCTTTTCAGCATTTATATATTCCTTTTCTCTCTCTCTTCCTCTACCCAAGGAGACAGTTCGTACTGACCTGGACAGGCTTTGCTTGTCCCAGCCCCACCACTTAGAAGCACTGGTGATCCGTGCCTGCTGGGACATGCTTGCTCCTGTGACCTGTTCTCTCAGCTACTACTTCCTGATATCACCTTTCATCAGCTGACACCCCAAGATGAACTACATGCGGTGGTTCAGTCAGGGCTCGGAAAGACACTCAAGTGTCCAAGGGGGAAGTTTAGCGAAGGCAGTCCGTGGAGCAGGGGTAGGAAAACCAATGAAGGGGACCAGAGATGGGAAGCTCTTCTGCTCCAGGCTTGAGGAGGCAAGAGGTTGGGACCATGTTTCTGG
The DNA here is from genome assembly GCF_001458135.2 of Marmota marmota marmota. Taxonomy (NCBI): domain Eukaryota; kingdom Metazoa; phylum Chordata; class Mammalia; order Rodentia; family Sciuridae; genus Marmota; species Marmota marmota. The sequence goes on along the minus strand of NW_025999932.1, from coordinate 4,873,491 downwards.
AAGCCTGGGGAAGACTGGAGCCCTGGAGAAAGGGTCTCTCAGCAAGAACAAGAATTCAGCCACTGTGAGAATTAAAATCACAGATGGTCTGTGACACTGGGTTGAATCCACAAGAATCCAGAGGTGAGTGAGTTAGAGGTCAGAGCAGAGGAGGTTGATCTTGGTGTGGTGAGGCAAATGTAGAGTGAGTAGCAGAGGCCAGAAGAGGGACTCCCGGGGACAGGATACTTTGACACTAAGGAATCTTTCCCCAGATTGGAGTTTCAGGCATGAAAAGCACAGCTTGCTTTCAGAGAAGCTAGGAGGCTGAAGTGGACTGTTTGCGTGATGTACCTAGAGAGATGAAAAGGTCTAGACGTGGTGGCCACCACGTTTCTGAATCCCTATAGCAATCCGAATTCCTGCTGGAAATCCTGGGTGAAAAAATGATTCATGGCTGATAGTAAAATCCGACCATAATGAATTGTAGGATGCTGCCCCCTATTCCTGACAATAAGGAAGGGAAATTGCACAATGTATTTTTTAAGAACAATAAAATATTTTATGAGACACATAAGTATAACCTCTGAAGTGAGTGGGTTTCCCTTCCCTGGAATCAAAGTCACACAATGGTCACATTCTAATTTGTATTGCGGGATACAATATCATATAACCATAAAATGAAGGACTTTTTCTATAATTTTTATTTTTAAATTTTGAAATAAACTTTTTTGATAGAAAAGTTGTGAGTACAGCACAAAAAGTATTCTTCCCCTGAGCTATTGGAGAACATGTCAACAGGACACCCCGTTACTCCCTAATACTTCAGTGTGCATTTCCTGTAAGCAAGAATCCTCTTTCATACAGCCAGATGCAAACATCAAAACCAGGAGAATGGCATTCATATTGTACTACCATAAAACTGCCAGAGCCCATTCAAGTTCTGCCCAGTTGTTCTCAGAATATCTTTTGCAGCAAAACGTTTGGGTTCTGAGTCACACATTACATTCGATTGTCATGAGCGGTGAGCTCACTGAATCAGGAAGAGTCCCTCATCCCACCTTGGCTCTGGGATCATGAAAGCTTGGAGTTTATAGGCCATCTGTTCTGTAGAGTAACCCTCAATCTGGATTTGTCTGAGGCTTCCTGGTGACTGGGTTCAGGTTAGGCATGTCTTTGGCAGGACCAGCACTTCATTTGGTTGGGTCATTGATGACATTACTGTCCACGATTTGTTTAAGGTAGTGTCTGCTGGGCATCTTCACTCAGAAAAGTCTTTTCTCTCCCTTTGTAATTGATGGCTGTTGGTGCATGTAGTGTGTGTGTGTGTGTGGGGGGCGTGTAGATTACTTTGAGGTTATATAAGAATCTTCATCAAACTTGTTCACATGTATGTACTATCAGTATGTACTCAAAGGTCCCTTCTCTATTCAATGGGTAAAAATCCGTTATTATTATTTATTTTAATGGCCAACTGTCCCAGATTTGGCCAATGCAACCCTCTTTAAGATGGTCCTTTTGATATGTTCTCATGATTTTTTTTAAGAACTTTTTTTTGTTTCCTGGCACAAGGTGGTTGGGGCTTCTTGTGTACAGGCTGCTGCTGCCTGTGGGGGCCCAGCCAGCCCCCGGATGCCCTGGCTCCTGCCCTGGGGGAGAGTCCACAGAAGCCAGTGTCATGCAGACATGTGGCTGACCTCACCATTTGGGCAGTACTACTAATCTCAGGTACTCTTGTGGATGGAGATAAGGACTGTGCCAGACAAGTGGCTCGTTTAGATGATGTGAGGCAGGTTCCTCACTGTTGGCGAAGGGAATGGCATTTGTACACACACATCTGCGTTTCAGTTATTTCCATATCTACTTGTAGATATTGGAAATCATGAGGTTAATCTAATACCTCATTTCCAAGCCAAATGCAAGGAATTCTTTCTAGGTTTGTCTCATTTCATATTTGTAATTCTTCTCTCCCAGTGGTGAGGAATGTGCCCCTCACAGCCCTGTAATTATTTACTGATACAATCAGGTTCCCTTTTTGTGGTCAGCCTTCCCTTGTGTCCTCAGGCTCTGATAGGCCAGCTATGCTGACCCACATGGGTGCCTTCCTCATGTTGCTTGGGCTCTAACCCTCACCCTGGGTGGGCTGTCTGCTCCTGTGACACTGCTCTCATTCCACAGGGGCTCAGACTCCCTGCAGGGCTGTTACCTCCACTCGGATTGTGTGGGACTTTCTCAGGATGAAGCTCTTCCATGGCTTTTTCACACTTTTCTCTTTTATTTATTTATTTTTGTGAATAAATGTATGGGGAACGGTGATAAAATTCCACACATGTATATAAAATGTAAAGATAAAACCAGGGTAGTGAACATTTCCATCTCCTTAAACATTTTTTAAAAATTTTTGATTCACACAGAATTGTACATATTTATGGTTGCAGTGTGATATGTATGAAATACATGCATCATCTTAACAATACTTTTCTTCCATTATTTGGGGCTGTGAACAACATAAAATGTGAATGCCACAGGCAAATATTACCATCAAATATTAGAGCAATAAAGGCTTGGACGTTGGATCATTGCATGAAAATTGTCCATGCCAGATTATAATCATCTAAAAATAATTCCATAGCACTGTGAATGAAAAAAATCTCCAGATCAGTGAATGTGGGTATCATTCACTGAGATCCATATCCCATCTCAGTGAGAGAAGCTGTTTGTTTTTTCCCCTACATCTTTAAATGGGCAGCTGAGCACTTTGTTAAAAAGTAAATTTTGACCCTTTCATTTCTTTGTTTACACTGCAAGGAGACTGTTACCAGACAGAAGAGATAAACCAGTTCTGTGCCTATTTCTGCTAACTTACGCAGAAAGATCCATGGTTTGTGAAATGCAAATATTTTAAAGTAGACTTTGACGCTTAAAAGAGATGACTTAAAGGGAAATTTTACTTTCATCATCTTTATTTTCCACCTTTTGAAGAGTCTCCACTTAGTATCCAAGCCTCTGGTTCCCTGTTTCACCACCTGCTCCCGTTGCCCTGGGCGGGGCCTCTCATCCCCAGCCTCGGTCTCTGGACTGCGCATGTGCACAGGCTTGTGTCTGAACCCTGTCTCCCACCCAGGCCTTCTGTGCCTCTGATCTAGGCAAATGCTGTTTCAATAGCTGGGCTAGACAAACACAAAAAGTAGTATTTTTATTTTGTTTTTCCACTCAACATACTAAAATTTCTTGATTTTACGAATAAAATTTTGGGGAAAAATTACTGAGGAGGAAGAGAAGGGCTTCTCCCCCTACCTGCCAGATGGGTCGCCACCTGTAGCTTAGCATTATGTCATGAGCAGATTTCCTTGTGACCATGTTGGGAAATGTCCTATTTGTTTTGTTTTGAACAGTAAATTAGGGTAGTTCCGTTACAAATGAGGTTATAATGATCTTAAAATATGAAGCAGATTTCGGTGTGCTTTTATATATTTTATGGCCAATGCATATGACCATAAAGTTTCTCTATAGCCAGTATTTTTCCATCAGATGGAAACAGGGCAGACGCAGGCAGGGGCCTGGAAGGGACAGCAGGTAAGAAGCACACCTGGCCTCCAGCTCATTGTTCAGACAGGAAATCACCGGTTTCCCTACGTTTTCTGTTTTCTCTCTTTCAGAGTATATATTTAAAGTGGACTTTCATGAATAGGTATCACACAATCTAGTTTCATAGATGACAAAGGGCTTGCAGGAAGTTAATGTTTTGCTACTATTAACTTATCAAGCAACTACAGTTCCAAGACATTCTTTCAGGCAATAACCCATACTTTTTTTGTTGTTTGATCACCCTTTATTTTTATGGTCCATTAACTAGTGCTGAATTAAAATTTGCGTAAATGACATAGTTTTTATATAAATAGTCTTGCAAACTAGTTAGTCATCTGAATATCCAGTACATTGCAAGGCCAAGATAAGGTTATGAATCAAATGCAAAAGTAGATTTTAAGTGATGGATGGTCAAAAAGATACTTCTTCTAGAATCAATACTCAAATCTGGGAAGGAAAATGTTAAAAAGGGGCCAAACAGATAAATTTATAACAATGTTGCATTAACAAAGCAGAGCAGGGTTTTGTGGCTGAATGAATGATACACACATTCTGTGTGCAGAGTGCTATTTAGTGCTGCTTCTTTCTTGGAGTCTCATTTTATTGGTTTTTGGAAGAGATGAATGTTTTTGGACTAATTTCTGCACTTTTCAATACCAACACCATCAGAATACACAAGAGCTTCCATTCACAAATCCATTTACAATCCCAGAAAAATGAAGACTAAAGAGGATTTTCAAATGGGAATATTTCTGTGATACTAATGAGAGGTTTAGAGTTCAGTGAACCAATAATTATAATTGTTTGATTGTGATGTACTTCCTAAAATAAAAAGAAATTTTTATTTTTGAGACAGAATTTAACTAATTCATTTTCCTCTAAGGTGAGCATCTCAGCTTCCAAGTCCCTAACCATAGAGACTCTGCCTGCCTCACTCTCAATCGTGGTCACATGAGTGACCTCAGAGACTTCCTGCTTCACCCTTCACCCCAAAAATGGCCACGAAACTGACCACAGAGACTCCCTGCCTGACCCCCAACCAGAGTCAAGTGACTGGCCACAGAGATCCCCAAACACCTCACCCACTACCATGGCCACATGACTGTTGGGGAGGTCAGAGTGTCACTGGAGATTCATGCAGTCATGCAGAACATCTTTGCTTGGCAGAAGGTCTTCTCAGAGCTCAGTCCTTCCTGGGAGGGCATGCAGGGTGGCTGGTATTTCTCCTGCAGTGAAATAAACTACTTCCCTATGTGTTTCTGCCAAAAAAAAAAAAAAATTATTAAGTAGACACATACTTAGATGGAGCTGCTAGAACTTGAAATGAGAGGAGTTTGTGTGGTCTAAAGATAGGGCCTTCAAGTCAGTGAGCTTGTTTCCAGTCCTGCCTCTCTTGCAATCTGCAGGCTGTGGAACTCTTGCAAAATGAAGATGATGCACACCCACCACGGCAAGCATGGGAAAAACTACCTGAGATGGTGTGTGCAGTGTGGTTTGATGCCTGGACACAGCCCAAGCACAAGAACAGTGAGCACTCCTAATAAACCAGAAACCAATATGAGAAGACTCAGGCATGTCAGTCTTCACTTGGACACATTCCATGTGTTCTCCTCTGGGCCTCTGGTGCAGTTTATGCAGTGAGAGAAAGATAAAGGGCATGGGATATGGATCTCAGTGTTTGCAAACCTCACACCCTCTTTAAAAATCTTCAATAGATTTGCACTCCATAGATAATCTAGAAATGAAATGTATTGATCAATTAAAAATATCCAATTTTAAAAAATGTTCTCATTATCTTAAAAAGGAGAAATCAAATCAAATCAATTTAAAATAAAGTAGCATATGTTCCAGAGAACAAAGCATGCTACTGTAAAAGACATAGCCAGATGCTCATTCCCTGCTGTGGTCTTAATGTTTATGTCCTTCCAAACTCATTTGTTGAAGTCTAATTCCCCATGTATTGCTAAACCATGGGGCCTCGGGGAAGTGGCTAGGTCATGAGGGTGGAGCCCTTGTGAATAGAAGTAGTGCCCTTAGAAAAGAGGCCTGAGTGAAGTTTGTCTCTTCAGCCACGAGGACACCACAGCTAGGTGCCATCTATGAGAAATGGGCCTTCACTGGGCTCTGAAATCTACTGAAATGTTGATTTTGGACTTCCCAGACCCCAGAACTGTAAATAATAAATTTTATTGCTTATAAATTACCTGGTATAATGTATTTTATTATAGCAGCTAAATGGACTAAGACATTCTTGTATGTAAAATCCCCGTGAGTACAATAGATACAGATGAGGATGGGATAGACAAGAGATAGAAATGCAGATACAATAGATGCTGACTTGGATATTTCATGATGGTGATGTAAACACTGCGGACAATAGCAGGGGTTTTTCTAAAGTGATGAATAATTCTAGGGGAAGTTTAGGGAGAAAGACATCTTTCCTTGTTTTACATGAAGTTGCATTCCTGGAAAACATGGTTTATATTAAAGCTGCACAAAAGTAGTCTGCATTCATAACGTAACAGTCTCAAGACAAAGCGTGGGGAAGGTTTTCTGCTCCATAGCGGTGTCCTGTGGCTGGAGGGAAGCCATGGGGGACGTGACTGCTCCTTACTGTGTAGGGAAGGGAGCTTCCAGGGGCCTCTCTGCTAAGTGCTCGTGGAGCTGCTGATGACCGGACAACCAAAGGACACAGGTCCACAGGTTTCACACTCTCCTTTGTGTCTGCTTCTCTCTCTAGGGGAAGAGTCCCACAGAACAAGCAGGTGAGAGGCCAGCGGCGGTCCCCAGGTACCTGTAGCAGAGAAAAATATTCAGAAAAACATTGGAAGGGAAGGAAGACTTTGTCAGGAGCTACCCGAGCACGATGGAACTGGCCAGAAGCAGAGGCGGGGGGCCTGGGAACTGGGAACAGATGAGCACCCCTGTGTAGGCTCTCAGCCAGGGGGTCCTCTTAGTCCCTCTGGGCTGCTGTATCTGAATACTGTAACTGGTTTATAACAAGAGCAATAAACGATTCCTCATAATTCTGGAGACTGGAAAGACTAAGACCCTGGGCATATTCGGTGTGTGCTGAGGGCCCACTTCCTGGTTGGTAGTGTTCTCAGTGTTGTTTACAGGGCAAAAGTCAGGGGCGGGGCATGTGTGTCCTTGGGCCTCTTTTACCAGGACAGTAATCCCATTCATGAAGATTTCGGTATATGAATTTTGACGGGACACTAACATTCAGACTATAGCCAGAGACCAAGTGGGTCTAAGTCTCAGAAACCAACCCTAAGCTGAATCAGATCACAAGAGGCAGGTGCCCCTGTAGGGGGAACAGAGACAGATGTTACAGCTCCTGCGTGTTCTGCCACTCTGGAAAGCAAGAACAGAGCCTCCTCTGCACCCAGGGTCTGAGGATACATGGAATACTTACCCTGAGAGTATTTGCCACTGGAGATAAGAACCATCTCCATACCAGCCCCTGAGTATTTCTGCCCACACATCCAGGAGTCAGAAGAGGGCAACCTTCCAACTTGATCTGCCTTCTAATGAGCTGCTTCAGCGATTCAGAAAAACACAGCAAGAGCTTTTTGTCTTTCTCTGAACAAATATCTTTGATTTTTGACTCTAGTGTTATTCTGTGAAGCCATTCCATTAGTGGTTCAACTGGGGAACTTAAAGAAAATAATTGTTAGCAAAATGTCATAGACCTGCAAGTCATGTAATTATACAATTTCTACTGTTAAAAAATAAACCCCATACACAGGGTACTGCTTCTTACTCCTCATTGTGTACCCCAAACACAAAGCTTACCAAGAGTCTTACCCAGGAGCTTTCAAAAGAAGAGATACTTGCAACTCAAGATTTGTTTCTACGAACAAGGATTCAGTATCTTCTGCCTATGATATTACTTACCATTATAAAATTTGGTTAACAAAAAAGCCAAGAAGTGTAGCTGGATTCTGTGCTCTGTTTTGCTTAAAGGTCAGGACACTGCTGTCTGTATCCTCGATGTGCCCTTCAATCACTCTAGTGTACCTGAACGCACCTGCAGACATTTGCCTCAACGGCTCTGTTTCTTGCCCTGGCTTTATTGAACTGTGGCTGGTTAATTTTGGACTTCCTGTCTGCAGGTCTTAATAGAAGCTCTGGATGATGTATATCAAGCACATGTAGCTGGCTGCCACACAGCCCGCACGATCTTGCCCTTTTACTGGGCTCCCTCGTTACAGGGAACTTGGTTGTCTTGTTTTCCAGAACCTAGAATAGCTTCAGACAAGGATTAGACACCCATAAGTAGTCATTGAACCAACGAGTGATAAGAACTAATTTTCTGAATGTGTAGGGGTCTTTTTGCTCAAACTTCCAAGATCATCTATTTATATTTTGGGGCAGCTTTATTGGGATATAAATCACATACTGCACAATTCTTGCATTTAAACTGTTCTATTCAATGATTTGTTATATACTCCAGTTATGCAGCCCTTAAAAGAATCCATTTGAGAACATTTTCATCACCCTTGAAGAAATCTGTATCTGCTAATGGAAACCTTGTATCATTTCCCCCGTTTTCCCCAAAGACCATTCGTTCAGCCACGAATGCACTGAACATTTTTGTATGGACACATGTTTAAAATTCTCTGGGGGATATATGTGGCGAATTCGCAGGTAATATAGTAACTCTAATATTTTGGGAAACTGCCAAAATGTTTTCCTAATACTGTGCCTTTTAAATTTATATAAGCAATATATTCAGGCTCAGATTTCTCCATCACCAATACTTGCTACTGTCTATCTTTTAAAATTTCCTATTGTAGTCATTGTAGAGGGTTGAGATAGAATCTTACCGTAGCTTTGGTACATATCTTTCTCATGAATAACAATTTTAAGTTTTTTTCATGTGGTTATTGGCCACTTGTATACCTTCTTTGAAGAAATGTCTACTAAAATCCTTTGCTAATTTTTAAATTGTCCTTTATTTTTATTCTTGAATTGTAAGTATTCTTTGTTTATTCTGGACATGAGAATTGTAATTTGTCAGATATTTGATTTGAAATATCTTCTGTTCTGTGGGTGTCTTTTCACTTTCTTTAGAATGACACTTGGAGCACAAATGTTTTTAATTTTTATAATTCACTTCATTTTGTCTGGTATCTTGTGTCTTGTAATGGCTAAGAAATCATTGCTAATCCAAGAACACAAAAATATAAATAAAAATATAAAAATGCTTTGTTCTACTAGCTTTCTATTTCTGTCTATTACTCTTGTCTATTACTTTCTATTACTCCCCCAAAAGCTCACGTGTGAGACAAGGAAAGAAGGTTCAGAAGAGATCTAATTGGGTTGTGAGAATCTTAACCCAACCAGGATTAATCCTCTGATAGGGATTAACTGAGCAGTAACTAAAATGGAAGGTGAGGTGGAGGAGGTGGGCATTGGGGACATTGCTCTGAGGGTGTTGTTCAGCCACACTCTTCTCCTAGGATGTTGTGCCTCACCTGGAGCCCCAAGGAATGAGGGATGGAGCCAGCCTTCTATGGACTAAGACTCTGAAACCATGAGCCCTCAAATAAACCTTTTCTCCCTTACAATTGTTCTGGTGGGTCTTTAAGTCACAGCGGAGAAAAAGCTGACTAAAACATAGGTCTTGGTCCATTTTGAGTTAAGTTTGGAATACAATGGAAGGTAGGGTCCAGTTGCTCTAGCTTCTTTTGTTGAAAAGAGTTTTTTTTTTTTTTTTCCCCCAGTGAATCATCTTGGCTTCTTTGTAAAAACTCAATTGACCATAATACATGGGTTATTTCTGGGCTTTCGATTACATTCAATGGATCTATGTGTCTATATTTGTACCAGCATTATCTTATCTTCATGTTGAAGCTTTATCATGAATTTTGCAATTGTTAAACATGAATCTCCTAATTTTTAATTTTTAAATTTTTCTTCCTTTTTTTTTTTTTTTTTTTTTTTTAGCAGTGCTGGGCATTGAACCTACATGATGGCCAAGTGCTCTATCATTATGCTACATCTCCAAACTTCCTCCATCTTTTTTCTTTATTTTGAAGTTTTTTTGGCTGCCATGGATCCTTTGCATGTCCACATGAATTTAAAAATCAGTTTGTCACTCAGGGGCCATGGCTTATGCCTACAATCCCAGTGGCTTAGGAGGCTGAGACAGGAGGCTCACAAGATCAAAGCCAGCCTTAGCCCTTAGCAACTCAGTGAGGCCCTAAGCAACTTAGCAAGGCCCTATCTCAAAATATAAAGGGAAAGTCTTGGGATGCCACTTAGTGGTAAAGTGGGCTCAATCCCTGGAAAAACAAAACAAAAGCAAAACCTGAATCAGTTGTCAATTTTTGCAAAAAGTGACAGCTGGTCTGCTGATAGGGATCGTGTTAAATCTATAAATCAATATGTGGGATATTGCCATTTTAATACCATTAAATCTTCCAGCATATGAATATTGAATATCTTTTCATTTATTGAGGTCTTAAATATATTTGAAATATATTTTAAGTTTTTAGTGTTCCACTGAAAACTTGCATTTCCTTTGTTAAATTAATTGCAAAATTGTAATTTTTTTCCCCTGTGCTGGGCTCAAACCTGAGGCCTCACCCATGCTCAGCTCTGAAGCCAGCCCCCAGATTTGTATTCTTTGATAAAATTGATCTCTAAATTTTATTTTCGGGTTGTTCAATTATAGAGTTTGGAAACACAGTTGATTTTGTACACTGATTCTGCAATGCTGATGAGCTCATTTATTATCTAGCAGATTCAATCATAGATTCCTTAGAATTTTGTATATGCCAGATTATTTCACCTGACCGTGTCTGAGGTTGCTTCATGTATTTCTGTGCAGTCTGGATATTTTTGTTTCTTTTCCTCACCTAAGACAGCTTTCAGTCAATTTTAAACAAGTGGTGACAGGATTAAATTTGCATAGTTCCTGATTTTACATGAAAGATTTTTAGATTTTACCAGTGAGTGTATTATGTCAGATTGAAGATGTCTCTTCTGGTCCTAGTTTATTGAACTTTTTTGTTTTCCACCATGAAAAAAGTGTTAACATTTGACAAACACTTTTGTATATCTTAAGATGATGCTGTGGTTCTTTGCTCTATTAAGATGGTGTTTTGTATTATATAATTTTTTATGTTGAAGTAATTTTGCATTCCTGGGATGAATCCAACTGGTAATTGAATTCCCTTTCATTACCTATTTCAATAATTTGAATCCTCTCTCTCTCTCTCTCTCTCTCTCTCTCTCTCTCTTTCCCTCTTCTTGGACAATTGAGCTAATAGTTGTCAATTATATTGATCTTTATTTTTTTTTTACTTTGTTGATTTTTTCTCTGTTAATTTTTTAAATTCTCTATTCCATCTAACTTCACTTTCATATTTATTGTTTCCTCTATTCTGCACACTGTAGATTTGAATTTAGTTTGCTTTTCTTTTCCTAGTTTCTGACCATGAATGGTTAGGTTATTATTTTGTTACTCTTTGAAATTACAGCCACTTCCATCTATCTATAAATTTCCTCAAGAACTCTTTCTTAGATATAGTTCCATTAGTTTTGATATGAATATGATTTTGTTTGTTTGTTTTAATTCATTTCAAAATTTCTTAGTGTCTTTGGCTCAGGTTTTTTTTTTTTTAAGGAATGTTTTATTTAATTTGCTTGTTTGTCAAATTCCCCAGGTTTCCTTCTGTGATGGACTTCTCAGTTCAATCCATTGTGGTTGGAGAATATATCATTTGTATGATTTCAGTCTTTTAAAACGCCTTGATATCTCTTTTATACCCTAGCATATGGGCTGTCCAAAGCTGTCCATATATACCTGAGAGCAATGTACATTCTGTTGCTGATGGGTACTCTGTAGGTGCTCTTTAGGTGCTTTGGGGTATAATGGCTTTAAAGGGTGAGTTAAGTCTATTATTTACTTGTTCAACTTCTGACCTATTCTTCTATTCACTATGGCAAGTGAGTATCCAAGTGTGCCAACACTATAGATGAATTACATCTTTCTTCTTTTTTTCTGACAATTTTTGCCTTGTGTATTTTGAGAGTCTATTGTTAGGTCCCTGTATGTTTAAATTATTTTGTTTTCATGATGACTTGACACTTATGCCATTACACAAAAATGCTCTTTGTTCCCAGGAAAAATTTTTGTTTTAAAGTCTATTTTGTCTTAAAAAGCTACCCCAGCCATATTTTGGCTACTGTTTGAACGGTATATCATTTTCAGTTCTTTGACTTTAAACCTATCATTTGTTTGAACATAATGTGCCTCTTTTAGACAATATAGGATTGGATTACATTTTTAAAATCCATGCTGCTAATTTCTGCCTTTTCCAAAAGTGCTTTATCCACTTATGTTTAGTGTAATTACTGATAAGATAGAATTAACCTTAGATTTTTTTTTGTTCATTTCTGTCTCCATTACTTCCTTCTTTTGTGTTAACTTATTTTCTAGTGCAGTATTTTAATTCCTTGCTCATTTATTTTTATTTTTTGAGTTATTTTCTGAGTGATTTAAATGGGGATTAGAATTAATATATTAATTTAAGATAATACATTTATATTGATATCAACTTAATTAAAACAGCATATGAAATCTTTGTTTATGAGGGTGGTTTTGTTTTGCAATCTGAAGGCACAATAAATTGCTGATATGAATTAGTACCTTGATACTAAAGACAAACCCATAAGTCATTTTTCATAAGAGGGTCAATGACAAAATATCACATCTACTACCTAATTCTAACATTTATTTTCAAGAACCAAATTTATACCTTTATATGTGATGTTTTGTCATTGATCCTGTTATGTATAATGATTTTTAGGTTTGCTTTAGGCCATTTTATAAGCCAAATTAAATAAATTAGGTCATTACTAAAATATATGTTCTGTGACTTTTATTTAGAAGTGTCTAGTAATATATCAGCTTGTTATTAAGCATTATTTTTATTTAATATTTCTGACACACATTCTTCTCAAATACAGAATGACTATTTAATTTCAGAATTCCTTATATTCTAGATCTTCAATTAGATAATTACAGAGAACAAGTTAATCTTGTACTTCAGGTTGTATTTTTCCATAATACATTCATTTGAACTTATTCATATCAACCCAGTTGTATATTTTAACTTAAGTTTTTAGAAGATACCAGTGTATATCACGATATTTAAGTTCTGTTTTAGTTTTAAATAGATAGATAGATAGATAGATAGTCTTAATCCGAGGGAACCATCATCATCATGGAGCAACACAAAAAAGAATGAAAACTGTCTCCAGTGAATCTACCTGATGATCAAAAAAACATAAGAAGAGGTTTCTTGTGTATAATAAGGAAACTTGAAGTGCATGATACGTGAAATAATCGAAACCTCAAAGTAGCCACCCTAGGGACAGGAGACATGTAAGAGGAGTCCAAAACTTTAGGAACTGTCACTTCATAGTGAGTAAGGAGACATTGCAAGCATGTTTCCACATGGGCAAAGGAGCGCAGTGACTTTAGGCAACCAGGAAGGAGATCATTGTGACCAGGCTCTCACACAGGGGAAGAGCTGGTGAGGTCCTTGCCCGGTTGAGTTTAAGTTTGGACAGGGAGTGGGCCTGGTGACCATGCAGGTGCTCATAACCCTACCACATTGGAACTTGTACAGCTTGGCCTTCAGGAGCACTCCAAATCCATTCCCCTTTGTTTTGTGAAAACCAAGTACCAAGCATTATTAAGCTATAAAACTCAGAGGGTCCTGGCTTTAAGAAGTGAATTTCAGAGGTGGGAGGATTAAGATCTTTTGGATGAGGGAGGGTGGGAGTATTTGTTTTATGGAAGATTGGGAGCGTATTCAGGGTGTGAGAATGTTCTGAGGAAATCTGCAGAAGAGAGGGAATGGAAATCATCAAACACACCCAGGGATCAATTTGTGTAAAACCTGGGTCTTGTGATTTTTATTGTGCTACAAGACAAGGAAGGAGAGGAGACTTGTCAACTGAAAAATACTATATACCGAGAAATAAGGAAGAGGTGTTAAGTATTAATCTATTTCCATCAGAAACTTGAACCAGGTGATGAATTCCAGAGTAACCTGGCACCCAGAAATACCCAGGCCCTAGGTGGACCAGAAATACATGACTCAGTGAATCAAGAGACCTCCTGTTTTCAGGAAATGGGGTTCTGTGCAAGCAGGTAGTGTGAAGGGACAAGACTTTACCCACCTGGAGAGGCTAGTGAGAATAAGGGAAGGAGTAAGACGTGCCCTCATCAAGTAACCAAGACAGCAGCTCAGACCTGGCACCTGTACAAAGAATCTCAAGGAACAAGTCAAAAACTTGGTGAGTGGGGTCAGCACCGAAGATCAGACTGGTCCTGATAACGAGATTGGTTTGTTTCTGGATTTGTAAAACGCTGATCTGAAGTTTCTTCGATGATTTTGCTCTGGAGGTTGGTCTGAGCTGATCGGGCTGACCTAGAGATGGAGGTCAAAGGGTCCTAGCCACAAAGATTGGAAAAGAAGAAGTCAGCAAGGAGCAGCAGATACTTTTAGCTTGCCTGGCCACTCCGAAGTTGAGCACAGACCCCTGGAACAGACACTGTGAGAACCTGAGAATACCTACTGCTCTTTAGCATGAACGAACGTCACAATCACATTACTGTCTGAAGTGGGCCTGGCATGGGTCACAACACTTGTCACCTGCTCACCGTTTCTACATAAATTATGGAGAAAGCTCTAGAATGAATCAGAGTGTAGCAAACCTTGATTATCAGATCAAAGGATCATGATTTTGAGAGCTGAGGGACATCACAGGAAGATCATGGCCAGCAGAGACATGCTCTCCTGGTTTTTGAGCTGGGGCTAACTGAACAGGTTTGCAAAGACGACAGGTTGATCGGGATGGCAACAATTCTTCAATTCTGTGTTTGTGGCTCTCAGATTTCACCCTAGTGTGAGAAATGGGATTCTGTTCCTTCGTGTTAAATTTTCTGTGCAGTGAGTTGTAAAAGCAATTGCCAATAAGAATGATTTCATGTACACATAATCTCCTGTGCAGCATGCTGCAAATTTATTCATGATCTTCTCTAGCTACTAGGAGGAAACTCAGCTGCAGCGCCAAAATGACAGGATGATTTATATATAAAACTGAAACACACATTAAAATTCCTCTATTTGATCTTCTGCTCTGGAATTTGAAGGGGAGTACAACGAATCTTTAAAAAATAGCCCTTCCTAAGGTGAGATGTGCACACAGCAGATGAGCATCTTCGGCCAGGGAAAGTAGAATTTATATGTTGCTCATGACCAGAGTGGAAAAAGACACTGAAGAAACCACACCAAAATAAGGAGTAGAATGTGAAAAAAATATAGATTTTTAATTAAAAAATTAAAATATATATTTAATATACACATACATATATATATATTTTCCACTGAAAACCAAAAATTTTATTGAAGAAAATAGGCCCCAAGAATGGTAGTGCCTCCTTAGAGCTTTGCTGACATTTACAGCAGAAACTTGCCTTGATGCTCCTTCCACCCACCATGTGCAGAGTGTGTTTGGATTCTGCTTCCTAGGGTGCCATGATCGCCCTCCAGTTGGTAAGCCTGAAGCTCCAGATGGTGTTGACTGCACACGCCCTCCTGTCCTCCTTGATGTCCCACCACTTTACTCTCAAGTGCAAGTTTATGCCCATTCTGCCAGCCAAATTCTTTCATTCATTTCTTCCTTCTTTCTTTCCTCTTAAATTTCTCAAGTGGACTTAGCTTAGTGGCTTTTGTATTTTTTTTCCTCTTTGTCAGATTCCTTAAACCATCATCAGGTTGGTTTATAACACAAATTCTATCTTCTCTCCCAGGTACCTCTCAATGGCATCCTGTTCCTTCCTGTTCAGGTCCAACTTCTCTACATCCTCCCCTGGAGGATGGTATTCCACTAACTGAGCCCCAATTCCAGACCCACCTCCAGAGAAAAGTAGTTCTTGAGTGCTTTGTTCATATTTCACGCAGCATGTTTGTATACAGACATAATACACATGCACACGTGTGTGTGTCACCTTGGCAATGTGGACACACTTATTATATTCCACCCACTGTGCTAAATTCCTCATATGGTTCTCCACTGCTCTCTTCCAAGAGGTGTCTCAGACAGAGAACTGGTCTGATCTGACTCAGGGGCTGCTCAGTCTCATTTGAGGTGCTCAGAGTTTTAGTGAGGGAGTGAAGCTGCCTTCTACTTGCCCATCTTATCTGCCGCAGTCTGGCTGGGCACAATTCAGGAGCCACTTGTCAAAAGAAACGAACTTTATTTTTAGAACCACACACGCCAAACAAAACAGCTCCTCAGGAAAAACCCTCAGAGCCCAACTGCCACCACCAGCTTCCCCCAAGCCTCTCATTTCATGAACCTGGCCTTAGATTCCATCTTCCATTCTCAGTCACATCCAAATCCAGAAAGGCTTCTGTGCTCCATGCTTAAAAATGCATTCCCAAGTCCCAGAGGACCTCAGCACAGACTTATGTTAATGAGCCTGTGTGCAACCTTCATCCAGAACCTCCCGGGAAATCAGGAGCTCCAAAACACAGTGCAGTGTGTGTCTTTAAACAATAGTTTTAACTGTCAAATGAGCCTGACATCTGACAGGCCATATGCATTTCATAAGCAAACCAAAATATTGTCTTACAAACAGGACATTTTTTCAGTTCAGACAAAGATAGAGGAAGAAAGCTTAGAGCAGAAAAAGCCATCAGGGGGAAAGTTACAAAAGGAGACTGCTACTAACACCTTTCTATCACCAGAGGACGTAAATGTCCAACTAACAAGGCCACCTCCATATGCTGGGAGGCCCCCAACCCCCGCAGTTGATAGTTGGGATCCTGAGACAGGATCTCAAGTATGAACATGCCCTGTATTTGAGGTAGGAGGGCAGCGAATTCACCATGCTTTAAATTTCAAAACAGTGAAGCAGCTAAAAGAGGCTGTAACAACATATGGTCCTCAAGCACCCTTCACTGTAAGCTTGGTTGAATCCATTAACAACTTGAACATGACGCCAGCAGATTGGGCTAATATGTGTAAAGCTGTGCTAAATGGAGGACAATACCTGTTATGGAAGGTTGCCAATGAGGAATTTTGCAAGGAGTCGGCTAGGCGAAATGCAGCAGCTGGTTATCCTCAGAGAAATCTAGATATGTTGTTAGGAAAGGGACCTTATGAGCACTTATTGAGCAGGATCACTCTAGGCTCTGCCCCAAGAACAGCCTTGTGCTATGGCCCATCTGTGGGCTCTTTCCACCAATCTCTCTCCTCCCTACACACCACCCAGATTGGGTTCCTTCCTACCACTGCATCTTGCCTGTTCTACTCAGATACACTTCCTGTGTGCGGCCTGTCTTGATGATGGCAGCTGGCAGGACTCTGACCTACTTTGGATCTGTCACTTGCAAACCTGGATTCCAGGCACTTAGGATAGGTGCCCCAAAGCCTGTGCTGCAGTTGTCTGCGTGTTTATTCCTGGTGGACAACACGGCTGCGTTCCCCATGTCTGTAGTTCCTGGAGTGTTTAGGCTGAATGGAAAAGCAGATCTGAAAAGCTGCTTCAACACAGAGCACCAACCATATTATTTAATAAGATACTAACAAAAAAGTGCTGCCAAATGGACAGGAAGGGTGCTGTTAGCAAATAGAAACCTCAAGGAACTTCCAAAAAAGGTTGAAAAAGTTCCTCAAAGATGTAAACTGATGGATGTTTCACCACTCCCTGGTTTGGAAAATCTCCAACTTAAAAAAAAAAAAAAAGCAGGTATTAAATGAACATGCAACTTCTCTTTGGTAAAATCTAATGCCTGGTGACTGTGGAATGACAATCACAACAGCTCCAGGCAGGAAAGCAAAGTAAGGAGATTTCCAACATAAAGAGATTCAGAAAGTTTCTTTTGCATGCACATTATATTAGCCTATTTTCTCTTGCTATAGCAAAATGCCTGAGGCTGGGTAATTTTTAAAGAAAGAGGATAGTTAGCTCAGAATTCCGGAGCTCAGTACAGCCTGGCTTCTGCTCTATGGGGATGAGGGTCCCATGCCAGGGGCATTGCAACCCAGGAAGGTACAGAGGAGCACTCAGGGCAAGTGGGAAGCCAGAGCACTGGGGGGCGGGGGGGAGTCTTGTTCTTCTTCAACTCTCTCTTGAGAGAACTGCCTACACGAGAAGATCAGCATTAGTGCCCCATGGACTAGCTGTGGTAGGCCCCATAGTGGGGACCGGGCTTCAATGGCCATAGTGGGGACCAGGCTTCTCGCACATGAACCTCCAGGGGATGAACCACATCACACCTTTTAACAACCATAAAAAATATAAAATCCAAGAAACAAATCCAAAAAGAAATCTGAGAAAGAAGATTCAGTTTTAAGAAATGTGGGACTAACTTATAATGAGAAAAACAAAAAACAAAACAAAACAACCCCTCAGAATGATTCCCTTCTTGTATAGAAATACTCCAAATTAGAAAGCGAAGCCTGAGCACCACGTGGAAACATGCTCAAGGAGAAAACGGTGTCATACAAAATGAGTGATGGTTCTTTCTGACAAGAAAAAGAAAGGCAATTATAAAGTGAGGCTTAAAAAAAAAGATAAATAAATCATGGTCCCCAAACAAAATCTGCCTTTTTAAAAAAAAGTAATTGGTGCAGTCTGAAGACGAGAGCCTTTTGAAACAACAGTCAAGCAAATCGTGTTCAGGGAGTCTGGATGTGTCCTCAGTTCAGTTGTTACCACTTCTGATTTATGCTGCCACAAGTCTAATTACTTTACCATGATTTACTTTTCTAGAAAGTGATTTACTACTTGTTGTTTCATGACCCAACCTCTAAAGTCTTAGATACATTTTACCTCCATGAAAATCTCTTAAGAATTTACATATATTGTTGAGAGGAAATTTTTATTATAAGTTCAGTAAGTTCTTCAATTTTGTTTGTAATTTTTCCTGTATGTTTGAATAAAATCAAACAATGGTTAACTAAAATATCAAATTGTTTTCCAATAATTATACTTTTCTTCATTTTTTAAAAATTTTATAACACAAGTATATATCAATTTATAAAACAAAAGCATAACATATTAAGCGAATAAATGTACTGACAATACCAATGAACATTTTCAATGTTTTTATTAAGAATACTATAAACAAACCTCAGGACAGCTTCAAACATAAGGTGATGAGGTGGCTTCTTAGACCATTGAGCTGTTGAGTTCACACACTTTTAAAATCTAAAACAAAATTGAAAGTGAAAAAATATTATCATTAATTTTTAATCTGTAATCATTTTTCCTTTATTTTATGAAAAATAAACTTTAAAAATTTTAATGAAAGTCTGTCAGGATTCAGTAAGAAAGAATTTTGCTCCAAAGGCAAGGGAGAAGGACATCTGAGGACTGGGCCCTTCTTACTTACTGATTAAACATAAAGAACTTAAGCCCTGCCCATCCTCTAGTGAAGAGCACTACAGCCACGGACAGCAAGCTCCAAGCTGGGGAAGACCTGAGGAGGGTACTGGTCAGGGGCAAAAGAGAGATGGTGTGGGGATCTGGGGACACCAGCTGGGATGAGCTGGATGCAGAATCATCATCCAGGAGAAGAGGAAGCTGCCGGCGGAGCTGGGTGGAGCTGGGTGGAGCTGGGTGGGACAGGGCTGCCGAGCTGGCCCTGCTCTGGAGGGGTTAGGTAGAAGTTTGAGGGAGGGGAGCTGGAGACCAACATTAGTGGTCCAAATAGATTTGTGGCCTTTGGAATCAGAGAAGCCCCAGATCAAATCTAGCATTGCGATTATAGAACCAAATTATTTAACTTCTCTGACCTATATTTTTCTTGTCTTCCAACTGGATTTTTTCCCCCAGATTCTTATCTTGTAAACTTGGTATGAGGCCAAAAGTGGTTTGTGCAAAGCCGGTGGCCATAGTGCTCCCAAGTAGTGCTCACTCAGTTCATCACTATCATCCCTGTCCTTCTGGTAGCTATGGAAACCAGAGAGCCCAGCCTAGAGGAGGTCCAGGTACCTGGCCATTCTGGACAGTGACATTATTGTGATCCCAGAAGATCTGTTCTTGCAGAGCATAGACGAGTTTAAAGCGGGAAGCAGGCTCAGGAGAGCTTTGGTCTGCGTGTTCATAGGGTGTTCATGCAGGAAGGAATTTAATGAGATCAGTACACACAGGGGTTGCTGGGAATGGCCGGTGGCTGGGTTTGCTCCAAGCACACAGGCTACTGGACTCTTGGCACAGCCAGCTTGCTCTGGACCTCTGTCCACTAGGGTGAGGAGGGTCTCGTGATGTTCTCGGTTGAACTAAATTTACAAGTAGTGACTCTCTACTGTACCTTTGAATGATTGATAAAGTTTGTTAAAAGATGTAATCCTGAAGCCCCTTCCATATGATTTTTATTTAGTTGGTATAATGTGTAGCCAGGATAGAAAGCTACTGAGCTGAATTCATCAATTGAAAGCAATTGACAAATTTAGGAGAGAAAATAAATTCCTCAGTTACATAAAGATGCTACCAACCACTTGCTCTTGACTCTAGTTCTAGAAGCAACAGTTGTCTTGGGTTCAGCATCAAGTTCTAATTCAGTTACTGTGAAGGCATTTCACAGGTTAAAGGCTATGAGATAGCTCTTTAGTTAGCAAAGTCCCTATAAGGAGCCCTCTTGAATAGTGTCTGAAAGTAGTAGGAAGCTCCAGGGAGCTTATGATCAGGATGTCAGGCCACAGCTGTATTTGTCAGGTGTTTAAACACACTCTACGCATTTTTACTTCAAAACAATCTCCTTGGTGATTTGCTCAGCTATGGGAGGCAGCCCCCAGGAGGGCAGGACTTTGCAAACCTGCTTCTTGACTGCTTTTTGCACTCATCCTGTAGGTGGTGCCTGTGGGCCAAGGTCTGCCTCACACAACCTGTTGATTGACAGACAAGAGCTTATTTATTTATTTACTATAAGAAAAAATATCTTCGAGGTGGCAACCTTGACCCCACTCCCACACCTTCCCCTCTACTATGCTTCCGAGGGGT
The DNA here is from genome assembly GCF_001458135.2 of Marmota marmota marmota. Classification (NCBI taxonomy): domain Eukaryota; kingdom Metazoa; phylum Chordata; class Mammalia; order Rodentia; family Sciuridae; genus Marmota; species Marmota marmota. The sequence continues at coordinate 4,852,880 of NW_025999932.1, read as the reverse complement.
GCAGCCCTGCCACTCACGCAGGGCCTGTCGGTCTGTCTGCTAAACCTCTGCGCCGGGATGTGGCTGCGCCTGTTCATTTACGCGTGGCTCCATATGGCCCATTGACAGCGACAGCAACTTTACTCATCATTACAGTTGGGTGGTTGACAGATGACAGATGTCAGTTGGAGATGGCGCTCACACAGGGCCAGCCAATCACCAGGCACTCCCCAAAGGTGCGGACGAGATCCCAGTCAACAGATGGCATGGCCTGTCTAGATTAGGCAGTAATTAAACATTCTGGCTAGAAATCTCCCTTTTTAGGTTTCCATTAAGAAGTTGTCACTCAATCCCACAACTCACTGATCTCCTCCCTCTCTAGCATTGTCTCGCTGTCATTCAGTCTCCGGAACTTGATGCAATGCATTCTCAGGGATTCCCATAAACTTTGGAAAACCAAAAGATGAGGCCCGCAGTCTGCGCATCCCGGAGCAGCCACGGAATTCCGCTGGCAGCGCAGCTTGGTGGAGCCAGGGCGGTTTTAGGGGAACACCCACTGCTTCCCTTCCCAAGAGGACCTTGTAAAACGCAGCTGGCTTTTCCTACGGCTTTCTTCATAGTGTGGCTGATGTTGATGCTTCCAGGAGGTGTTCTCTCTCTCAACTGGCGAGCTCTAGCTGAGTATTTGCATCAGAACTCCCACAAACCTGGGGCTTTTTCTGACTGGTGCCAGTGAGCTCAGTGCCGGACACAGGGGTGCCGGGGCTGGGAAGCAAGGACTGCATTCAGGTGGAGGGCAGACTTCCCCAGGCCGCCCTCGCGCTCCTTCTCCCAGACCCACGCCTGGGGATTCTCTGCTTGATGGCCCTTGCTTCTATTTCAGAATATTTTTTTAAAAACTTAAAAATCTCGGTCTGGGAATATAGCTTAGTTGGTAGAGTGCTTGCCTCACGTGCACAAGGCTCTGGATTCAATCCCCAGCAACCCCCCACCAAAAAAAAAAAAAAAAAAAAAAAACACCAAAAACCTCAAACTTTAAAAATCTCATGTATGCCGCACATGGAGGGATACCTTAAAAGGGCTATAGAATATTTTAACAAAAATATGAAAGGTGCTATTAAAGTCCTGCTTATTTTATTCTTGTCTATTAATAAAGGAATTAACTTTTCCAATGCAAATGGCAATGCTTTCAAAAACCATACTGAACAAAAATTTTTCTAAGGGAAACAAGAAAAACCCTTCAAAAATCTGAATATCTTGATCTCAGCAAGTTTTTTAGAAAAAAAAAATAGGTGTGTCTATACATATTTAAAATAAACTTCTATCCAAGGATTATTGAATTAAAGACCTGCTACTTACTATATTGTGATTTGATTGAATCCGTTATCTTACAGACTTTTGGTAATTTTAATTTCAGTATTTTTTCTTAAATGAAAATTAAACACAGTAGATCATTAAAAATATGGACCTGGGCAGTGCCCTTGCTGCTGCTCCATGGGTTCCCTGCAGGGCCTCACATGCAGCTGCCTGCAGTCCAGTTATCATGGTCCCCTGAAGCTTCATGGCTTCCCCAGTCATTACCATGTGTGGTGACAAAGTATACCAGCTCCCAATCCTCGTGTCTTGCACAGGACTGAGGCCATGCACCTTCAAGCCACGAGCTATCAGCCAGAGGATGCAACTAGGCCGTGTTTGTGTGCTGTGTGTTATTGATGCAATTCCTTATTGCATTTCCCCTGGAGTGTACTTCATTCACAACGTTTTAATTTATTCAAGAGTGCCCATCTTCTGGAACTTATGCAGCTCACTCCCTATACTAATGGTGTATTTAACACACATTTACAATCTATATACTTTAAAATCAAGTCATTGAAAAATGATGTATAATAATTTCTGCATTTTGTTTAACTTTATCTTCAAATGTTTTTCCTTACAAAATTCCCACTTGTAAGACTCCATAGAACTAGTCTGTAGCAAGGGAGCTAGGTAAACATAATTGGTTTCTAGATGCTGGTCCTTACAGAAGCTGTTATGGCTCAGCCTGTGGCTGCTGCCTCTTGGGATGATCTAAATCCAGGCATGGTTACCCTTTGGTCATGCAGCCACAGGCCTGTCTCCCAGGAGCAATTCCCGAGGCACAGGCTTCCAGTGCAAGCAAATTATTAGGAAGTGCTCCCAGGAGCCAGGAAAGCAGGACAGAGAATCGAGGAATTCAGATGGAGCCAGACTCAGCAGAACTCTGCAGGGGACTCCATCAGGTTCCCAAGAGGAAGAGAACCAGTAGAACAGATATGATTCAGAGAGGGTTTCATTAGACTGGCTCATATGATCAGAGGCTGGATAGCCCCGTGGCAGCCGTCTGCCTGCTGGAGAGCTGGGAAACCAGTAGCTTCTCAAGGCTCCAAGAAGCTGGAGCCTCAGAACAGGAGGAGCCAATGATGCAGCCCTTGTCTGAGGCTGGGGGCTGGAACCCTTTTGGAAGGGGCTGGAGAATCTGGATTCCAAGGTGTACGAGCCACAGCAGCAGGAAATACAAACCTGCTCAAGAAGTGTCCAGGGGACACTGGAGAGGGCTTCCTTTCTTCTACTTTTTCTTCCAAGCAAGCCCCCAGCCAGTTGGATGGTGATACCCACACTCAGAACAGACCTTCCCCACTCACTCCACTGACCCGCATGCTGGTTGTCTCTGGAAACACCTCAAAGACACACCCAGACTCTTTACCAGTCAAGCTGGCAGCCAAGGTGGACCATCACTGAGGGTAGGCAGCCTCCAAGAGGACTTCCGGCTGCCTTGGGCCAGAGCTGGTGCTGGTGTAGCTGGTGGAGGGCGTTGGAATCTCTGGGCCTTTCTGTCCTCTCCACAGCTGGGCAGCTGATCCTGCTGCCCACATGTAGTCTCCGAAGGTGGCCTATGTGAGTCCTGTTGCACGATTCACAGAAGCTCATGTTCACAGATGCACAGAGCTGATGAAAGGTACAGACGTTATGCTACCTGGAGACAGATTCCACCTGCTACAGGGACCTGGGGAAAACCACACCCTTGGAAGACCAGGTCCTTACCCACCGTTACAGAGTTGCCATAGGTAGATGAAAAGACGGTTCTCTGGGGTGGGTAGGGCATTAAGTGAAAGATACTTGTGAGCATCTGGCAACTCAAGTACATGACTTAATTAGTGATCTTTAGTTCATCTCCACACATGCCATTTCCTTGGTTAGGAATCACCGTAACTTGGTTCTTACAGAAAACATCTTTGGTATGCAAAGTCATAGTCCGTGTGAAGCCAGCATTTTTTTCCCCCATTATTCCATAGATATTGAAGATGAAGGCATTGGAATTGGTGAATCTGTGAGCCCTCTGAGATTGTGCAGGAAATGCAGATCACACATTTTTCCAGGAAAAGCAGAGGCAGGGACATGCCCAGCTCACCTATTATTTGCAGATTGACTTTGGGCAAACCTCACTGAAGCCATGTGCACTTTGGTTTTGTCATCTGTTGAAGAGGAGGCTGTGATCCCACTACCTTGTGGGTCCTGCTGAGGATTGGATTAGTTAATATGCAGAAAGTACTTATATGAAAGACAGCACAAGGAGACATTGAAATTGTGTGCTACAATTCACAATCTTGCTGTTATTGCTGTGTTATTTCTATTATCATCAGTTCATCCCATTCTCAGAACATGAATGGGAGCTACTGCCCTGGAGACACTGGCTGCTCTAACACAGTTGTCCTGATTTTCTCTTGGGCATCTGTGCACCCTGGCCTCCTCCCAAACCCCCTCTCCTCATGGCCAATCATCCTTCTCCTTCAAGGGCAGCTCCTCCATCACCCTCTCTCCACCCCTGGACTCATGGTCTGCCTCTGTCTGCTGGAATCCAGTGTGTCTTGGTCTTCCCCCTGAGATTCCAGTTTTAAACAAATGTTGTTGGCACTCTGGGCAGCCAGTCCTCCAGTCCAGGATGCGATGATCTTTTCCAAGTCTCATAGCACGAGTGACCCTAACACACAGAGTCGATACGAAAACACACATTAAACTGTCCTTCTAAGACAGCTCATCCACGTTGCCACAGTACATCCCACACAGCAGGAAAGAACTCTTTGTTATGAACTCCTAGCAGAATGCCTGACATGTAATTGCTCAATAAATTGGACTGAGCAGATACATAAGTCAGTTGTAAAGTTGGACTTACATCACTGTGTTTGGAGTTAGTACCACCACTGATGATTTTTATGGTTAAAGAACTTGGTGGCAAGTTATGGTTAAAGAAGTCTTAAAGAGGAACAGGAAGTGATACTCTCTTCCAAACACTACCATTTTGGAAGTAGCAAAGGGCGTCACTAACTAGAGCCGTCTATTGCAAAGCCCTGAAATAACTGTTGCTGTGGGGCTGGTTAATGATAGCTCATTAGTGATAGAGATAATGAGATGATAAGGGCAAGATTCATTGACCTTTCAGAGGCTTTTGATTTACTAAATGACACTGTTGGATAAGCTAATTAAATTTGTCTTTTCTCCTGCAGTGATAGCTGGGTTCTGATCTCATTTGATTAGCAAGAAAAATCAGGGGCTGTTTTAAGGCTATCAGCCTGATTTATTACTGTTCCTATCTGATGGTGCCTCAGGGCTCAATAACTGATTGGCTTTATTTTATTTATTTTAAAATTATCTTTCTGATGCTAGAGATAAGCTAGGGATTCACTTATAGAGCAATGATAATACCACTTCAAATAATGTTTCTCTTAGTGTCCTGGAATTTAATATGCTCTCCTTCTGAGTCGCTGCAGTAGCCAACAAGAAGATTATGAAAGATGAGTGCACTCATCACGAAGACAGGACTTGGTGGCAAGTACCCTCAAACACGGAGTCCAAACAAACCTGCACTGAGGTAGAGCAGAAAAGCAACCAGTTTGGTAATAATTGGTGAGCAAGGCTACCTAATAGTCAGTTCCCAGGTGGTTTTCTGCAAGTCTGTGAAATTCTATTTCACTGGTAAACACTTGACATGTTTCTCAATAAATGCCAGTTGGCCTCTATCAAGCCAATTCCTACATTGAACTACAGACTGCTCAGTGCTGGAGAAAAAATAGCTACATTTATTTTTAGACTTAGGAATAGATTTAAAATGTTGAACACCTACAAAAAGCTTTTAGTTCTGTTCTTTCTTGAATGTAAATTTTAATTCCATTCTCCATTGATTGAAGTTAAATGCAAAGAATGTAAAGCAATATTCTTTGTACATTAAAATGAGTTTAACTTTTAGATCCTGAAAGTGTAGATTTATTTCCTGAGACTTTCAAAGTCAGGCCTGTAAATAGTCATTCAAAAGGTTGTGTTGAGCTCTAAGAGTGAAATAAGTCGTAATTGATAGCTTGAGTTTATAGGACAATGATAAATTTGGCTTCTGATATTTCTATTACGAAACAGAGAACAGCACTAAGTTAAAAGCTTATTAGTAACATGCACCTACCAGGTGACTGCCCACATTTTCCTCATAGGAATTTATCCAAGAGAAACCAAACCATGCTGCCCAGCAAAGACCTGCACACATGTGCTCATAGCAAGTTTATTTGTAATAGCCCCCAGGAAAGACCCTCAAATGTTCATCCACAGGTGAGTGGATTTAAAAAGTGTGGCATGTACATATTGCACTATATGATTCAATAACTTAAGATTTGATTCATCACTGCAACAACAGTGATGAATGTCAAAAGTTCTGTGCTAAGTAAAAGGAGTCAGACAATAAGAGTACATGCTATATTTTTTCATTTGTATAAAGTTGTTAAGTCTTTAGTAATCTAAAGTGATAGCAAGAAGAGCAGTGGTTGTCTTGGGAACAGGCGTAGGGAGAAAATGTGGATAGAGATAGTGAGTTTGGAATACAGTTGTGAGAGAAACACTACCAACAGAGTGTGTGCATGTGTGTACAGGATGGTATGTATTTTAAGGAATTGGCTTATAGGATTATAGAAGTGCAAGTCCAAAATCCAGTGGGACTGGAAGGGCCATCAGGCTGGAGACCCAGAGAGAAGCCCCAAGGCAGTCAGCTGCAGAATTCTTCCTTGCTAGAATCAAGTGGATCAATCTTTATTTGCTTAACACCTTCAACTGACCGGCTGAGGCCAACCTACACTGAGGGGAGCACATTTTCCTCAAAGTCCACTGAGTCAAACATTCATCCCATTCAAACAACACCTTCCCAGAAACATCCAGAATAATGTTGGACCAACGTGGCTCAGCCACGTTGACAGAGTTACCCAACATAAAGAGGGAAAGGGAAAAGGATTCTTAAAGGGAGTGGGGGAATTTGGGGGTTATTTATGTGCTAATTAGGTTACTCATGGTTATAGTTGATTGGTGTGTACACAAGTTGAAGTTTATCAAACTATACACGTGCACAGTTCACTTCATGCCCATTATATCCCAATAAAGTTGTTTTAAAATTGCTAAAGGAATAAACTTTTAACACTCTCACTAAAAAATTCAAAAAAATGGTAAGTTGGTGAAGTGTGGATTTGTTAGTTTAATCTTTAATAGACACAAAGATGGAAATCATACCCTATACAAACAGACAATTATTATTTGCAATTAAAATACATTTTTAAAAATTGTACCAAAAAAAAGTGAGTTACTGGAATAAATGCCAGCTGAGCCAGGGTGGTGGGAACAGCGAGGGCTTCCGGCATTGTCACTGAGGTCATGAACAACTTCTGAAAAAGTGCGCAACCTCAGAGAAGTGAGGTTCTCACACAGGAGTGTGATTTATGGAAACTGTCTCCAGGGCCTGTCACCTACTGAAATTACCTACTGAAAAGGTCTGCTTGGGACAGAAATGCTCTGACATTCTTCCTGGCACCACAGAAGACTCCACATTTCTGGCATTTATTTATTTATTTTTAAAGGAAGTGCTCAGGTGATTGTCTGTCTGTGCGGGAAGAAGAGAGGATATCAGTACATAGGAATTTTAGCAGCAAGACAAACCTACAAATTATGCACTCTTTGTTGTGAGAAAAAATGCATTAAATTCATCTCTTGGTTATAAATGCTAATGAAAATCTGGGAGATGGGCTAATGAAAATCCCAGTTTCAAGCTAATATTTTTAGGCCCAATAGGCTCACGTCCTTCCAAAAGAATGATCAGTCCTTCCTGATAGTAAGAGGAATCTTTAAAATAATCACTCAGTTTAGTTTTTAAAATTGTATTTTTAAGAATTTTCTGATCTTGAATGTCATCATTTCAAGGGGATAGGGCTCTCCAGGGGATTCAGGAAGCGCTCTTTTACAGGTGGTCTCTCTCAGCCATCTTCACTTCTGACCATCCGCTCACCGTGCCCATCTTGTGTCCAAAATCTGCCCCACATCTGCCCAGGCCAGCAAAGCAGAGATGGACTCTTTCCAGAGATCAGGCAGATTCTGAATCCTGCCTGGCCCTGAGTTCCAGGGTCTACTAGGGGATGAGACCAATGGTCACTCTCCTGCCAAGCAGCCCAGGGAGGAAAGATCGACTCTGAGACACGTGGGAGAGGGTAGCATCACTGCCTCTTTACCTGCACCTTCCAGCACACTCCCTCCTCATCTTTATGCAGAGACACACTCTGCACAAGTCTAGAAATCTCAGGTGGAAGAAGGGACCAATGCACCTGGAGAGCAACCCTTTTCCTGTGTGGAGAATCCCGGCACAAACTTGCTCAGGGGTGTGTTTCCAGAAGCAGCTCTGTCTGTGGATCTTATTGGCATTCTCCTGGGGTTGCGGAGCACCTTGCCTTAGTAACCCAAAGGGGATAGCCACGTGCTTTTGCAGTTACTCAATAATTTATATTTCCCCAGCACTCCTGTTGGGGAGTTGCTGAGTGGTCAACGTCATTACTTCCACTTGACGTGGGAGGGCACAGGGCAGAAGGGAGTTGAGTGACTGGCTGAAGCACAGACTGGCTCAGGCAGGGAGAGCAACACTGTGGTCACTGTTGCAAACGGGCATACTCCTCCTGGGCTGGCTAATTCCCTTCTGCTCTGGCTTCCTCCACTCCCCAGTCTCTTGTTATGGAACTAATCCAATGCTTCTCCCATGAATATCTGTCTTCCCTGCCCTAACGTTGCAACTAGCACTTGCAGCCATGGGCCCCAGGCAGCTTTGCTTCTGAAGGCAGCGTGTTCATGGACTGTTGCTTTCCCAGCAGCATTAATAGCCATATTGGTCAAAGAGCTGTCTTGAGCACAGACAAGGGTATTGTGCGAGTCCTGAGGAAAGCAGCAGCAACCAGGGAGCGGAGCCATTTGCTTTAGGTTCATTTATTTTGCATCGCTACAGAGTAAAGCAATACTTTTTCTAAAAGGCTCATATGATGTCCCCAAATTAAAACCATGCCTCTGAGCAAGCATCCCCGCTCCTGCCCTGTGTGTGTCTCCTGTGATCACTCCACACCCAGACAGGAGGAATCGACTTGGGTAATTGCCGCCCTTAATTGTCAGTGTGGCTCTCCAGGCTGTACTTGTGTGTCTTGGCATGTCTCTTGGCCCCATAATTCTCAGTTGCTCCAGAAGCACATCGTTCCCAAGATGGGCACCGTGCATGGTTCCCAATTGCAATCACTGACTACACTCTGCTCTGCAGATTTTGCCAACCTAGACTGCGAGGAGGGAGAGGGAACACACCTGCAGCCTCCTTCACAGTCACTTGGAGACTCCTTTATGTGTTTCTGGATGCTTGTTTGCAAAGCCTGTGCATGAAGTCAGCAGCTGTTGGCCCTCAGCTAGTGGAGAGTGGGGACCCTGTGGTACAGTCCACAGGCGGGGGCTGTGGCAGGGGAACTCAGGCCTAGGGATTCTCTGCAGGCTGGAGATGAAATTGCTTATTGAAACTGGAAATAAAAATAATGAAACCACAAGATCATAGAAACCCAAGGATTTTAGAGTTGAAAGGGACAATAGAGAACATCTAACTTAATTCCCCTTTCTAGGATAAAATGTGAATTGGAGTCCCAGTGAGATTAAGGGATTTTGGAAAGCATAATTTTATGTTTCTTTTTGTTTTCTTGCTCAAGGACTTACAATATTTCTTGTTTGTTTTGGTCCTTGTGGTGCCGTCTTTGACTCAGCTCTTGATTGTGCTCATAGGAGGAGAACAGCTGAGAGAATCTTGATCTTTGTGACTTTGCACGTGAATATATTCACATGCATGAAGATGGCAGAAGGTGCTTCCTGTTAAAGAGGAAGCTCAGGTCTTGTGGCCATTTTGATGCATGCCGTAAATTTACTGGAAGGAGGTCAGATTCTTGTCCTCTGTTCATGTCCAAGTCCTATTTTCTTGCCGAATTAGGCCCTGGGAGATCAGAGTTGACCATCTTTATAAACTCTCTGAAATAACTAAATATTTATGCTGCTTCTAAGATGAAATACAATGTTCTGAATGCAGATTGTATCTGCCAACAGAGGAGGTGGAAGTGCCAATAGACATTTCGACAGTCTCAGAGCTCTCACATTCTGCTCCTAGTTCAGAAACTCTTTCTAGAATATCCACATTCCTTTAAAGTCACAAAACTTTTGGAGGATCTGATAAATATTGGATCCTACAACCAGAAAATAACGTGTCCCCATGTTAAATTCTGTTTACAATCTAAGGAATGGAGGAACCCCAAGTCAAGAATGCCTATTATAGACTGTCTGTAAGAAACTTACTCCATCTTCAGAGTGGCTTAAGAGCTGAACTTAAGTTTATTATCAAACTGTACTAATTGGGGATTAACTAAGAATAAGGAGGGATACTAGGAGATTAGTAAAATGAACTGAGAGCTGAGCCCAGGGGAAAAGCCATTAGGAAGACCAAAGATATTTGAATTGGCATAATAGTGACTCATCAGCAAAAACTGTGAGATACTTTAGTGCTAAATATGCATAGATGAAAGTTGTTAACACAATGTTTCAGTATGTTTTATTATTTCAATTGAACCAAAATTATGAGGTACAGGTGCAGCTAAAATAAAGAGTTTTCTAAAACAAACCTCCCATCAAAGGTGAGCCACAGGTCAAAATAATATAGCCCATGTAGAATGTGTATATTTTAAGAAAAGCAGAATTATGTGATGAAGTTGCAATGCATAGAAAGTTAAAAAAAATAAACGTAATGCATTGAACCTTGAAAATTCCTCACTTGACTCTTGGATGAAATACCAGAAACATTTCAGAGGTGGAATCTCAAGGAGGATCCACTAGTCAGGACTCCTAGAAATTCAAGAAGATTGCATTAAAGGATACACATGCTTTGATAATTAAACAACATGATTTAATAAAATAATTTACTGAAAATTATTACTATTTTTGTCTTGAGATTAGACACGATGCAGAGGACAGTGACCTTAGTTGACTATATATCATGGTTTTTATACTTGAAAAGATTACTGAAGGGCATTTGGAGTGGAGAGAGAATAGGTAGGGGTAGAAGGGTACAGCTGGGTAAGAGTGAGAACTTCTAATATTCTGTAGCACAACAGGGTGATTACGGGTGACAGCGGTTCACTGTTAGGTTGGTCATCTTCACAGTACTACAACAGAATTAAAAAAAGAAAAGGCTTAATTAACTCACAACTTTGAAGCTTCAAAGTCCAAAATTGGCAGACACCTTTGGTTTGGCATCAGATGAGGGCGGTGGGTTGCAGCCCATTGTTGAGGGAGGCACACATGTGGAAGAGCTTATATCACCCAACAGGATGTCGCACAAAGAAACCGGCATCCTAGAATCCCTTCTGAGAGCACGTCCCCATGACCTATGGTCTCCCACTAGGTCCTTCTGATTCCTGTGCAGGTAGTGGAAATGGGGTTCCCCTTCATGAAATGGGCTGGCTGAGAAATAAAAGCTAGGAAAAATAGAATGGCGAAGAAACCACCGAACACAGAAAATAGCTCAAAAGCGGGGACAAGACGAGCAAGCCATCAGAGGGATTGAGCTTCTAGACTCCAGCAAAATGGAACTTGGGCTGCTTTATTTACATTGGGAAATATCAAAGGCCTTCCATAGAGTGTTCTTCACCAGAAAAGGTTAAAGTTGGGCTGTCCAGTTCCCAACCTGCTCCGCCCGTCTCCAGAGCTACCAAGAGGGATCTTCCTAGCAGAGTGGAAATAAAGGTCACGTGCATTGGGCAATCTGTTGCCAGGGAGAGCCGCGGAGAGTTCGCATTGCCCAACCTAAATCTCCCTGGCTGCCATACATACCCAGAGAAGACCCTCATGGACTTCACGGATGGCTTCCCTCACCTGATGAGGGTCCAGCACCTCCCAAACGTACCACCCTGAGGGCCAGGCCTTTAACCAAATGGGCCCTTGGGAACACTCAGATCACACCCAAACCATAGCAATTGTATATTGCAAAATAGCTAACGAAAAGAAATTTGGTTTCCTAACACAAAGAGTGATACATGTTCAAGGTGAGGGATACACCAATTGCCCCAATCTGGTGATTACACATTGTAAAGACATATATAACATCACAGTGCAGTCCCTAAATGAGGACAACTGGAATGTGTTGTTCAAAAATTTTTTAAAAACATGATAGTGGCTAACAAAGGCCATGAGCCTCTCAGGCCAATTCATAATGATACTGTGAATTAATTAAAGTTGAAGAATTGCTTCTGAAATGAGAGAGGAATAGTAAATAGTCTTAGAAATCTAAGATTGAAAAGAAACTAAGTCCGTAATTGCTAAGTGATAATGCATACTTGAGCACCAGGAAAAATTAAAATACAGAATAAGAAATTTGAAGGAAGACATGTTTGGGGGAAATTCAGGGACGTTGGTGTGGAGAGGATGAGAGGGGGGCGAGGTAGGAAAGAGGAGCCTTTTGGTTCCAGCTTTCCCTCCTGCAGCTCTTGAACGTTTTCCTGCCTACAATTGGAGGCTGCAGGAGATATTCTGGCCAGGTTACCAGGTACCGAGCAGCAGCCAGGAGGTGACAGCCTACAGGTGACCCTCCAAGGTGGTACTTTCAAATGTAGGCTAGCCCTCCCCTACTGCCCCCTCAAAAAGCACATGGTGACTATGTGGTGACACCCCTCAAAGCAGGGTGCTCCTGAAGGTCTATAACAGATGTGACCAATTAACTCAGCAAAAATGTTAGACGACAGGGTTTATTGGTGTCATACAGACAGGCCAACCCATCACAGTGGCCCAATCCTCTGTCATAGTTATCGAGCTATTACTTGAAAACCATGTAATTGTGTGTCTCACTCTGATTGCAGGCTTTGAAGCTACTGGTCTTCTTGAGAATGTGGGAACAAGGTGACCTGAGAGGAGGGAAAGCCATGTCTTCCCCAGGGGACAGGATTGCCTTGGCAGTGGGACTTCTTACATGGCCATTTCCAAGGAAGGAGACACAAAGGAAAGAGAGGAATGCTATTCACTGAGGGAAGGTGGAGGAGATACTAGGATGTATCTCAGAACATACTGTGTTTGCCTGAAAGATGTTAAACAAACACCTCATTGGATGCTTATATGGGCTAGCTGAAAATTTCAAGTATGAAAGTACTTTTATTTATCTATTTACTTTTGTATGGTTTGGACTTGCAGAGACTCTGCCATCTCAGCTTGAATTCTGCAGAAACAATCAGATTCCTACTACAGTGGAGCCCAGGGAGAAAGGCTGTAGGCTTGTTTTGTTTTCGTTTTTCAGAAATCTGTTCTACCCTCCATAAACATAGAGAAATCCTTCTTTACTATCATTTGAAATGTATTCATTTATAAACGGGAAAAAAAGAAGCTATAATATTGAGGGTGAGATTCTAACTACTCCATCTCTGAAGATTCCGCCCTTCTGCACTGGTGAACTTGACCCCAGGCAGACCCCTTGCTGGGCAGTCACTGAGGAGTGGGGGAGACTTTAGTGGTTTTGGCTCTGGGACTTATTTTCCTTTTTATCTTTTGTACTCTCTCTCTCTGTTTGCAACACACTTTCAGCTGAGTCTTCCTAAATTCAAAAATGCCACTTTGACACCGGGATAAGCAAATAAAAAGGGGAGACTCAATACCAGTCAGAGCATATATATTCACAGGATTCAACCTAGGACTGACAAACCTGTCAAGGTCGCAGGTGAGAAGACTTTACAGACTGTGTGACGAGAAAAATCGGGAACATGTAAAACGCTAGCAGGTTCCGCAGCACAGAAAACCAAGGCTGTGCGCCCTGGAACAGGATGGAGCAGTCCTGGAAGGGGCGCCCCCACCTCAGAGCCCTTCCCTCCTGAGGCCGGAGCTGCAGAGAGGACTGGGGGACTTGGGGGGCTCTGAGGGCAGTGCACATGACAGTGGCAGAAGGCTGACTCCCAGCTGCCCAAGACCCAGGTGATTTTCATGGCAGGGACAACCCACCACAGTGGTGAGGATCACGGTGGTGACACTGCAGTGAACCCTGAAGCTCTGTCCATGTCGGGAGAGTCTTGGATTTGAGACAGTTTCTGAATTCTCCAGATGGGGACTGACCCAGGGATCCTGTTATTGTTACCCCAGGAAAACATGGGACACTCATTTTCTTGGTCTAGGCCAGGATTTTGGGGAAAAAAAAAAACAAAAAGTTTCTCAGGTCTCTTATTTCCACTGAATAATAAACCATTGAGTTTCCATCAGTTCTGCCAGAAGTAAGATGCCCCAGGGCTGGATTGTAGCTCCTGCTGTTCACTAGTCATCTGGCTTTGGTCAAATTACTTAAGCTTTTGAACCTCATTTTTTTTCCTTTTTAATCTGTAAAACATGATAAAGTAGCTACCTCATCACACTGATTGTGCATTAAATGAGATGTATGGAAAATGCTTGTGCACAGCGCCTGCTGAGCAGGGGCTCCTTAGCTGTGTGGTAGAGGCTGGGCAGCCAGGGCCTGAGACGCCTCTCTGCACCTGCATCTCTGCTTCTTACCTCAGACCCCTGGGTTGACCTGCATCTTCATGCAGATGACACCCGTGTCCGCATCCCTCTGTCCAGCCTCAATGTTGAGGTCTAGAGCTGATACCCACCATCTACACGGCCACACAAGAGGTGGCAGCATGATAGAAGGGTCACCCTAGCTCATCACCTCCCACCCCACGCCATGTCCCCCTGTGACAGGCGTTTTCTGTGCCTCAGCTTCCTCACTGGTTCCCAGGATGGTAGTAGTGCCACCTCTGGTGTGGACACCCCCCCCCCTTTTATGACGACATTGCATCCTGATAAACCCATTGTAAGCAAATCAAAGATGCATTTAACACTTGACCCACCAAATATCATAGCTGCAACATCTTGACTCTCTTCAAAGTGTGGCCTGATGAGGCCTGACCCATCTAGAATATATACCCCCTTTTCATTAACTTAAAGTCAACAGCTCAGAGACCTTAATGATATCTGAAAATCTATTCCCTTTGCCCATGATGAAAATGCATCATGGAAATGATAGCTTGACATAAGCATAGTCTTGCCACACTCATAGGCAACAAATTATGTCTGGTGTGTCCACAGGTTGAGAGCAATTGCAGTAGCCAGCTTAGGTAGGTGGGATACCCCTGCTCTGTTGGAAAGTGGCAAATCTGCTGTACACATCTGCAAAACGGCTCCACAAACTTTCACTCATGATCATTTTGGGGCTTAAGTGGATAAAGCATCCTCTCATCAAAACACCTAGCAGCTTTGGTCACGCCCAGTATAACTTACTAAAGAGAAAGCACTACCTAGCGCAGAACTCAGTATTGCTTCATATTCCGTCTGTCTCCAGCTTTGCATATTTTGAGGCCATGATGTGCCCTACCATCCAGCCTTCCTCCAAGGACTCCCTGGGCAGTCAGGGGATGAAAAGGTGCCATGGTGTTCTTGATGCCAACAAGTGGCATTTGATGCAATTATAGATAAAACATAAGCAATGAAGATGTAGCTGGGGTAGGTCGGGAGGGGCACCCAGAGCCCAGTTCCAAATAGTTAAATATTAGCAAAGCACAGGAAACATGACAAAAACAGAGGCCAGCCTGACATCTGGAGCTGGACTTAAATCCTCCTGGGAAGCTGGACATTAACCCTCTAGTTTCTGGACTATGGCAAGGTTCCATGACCCCAGTGTGGGGCTCAGGGGAAATGAGCAGCTGTTATCTTCCAAAAGGCACGGAGCTGTTTGGATATTTTATCAAATGTTAGGCAGCATGCACATACTAGCTGTCTGTCTATTGGCCCTGTTTATTGTTTAATATTTAGTTCCTAGGAAAGGTGATATTTCAAGCCACTGTCAGCCAATGCTGGGAACTAAATCACCAGATACAGAGAAAAGACTGTCCTAAGCAAAATGCACTGGTGCTGCCCAGATCTTCATGGTGGGGAAGGGAAAAAGACATTCAGAAAACAAAGCGGTTTTCCTAAGTCCAGTCCTTCTCCTCCCCTCTGTCTTTCCGTGAATGTCTCCACCATCCGTTGCCTGTGTCAGTCACATTGCTTCAGAGCTTTGGTCCTGCTATCGAATACACAAAGCCACAGTGAACTGGCTTTATTAATTAGAGTGCTCGCCCAATGGAACTGTTTGCTTCTATTCATAATTCATTGGCATCCTTGCTAAATAAATATTGGAGTATTCACTCATCCCAAATGATTATCTAAAAGAAACTGTATCTATCACAAAGGCTCATAAACTGGGAGACTGGAGTATAAAAAAATTCTAATTAAAAGAAGTCTACTTTTAATAGCAAAAGCCCCCATTCTCATTCATATGTGCTAAGTACACACCAGTCCTGGGAACGAGCTGCTAGCTAAGAAGATTCATTAAATCTCAGCCACTGGCCTCTCTCCTTGCATGCACATATTATAGCAGGACATTAAAAAGTTTCTGTCACCTGCTTGGCAGCGAATGTAGATGTTTTAGGCACCCGATTTGCAGCTCACGACCTGGCAGAAGGGCCCGAGGGCCTCAGCTCCTTTCTGTGTTGTAGGCAGACTCCATACCTTCACGGCCTGGGCACACACCCTGACGCCCAGCAGCCAAGCTGCCAAGGAGAAAATTGGGACTAAGGTGTGATTTTGGCCTCAGAGGTCACAGGTGCTCAAAAAGACAGTTATGGCTTCCTTCCCCTTCTTAGATGCTCAAGGGAAGTGTCCACACCTGTTCGAGTCTGTAAACAAGTCTGGATGGCGCCTGGCAAAATGCCAGAGGGAGTGGTTTGTGAAGTAACACCAGCGAGCCATTAAGTGTGGAGATTCCTTATTGGTTGACTGATGTATCTAGTTTATGTTAATTAAGATAAGCTGTGTAAAATGTATAAATACCTCTGTTGTCCTACAATAAACGGCTCCTACTATCTATGGACGGGCAGCTTTTTTTTTTTGTCACTTACCCCCGAGTGTCCCGGGGCTCCCCTTAACGGGCCACCATCTGCCGCAAAATAACCGGGGGGGGGG
>NW_025999932.1:4631985-4836300 GCF_001458135.2 Marmota marmota marmota | reverse complement strand
AGATAATGTACTAAATTGTTCAGAAGGTTGTTTTCTTAGTAGAATGCTACAGGATTTTCTTTAGCCATCTGAAGTTCCTGCCTTCGTCCCAGTGCCGGTAAAGACCAAGGTGGAAGAATTTCCAGTGTTGCTGAAAACCGGACAAGACTTCGGCTGAGAACCGGAGGAGACTTCGGATTAAGCTAGCTGCCTGCAGAACTTACCTGGACTGTGATTTAAGCTAGCTGCCTGCAGAACTTACCTGGACTGTGATTTACCTGGACTGTGAGTTAATCTATTGAGACACTGCTTTGCCTGGACTGAGACAACAAACTGTAATCTACAACAAATTGTAACTCGGTATCTTTGCTAACGGTGTCATTGCTGGTATAATTTTTCCAAGGGCTTCTTGCATGGAGCCATCAATTGGGTTGGTATTGTGACATTTTGTATCCTCCCCTTCTGCTTGTAGCAGATTATTTATGGTGTTTCTGTAAAAACCACTATGGTCGTTATTTAAATCAAACAAAAGGGGGAAATGTTAGAGTCTGTAAACAAATCTGGATGACACCTGGCAAAATGCCAGAGGGAGTGGTTTGTGAAGTAACGCCAGCGAGCCATTAAGTGTGGAGATTCCTTATTGGTTGACTGATGTATCTAGTTTATGCTAATTAAGATAATCTGTGTAAAATGTATAAATACCTCTGTTGTCCTACAATAAACGGCTCCTACTCCTGCTGTATCAACGTACACAAGTTGTTCGTCACCCCCCGGTTATTTTGCTGCAGCCGGACTGCGGCACACACCAGCATGTCCCTCTGACATCTTTCTGCTTTTGAGCAACCAGTCATGAGGGCTTGCTCCAGGCTGTGTCAGCTCCCATGGTAAATCATCATGCAAGGAAATAAGCAGTTTTACCCTGTCCTGGCCCCTGTGCGGGAGACAGCAGTTTGGCTTTTATGACAAAGTGCCCCTGTTGACTTGAGGTGGATACTTGGATATTGTTTGAAATGAGTTCTTCCTTTTGCCAAAACTTTTCCATTGCTTTTACCCCTGTGGGGGGAAAAAATGACCTCTTTACCATTCTCATTAGCCTCCAGTCCATTCCTGGTTATCTGCAAATATCTGTGCTACAATTGATTCTGGAAATCACTCAGGAAACCTTAACTCTCAACTCAGACACCATCACTTTGGGTCCACCATTTCTTTGCTGAGTGATGACACATACACAACCAAGTCCTGATGTCTGAGCAACCCATTGTTTCCACGTACTACCTCCTACCTCGCGTTTCACCAAACACTGATAGTGATCTGATGTGGGGAATGACAAATACTGTGCTTTCTTAAAAACAGAACAAAATATCAGGGTAGAGGTTTGTGTTTCTTATTTCACAGCATGACACAAAACTAAGAGCTAACCAGCTTGTGTTTTCTAGTCCCAATATGAAGTGCTTTTGGACCATTTTGAGCCGATTTTTTGAGAGACATAGGATGGGCATGACGGGAAATAAGCAGTCCCATTGATGAGTTTAAAAGGCAGTGAAACTGGGCAACAGGTTTTCCAGAAGGTGACCCGTAACTTAGGGAGGTATGACTACTGTTTTCGTCTCACTCCACATCCACAGGTGCCTTTGTTTGCTTTTTCTGTCTTGGGCAGTGAGCAATATTATCTGCCAACTGTCTGTTATGAGAATTAATGAAAAGATAACTTTATTGCCATTTGGAATTATTTTTACACAAGATCCAGTCTTAAGTGTTGAGCAGTTTGATCTACTTGTTTGTTTAAAGCGATGTAGATTTGAAAACATCACCCTTAGGAATTTCTTCAAGAGTTTCCCCCTATAGTGAATTGTCAGTTACAGTTAATATTAGTCAAGGAATGATTCTTGAGCACACATTGTGTACAGCAGCCATGCAGCACATCTACACGACCAAGCCGGGGCTCGGCTGGAAACAGCACAGGTTGTATAAGCTCTTCATCCTGGGAAAAGCTCTCCTATCCTCAGGAGGCTCTTATAGAAAACAGCAAATCAAGCCTTTATGTAGGTCCCTCTCAGTTATCAGAATTTCATGTGGCATCTTCCAAAGAAAGAAAAAAAATATTGACACATGGATTTTCCAAGGTTTTGAAAAAAAAACATGCCTTAGATTTCAAAAGACAGCTTACCACTTTGTATCAAGTCGTTAACATGGTGTCAATTGCTTGCGTAGTATGATTTGAGGCAATGTAAGAAAAATAAAATGATTATATCTTGAGCTTATATGACACTTATTCTGGAAATACTTCAAGTCACTTACAGTCTTATTTTGTTGTAAAAGCTCTGAAAGTTAGTAGGATGCAGTATTCTGAAATAAGTACAAAGAAATGCTATATAATTCAAGTTAACAATAATCTGCAGGTAGATTCACAATTCCTACATCCTATAAAATTATTTTTCATCAATGATAATTTATAAAATATTTGGGAGAAAAGCAACCAGTTTCTATGAGACTTTTTTCTTTCTTTCCCACAAATATTTATTTTATTCATTGATTCACTCTTTTGTTTATTTGTTCAATGAGAATTTATTGAGTATCTACTTATGCTGCACATTTTACTAGGGGCTGGGGACATTGCAGTGAACCCAAGTTTAAAAAGCTCTGCCATCATTGACCTATTTTCCTGGCATGTATAGATGGGAAAGGGAAAGATTGATGGCTGTCTTATTCTCTGTCTCTGTTTTTGTCTGTCTGCCTGCCTGTCTCTCTCTCACTCTCTCTCCTCTTTTGTCCTTACCTCTACACACCCATATGCACACTCACATACACATATGGGTCATGTGGACACACATGTGTGTATCTAAATACGTATATTTGTAGTAATGAAATAGTACAAATACTATCGAAACAAAAGCAGGAAATAGGGCAAAGCTGAAGTCGGGAATATTTGACAGTGTTAAAATTTAAAGTGGAGTGTGTATGGAGGGACTCACTAGGGCAGTGTAGCCACGTGCTGAACATGGCCAAGGGGTGGAGATGAAGCCATCCAGCCTGCTGCTGTGGAGAACGTACTGGCACAATGAATGAGGAGCAAGGATTGACAGGGGGCTGGTGTGCTAGTAGCTGTATGGCAGACACTAGAGATTTGTTCTCCAAGACCTATTTGAACCCTGCTCCTTTCACCTCCTTCTACTCTAGTGGCAAGATCTATAACCCTTACTATTCCAGCCTCCACTACTCCCTAGAGGTGTCACATGGCCAGTCTGGCCAGCAAGATTTCTGCAGAAGTTCTCAGAACAAATTTTCCTTTCCAAATAAGGCCGCTGGGGGAGTAGCTCAGCAGTAGAGCACTTTCCCACCTGTGTGAGGCCCTGGTCCCCGCTCCCCAGCACCACAAAAAGAAGGCACATCTTGAAGGAAGACACCACCCATTTTCCTCTCTGCCACCTGGAATGCTGAGCGATGCCTGGAAGCCCCACAGGCTCCTGGGTGATCCCAATATAGAAAACTGAGGTGCTCCCTGAGTCTGAGCCCCAGCACTGCAAAAACAAACAAGAAAACTAAGATCCTTGAGCAAGAGAGAGGAAAGAAGTCGTGGCCCCAAAGACATTACAAGCAGCTTCTCAACCCTGGGCCGCAGGTGCTGCGCCTCCGTTTCTAGAAGAAAAAGAGTCAGTATTTGGAAATCAAAATAACTCAAGTGTATTACTGCCAGAAATATCTCTTTAGGTTGGCAACTTGAAAGAAAACAGGGCGCTGTAAATACACAGTGGACATCTTGTAGGTTGTGCTGATTGGTGTTACCTGCCAGGATTACTGGGCTTCAGGGTGCCCAGATATTAGGTTAAACATTATTTCTGGGTGTGTCTGCAGGGGTGTTTCTGAAAGACAGGAACAGTTGAATCAGCAGACTGAGGAAGAGCAGAGGGCTTACCTCATGTGAAGGGGCCTCTGAATTTAGGCCACTGGAAGTCCGAATATAATAAAAGTCTGGGAAAGAATTCTTTCTCTCTGCAGGGCTATATTCAGGTAGGGTTGACCAATCAGTCTTCTGGCTTCAGACTCAGACCCACACTGCACCAAGCACAGCAGGTAAAATTCCAGCTTTCCCAGGAAGGGAATGGATCTTTTGTGTGCAGTGGGCTGTAGGTGGGATGGGGCACTCACACTTTCAGCCCTCGTAGCCTCCAGTTTGGATCACAATCTTATTATGGACTTAGCCTCCATAATTGTGTGAGCCCAGTAAACATATGTTGTATTTTATCAATATATACACATTTATTGAGTGTGTGTGTGTGGGTGGGGGGGGGGCTTTGCACCAGACAGGGCAGTCGAATCGATTATTATTAATCAGAGCATATTTACCCCCCAGTTTGGAAACAGTTAAGAGTAGCACAGGGTGACCTCTTCCTGTTCCCTGACTTTGTGAAAGTCAGTGCTGGTGGTGATAATTTTAGATCAATAAAACATGCTCTTGATTCTCCTTCCTTGGAGAACACACTAATGCACAGAGTGGGATATACCACTCTAATTGAGGCTATCCATGAATTATTGGTAATGCATTTTATTTCAAGGGTGAAGAGGTCTTGCTCTGTTTTCTGAAACATTTCTGGATCCAGGAAGCTCCTGCTTATGTCTGTGGCATCCACAGCAGCATGGCCTCTAAGGAGACCTGTTGCTGGGCCACCAGCTCTCAAGGCCCTCAGGCTCCAGAGGAAAAAAAAAGCGAGCCTCTGATCTTGTTCTACCTGTCAAAGAAACCTCACAGAATAAAGAAGGGCTACCTCTCCATGTTCTAGAACAGTCTTCAAGGTTGCTATGTCTGAGTAACTTTGAGGTCATTTCAAGTTAAACAAAGTGTGATGGATGAGGAGGGTAGACAAGCTCTCATTTCACATATCAAAATAACTCAAAATGTCCACACTTTAATTACTTTTGTCAAACCACATATTTTAGATTCATTGAGTTCGGGAAAGGATGGTTAAACGTCATGAAAAATTGAAAATGTATTTTTATTTCTGCAGTGATAAAGTGACATTGCATTTCTCAGGGCTCTGCTGTTAGCTGGTTTTTCAAAATTTATTGGCAGGGTACCCTGGTCAGCCCCTAAGTTAATCAGCATTATTAAATATTTAATTTCTGCTAAGGACAACAACGTGAAAGTGAGATACACTAATAATCGAGGGCATGACTAGATATCAAAAGAAGTAATTGTTAAGTGTCTGGGATCAGATGTGTCCCTTTTCATTTCATCGATAAATAATACTTCTAGATCTTTAAGACATTTTCTTTTCTCCAAGGTACAATTTACATTAGAATAGTACAAGTACATTTTTATTTATTATGGTTAGGTTCTCCGGCATTCACACACTTTTGAATTACTGGAGGATTTAAGTATAAAACTTAATAGTATACCATCAAATAAGGAAAGGAGGGATGAGACCCGGTAAGGGAAGATGTTAAATCACACGTTTTAGCTGTAGTGGGTGAATAATTCTTAGAAAAGAATAATGTCCAAGTTCTCAGGACGAATGAAGGTTTTATTGATCTAAAATCATCACCACCAGCACTGACTTTCACAAAGTCAGGGAACAGGAAGAGGTCACCCTGTGCTACTCTTAACTGTTTCCAAACTGGGGGATAAATATGTTCTGATTGATAATAATCGATTCGACTGCCCTGTCTGGTGCAAAGCCCTCTGATTGGTGCTGTTACAGAGTCATTCACCTTAAACAAATTTTGGGTTGTGTTTCTTTCCAACTGAGCGCTGTGCTTACCCATCAGTTCCCCAGTTGTGCTCGTAACCACGCTGCACCATGCATCCCCAGGCAAAGCTCCCGTGCCAGGGGATGGATCTTTTACGTGATGGGGGCTGTCCGTGTGATGGGGCGCTCCACGTTCCAAGTGGCATCCCCATACAGACCTCAGGTGTTCCCTGGGGCATGCCTACACCCTCTCTGTTCATCCAAACAGGCTATTTAGGGACATAGAGTAAAACTCTAGGAAATTGACACAATACATTGAAATAATACCGAATAATTGCTTAATTGCAGCTGAGAACTTGAATAGAATGCACGGAATCAGATAAACCTCCTCGCCAACCCCCCTTCTTCACCTCTTGTTTTTCCTTCTGAGGCTCGAAACCCCCAGGCAGGAGGCGGAATGCAAGGGCCCTGCTTGGTGCTGGCTATGGTGCTTCTCCAATGAGACCTGGGCGCCTGTCATACTAATGAAGACAATTGGAGTATTGCTCTCAAAGCACATGGCCGTGCAAGGGGGAAAAGAACGTTTTTAAGAGGAAAATGACCTCTTATATAAGAGGTTGTGAGGGGAAAGGGGGGGGAACAAGGGAGAGAATTGAACAACAGCAGATGAGGTAGAGAGGGAAGATGGGAGGGGAGGGGAGGGGGGAATAGTAGGGGATAGGAAAGGTAGCAGAATACAACAGTCACTAATATGCCATTATGTAAAAATGTGAGTGTGTAACCGATGTGATTCTGCAATTTGTATTTGGGGTAAAAATGGGAGTTCATAATCCACTTGAGTCAAATGTATGAAAGATGATATATCATGAGCTTTGTAATGTTTTGAACAACCAATAAAAAAAAAAGAGGAAAATGAGAGCCATAGATCCAAGGAGTGCTATGTGAAGGGGCACATTGTGACTACCAGGGACCAACTCCCAACTTCTCCAAAATTTGCATTTTAGGCTCATTACTGAATATGAAAAGGAAACTCTCAGAAATTCAAAAAGATTTGATTTAAAAAAAAAAAATTACATACTATTGAATGTGCAAGGAACAAGAAAGAATTTTTGAGAATTTTTGACTAATAAAATTTAGTCATGTTAATTAGATAAGAAAAAATTATTGAGGCTTGGTATTTAGCATTTGGTAAACCATAAACAGATTTCTGCCAAACACTTTGTGGATGTGCTAATAAGGACCTAAATTGACTCTTGTTTGGCATGGTGTTGTACACTCCAGAGAGCACAAGCCTACCAAAGTCGGCCCTGCGGCACTCAAGTTCAACGTATCTTATCTACAGCATTATGACCCTGTGAGTCACAGGTTAGATCCTTCAAGATTTAACTACTGGAAGTTCACTTACAGTGAGCAATGGTTAAGGATGGATGATATATCAGCAAATAGGGCATCTCAGTCAAATCAGAGAAGCAGAGGATGGACATCTAGAGTTGAAGTGATCAATTGAGAATCATCTAAGATGTAATTAGAGTGTTGACTTAAATTGACTCTTTTTACCTGAAAAAAGTCAATATCAACCAAAGAGTGGAGATCTTTCGAGAGCTCAGAAAAGTGGAAATTAAAATATTTATGGTACTCATTCAGTTTCTGAAGGAGAGAAATGATCTATCTACTACATTTAAATATCTAATAACTAGAACAGTGCGCCCAAATGGAGAAAATGGGAACCTACTACATTTGTATATGACCTGAGGAAAATAATTATTAATGTTACTGAAGGTTTTTTTCTGATTCTTATTTTTAATGTTTCTTAAAACTAGTAAAAGTACATTTTTGCATAGTAAGTTAAGTATTTTGATCTCTGTAAAACACTCTTTCTCTTCCTTAATATTACAACTTGGAATACTGACTTATGCATTGATTTCTTGTAAGTTTGGTCAATGTAAGTCAATTCTTCAAACTTACTCACTTCTTTTTTTTTTTTAATCACCAATAAAAGAAATTTATTAAGAAATTGGCAAGGTGTCTTGCATATTGGTTATCTCATTTTGCATCTTGACCAGCAATAAATGAGAATTCCTGTGCTCCCTATGCAAGCAAGATAAATAATGGCAAATTAAGATATGAAACATTCTTCAATATCCTATTATGTGACATTACAGAACAAACTTACTTCTAAATACACTGACATAAATAAAGCTTCATGACATGAAATCTGAGAGCCCAACTCTTTTCCATGGCCTTCCCACCAAATCCCTTGCATCCATTTAGGTCCTAGCCTAAGAGACAGCCCATCACCATCCTCTTTGCCTAAGTGCAGCAGTACTTAGATTTTGGCTTTGAAGTTGTTATCACCAACACGTATCAATGGGTCTGTGCCACATAATCAAAGAAAATAGAAGGGACACAGTGGAGTAGTGGTGTGATAGTAGGAGCAAATGTGACTCCATTTTGTTTTATGACTTCATCCTGTAAAACAACCATGCCAAGTAGAAGAGTCATGACTGGAGCAAGATGTTCTTTTCCTTTTGCTATAGAAACCTTTAAGAACATGGAACTACCTAATGGGGCTTTGTTTCTGTAACTAGGGTAATGGGGCTCTGTTTCTGTAACTGGGGTGAATGGGCTAACTGTGATTGGTTAGGCTTCCCTCCGCTTGACTGCACTGTCCCGCTTCTGTAACCTGACTTGCTTGCATTGGCTAGACCCCCTGAACATCCCTTTTGTGGTTTTCAGGCTTATAAGGAGTGCCCTTGCAATTGTTCGGGGCTGATCAGGGGAACAGCTTTATGTTCTGGTCAGCCGCCACAGGTGTGCTTCAATAAAGGCTTGATTCGATTATTCCTGAGTGGTCTGGAAGTCAGTTTATGAAACCCTGGAACGAAGCTTTAACTATAACAGTGGAAAGGGTATGAGAGGGAGTATGGGAGGCAAGGGGTGGTCCTGGGAAAAGAATTCAATCAAATTGTGCTATGTCCATGTACAAATGTACCACAATGAGTCCCATTTTAATGTATAATTATAATGCATGAATTAAAATAAATAGGAGACCAGTAGTGTAGAGGAAGAGGGGTGAAGGGAGGAAGGAGGGGAAGGAAAAAGGAAGTACTAGGGAATGAGATTGATCAAATCATATTATGAGCCTATATGAATATGTCACAGTGAATCCAACTATTGTGTATAATTATAATGCATCTATAAACAACAAAAAAGAATGAATTTGGATGTGCAAATTTGAATGTCATCTACGAACCCATGTCTTGGGATGAGGGTTGGGGTTTTGTCTCTTTTCTAGATACTCATGTCATTGCAAAGATCATCAAGGCTCCTCAGCTCTTCTCTTTCTAAGCAGGTTGTGTTGAGCGGGAACTCTGATCAGCTTGGCCCCTGCACATCTGCAGAATTAGCGGCTGAATGTGTTGCTTGAGTGATGGTGGCTAGCAGCTTTGCATGGTTGCAAGGAGCTGCACTTTACAACCCACTCCCTGGGTCTTCCTGAGGGTCCCTTGGCGTTAGAGTTGTGGGAGACAGTTAGCGTGTCAGATTTACGTTATCTCACCAAGTTACCAGATTCTCACACTCTCCAGAGCCCACAGAGTCACGGCATTTAAGAGCTAGAATAGGCCTCTGGGATTGTGGCAGGGGCCGGCTGTGTCACCCAGCTCAGTCGCCAGTGCTGTGTGGTAAGAAACTTGGAGGCCGCGTCTAGACTTGGAGTAGAGCATCCTGTGCACTAGTCAAGTTGGTCATTGGAAGAGGCTTCCAAATGTCAGCACTCAAATCTCATTCAAGCCCCTCATATAAAACTGGGGAAACTGAGATTGACCGGGCCCAGTGGCTTTCTGCTGGCTTACCTATCCACAGTGAAGCATCCTGGGAAGTGAGAGAAACACTGAATCCTCATCCTTGGGGACAACTGCTCTTTCCTTATTCTCTGCACTATGAAGGATAAAAAGCCCATTCCTTTCAGGGAAATTCACTGAATCTGAAAGTCAGTGTCTTTGGTTTAGATATAGAGTTGAAGTTCCTAAGCTACAGCTTAGACCTAAGTCTTGTGAATATTTAAGAGAAAAAAGATTTTATGCTAAACAGTTTAAATTTTTAAACATTCATTGCTAAAATGTTGAATTCTGGCCCTACCTATTATTGTCATTGGCAAGGGATAATGTGAAATGAAGACATCAAGGTCAAATTTCGAGGGACTTTGGTGGTAAGTGGAAGACGAGTGTTTGATGCAGGACTCAGAGTCCGGCAGAATCTTGGAGCTGGCCTTACAGACCTGGGCTTCTCAGCCCTGGCACTCTTGCACCTGGGCCAGAGAGTTCTTCATAGAGGGGATCTCCCGGACATCACAAGGTACCCAGCAGCAGCCCTGGCTTCTACACAGATGCGAGAAGCATCACCCCCACTCATTGTGAAAATGAAAAGATGTCCCCAGACATTGCCACGTGTCCCTTGGGGAAAGAGTACTCTCAGTTGAGAACCACAGATCTAATGACTTTAGTGGTTACAGCATCTGGGAATTATTGAGAAATGAAGCCCAGAGGAGGGCTTTGAGGAAGGTTAATCTGTCCTCTGTAGCAGCATAGATTATTTATTTAAACTTCATACACTATCTCCATGGTAATTTGGAGTGTTTTGGATGGATGATTCAAAAGAAATATGGTAGAAGAGATGTCATTTAGGAAGCCACTTCATTTGTTGTTGTTGTTCATTCAAAAATATTCACTGACAGCCTACTGTGCCCCAGACACAGGAAGCTCAGAGTGATGGGAGCGGTGGCTTGCGGTCCACGGGAAAAGGCAAGCACCTGGCGGGTTCTGTGGAGCCTGCTCCTGGGAGTTGGCTGTATTTGACTGGCCTGCAGGACCTCTCCAGTTGGAGGGCTGGCCCTGGCTCCCAGTGTTTCTGGTCAGTCGTGGGGCCAGGACATCTGCATTCTAACCCAGCTATGATGAGGTCATCACCATTGCAGTGGGGGAACCCAAGGTCCACCCGGAGAGTGTGGGGCCCGTCCAGGTGAATGGGGAGGCCCCTCCAGGCCACAGGAGGTCCTTCTAGATGCAGACCTGGAGGTGAGAACTAACTTGCCACAAAAAAGTTAGCTCTTTCACACATTTAACGGAAAGTTATCATTAAACCCTATAACATCATCAGTGTTAGACACAATGTGGACTTAACCATAAACACACAGAAATGTTAAGAATCTTCTGTCATGATATTGACCATATGGTACTTTATTTTTAACTTTATTTTGTGGACAAATGTTAATTGTATAACTTATTACAGGTTTTAAGATATATATATGTATATATATGAAATATATATATATATATATATATATATATATATATATATATATATAATTAGGCCATCATCTTCTATACTTCTTTTTTTGTGTATGTGGTGAGAATATTTCCAATGTATTCTTTTAGCTGTTTTCAGTTATAAAATATATTATTATCAACCATATTTTGGTTGAATAGTATTCCATTGAATCACACTGTATGTATATATTTTTTTAGTTGTAGATGGACATAGTGCCTTTATTTTATTTATTTATTTGTATGTGGTACCATGGATCAAACCCAGTGCCTCACACTTATTAGGCAAGCACTGTCCCACTGAGCCACAACCCCAGCCTTGATCATACTGTACTTCAAGTGTCAGTTTCTCTGTGTGCCTTTCTAACTGAAGTGAATGCAGAGGTTGGGCCACATTCAGTATTTTATCCCAGGTCTCAGCCCAAGTCCTGGCACAGGGAGGGCCTCATCTCATCTGGACAGCACTAGGAACACATGGATCTTGTGTTTTTCTGTAATTTTTTTTTCTGTGTCCAATATTTCTGTAATAGCTCACACCTCTGCGCATCTGAACACAGCCATGATTTTCAGAAAATGTATCAACACAGGCTCTTCCTGGCGTTTCCCCGTTTCATGGATGTGAGAATCATGTGCCTTGGGTTTTCTAAGTTTGAAACAATGTCCCCAATCTTAGGACTAGGGAACCTGAACATGGAGTCTTTGTAAGTGACTGCAGGTCTTGTCCAATGTGCTCCTCCTGACAGAGGGCAAGGCGTCTGCTCAGGTATAACCCTTTGACTGAAGGCACACAGCAGGCACACGGGAAGACCTCTGGCATAACCCAGGTCTTCTCGGACCCGGTACAGTGCTCTTATCGCTCTGTGTCAGCTTGGTCATATCTGGTGATACAACTGGCTGTGTATTTAATGTTATGTTAATTGCTTTTGGCAACTAACTAAAAAAAAAAAAAAAATCCCTGGGTTCTATTCCTAGGACAAAAGGGGGCGGGGGTGGATCTGTCCTGAAAGGAGTTTAAGAGCATCCTCTTTTCCCTGCTGGTGGGCCACCTCCTCACACACTGAGTCTTGCCTGGAGAAGACAGGTGGTAGCTCCCTTCTCAGAAAGGCCCAAGCTTCTGGGAGCACGTTCTAGAGGTGGATGCAGCATCCCGCTCCTACCTCCGACACAATCCCATCAACCTCATTCTGTGAGAATTAGTTTCTCATCGTTCCCTTAAACAGTCCTTTGTTCTAGGCACTCGTGACTCTCCAGGCTGGCTTACAGGACTGCCGGCCAGGGTCTTGGGGGCTGTCCAGGCAACACTGACCCTCCGTCCTCACCAGGGATCGTGGTGCTCCCACCCATTCCCACCGTCCTGGACTCACCTGCCCTCCCAGAACGGAAGGGAGTCCTTTACCCACAGCCACACCACGGTTTGCTGCTTTGCCTTCTTAATTTCAAGGTGTAGTATTTCTACTCAGTCCATGACGGCATTTTTCATGAGAATATTAGAAACTGGTGATTTTGGAAATTGGGAAAGTTGCTTTTTAACATTCAATCAGGCTCTGCTTTTGAATTTCAATAATGAAACATTTTCCCTTGTATGTTTGATTGCCTTTTTCTCCCAAGCATAATGTGAAACTCTTAAGATGCTGATCCTTTAGATGAATCTTATAAAATTGCTTCATGCTATGAACGATGTGGTTAGGAGTGACAAAGACCCTGAAAGACCAAAGTCCTTTTCCGGCCCTGCCTCATTTAGCAAGCTGATAAGCCCATGAAAGGGCGAGGCCTGGAGCACTTAGGTTATCATAACCAGAACCTCGGCCTCAGGGAGGGCTTGTCGAGACCCTTGGTGGCTGCCAGCCCGTGATAACAAACAACAAAGGCTGGGCCATCCCGAGGGGCCATTCCGAGGAGCCCTGACCAGGCTTCTTTGTGAAGCTTCCGTGAGAATGTGCCAGAAATGAAGGAAGCAGTTTACCAGTGCTGCTACACGTGGGAAAAGCCAAGGTGTCCACTTGGGGACTAGTTTTGAGGACAGATGTGTGACTGGCCATCAGTGCAGATGAGGCAACAAAGAGTACACCTGTTGTGGTCACAGACAGAGGACCACGCTGTTCAGGTGGGATGCGGCACCTCTGACCAAGCAGCATGTTTTATTCTTAGCAGTGTGCTTGCTGTTCACAAAGTGGCCTGCAAGGTCACCAATGAGGAACTAATTAATGCCTGCTGGTGACACATCCTGCTTTGTAAATCCACTGTGATGGAATCTACTGTCCCAAGCTGTAGTATAAGAATGACAAGAAAAAAATCATCATTCTCCCGTACAGGTTGACATGTAACTAGTTCTTTGCCAAGTGAACGTGAATCACAAAACCTTTCAATCTTACCTCAGAATGACAGAAAGCGAGCACATGACAAATATGTAAAGACAGAATGGTCGTGGAACATGGAGACATACATGACAAATGGCAGAACCCCAGGGATGTTTTGAACAAACTCAATATGCATCTCAGCTTTTTCCGTTCCTCCAGCCAACAGAACTAATGCATGAAAAGTGGTTTATATATATATAAAAAATTACGTAGAAAATAGAGATTTTCTTCCTCCAGCCAATTACCCTATCCTGGGTTTTTATCATCAATTTAACAATTAAGATTTTATGTAATTTTTATAACTTTTCCTGTTGTTTGTGTAATGTCTAGAGCTGGGCTGGATGTGCCCATTGTTAGTGAGTTCTTTGGAATGATTGTGTGTTGTGGAAGTAGAAGGTGAGTGGAGGGAGCCCCTCGCTAGGCGCTGAAGCTTCAATCCATGATACCCACGCTCCAGACGCAGAATGCTGCACGTGAGTCCCCATGCCCAAAACATGGTCGGTTCAGTTTGCATCTGCATATAAACCTCCAAGAAACATTTTAAAAACCTAAAATTTATTTTTGTGGTGGAGAAAGATGTTACTTAACAGGTAATACTCAGGTTGAAATTAAAAAAAGACAAAAAAGTATTATATTTGTTTGCTTTTTTTCAGAAGCACCACAGATGCATCCTATGAACGCTAAAATCTTCAGTGCACCCACCCGAGTACACCCAATTCTCTCATTTCTAAAGCTCTCTTCATCCCTTTAGATTGCTCCCACTTCAGATGCTCTGTATAGCTGAGAGCAAATTGAACTGAAATGGAATTCTTAGTAGGCATAATTTCCTCCACCTTTATAAAGAAGCATTCTGGGACAGAATCTGATGAGCTGATCTTAAGGCTCCTGCAACAGTTAGATAAGCTGAGAACTGATTCTCTCACTGCTGGGATGGACAGAGCTGCGGAAAACTCAGGTATTAGCCTGCATCAGAGGCACTTATCCCCTGTTTACATATACTTCTGTGTTCTATAAGTCAAAATCCAATTTACCTAAAACATGGCTTCAGCTGTTCATTAGGAAGGTCAGGCCACATGCTGGTTTACAAGTCCTGTCTTGGGTCCCAGAGACTTGCACTGGCCTCTTTGCTCACGTTCCTGTACCTTCATATGCTCTCACTGGCCCAGAGGATCCGCGTGACGCTTATGTGAGCAGGGACACAGCCTCTGGGCTGTCCACTTTGGTCAACCAGCCATGCACAGACTGCTTTCACTGACCCCCTAGCATTCTGAAGGGACCCATCTCAGCTCCTGAAGAAGCCCGGAGACCCAGCTGGCCTGGGGTGCTTCCACGTCATACCTGTTTCTCCTCTCATCTGCCATACTGGTCATCTTCCTCACACCTATCATCCTGCAGACAGTGTGTTGGGGAAAACTGGAAGTGACATTGAATGTCTGAGCACATATACAAGGAAGTCATGAAGAAGACTCCTTCCCAGCACAGGGCCTTCCACAGGCTGGAGGCAAATACATACCGCTTGTGGAAGGGACTTGGTGTCTGCTCTACCATTTTGGAGTTTCCTTTACCTTGTGAATCTGTGGATCTCCCAGAGAGGAGTCTATTATTTGATCTCCTTTATTTTCTTTCTCTGCATGTTGTTATGAAAACAAACAACCAAAGTGTATTTACTTTGGCTTACTATACTCAATAAACCCAAACCCAAATTCAATCAATCAATTCTGGGTCAGGGAGATATAATTTATAACTTACCCCAACAAAAAAATGAATTTGAGGTGAAGAAAGGTAGAGATAGCTATTGGATTTCTCTTACAAACTGTTGCTTCTTTGCCACTCTCCTTCAATGGGCTCAGTGCCTGATCATCATTAATTACACCCTGTTTTCTTTAAGGTCCAAGGTGTGCAGACTACAACTTAATTCACAGTTTCACTGCAATGCATTTAATTTTTATATTTAATTAACAAAATGGCAATAAAATTGACACACAATTTATTCAGCCAGGCTGAGATTGTGTCTGAGATGTTTGATAGCTTTGTGTCAGTTGAATGAAATATGATGTTTGACAAAGTCCTCCTTATGATATATGGCACTTAGACTTGCTTCTGCACATTTCATCATCACGAAGCATGATTTATGTTGTATTCTTCATCACTGAAGTAAAACCCTGTACAGATTCCCCTCACTATATATCTAGATCTTTCACCTTATTAATGATCTTTTGTGGCTGAGAAGAGTGACTGCTAATAAGCACTCTATACGGATTATAATAAGGTAATAAATAACTATCTTTTGAGGTTATGTGCATGCTGATCTCCTCTCACTTTAAATTACTCAAGAATAAATACAAGAATGCATAGAGGATTTCCAGGATGAATGGACGATCCCACCAAAAGGCACATGTTATTCGAGTGCCTCTCCGTCTGCCTACCTGTTATTACCACCTGGACCATCTTGCAGTCATACACCATCTTTCTTCCTCACCTACATGTGGCCACATCCCAGGCTATTTCCACAATTTCTTTATTCAGCCATATTATTTGCTATTTCTGAAGTACGTTTGGGTTTAGCCTGGCTGCCCTGTGCCTGGGAGAACTTCTGTGAGTTCATTGTTGCTTTATGAAACTCTGCTCAACTCAGAGAAGCACCACTCTTCCTGGAAGCCTGGCCTAGCTCCTGCAGATGAACACACTCATACTTTCTTGCCAACTGCTCTTGTGGGAAATGCGAGGAGGGTAGTCTGAGGAATGAGTGAAGTAGAATGTACTCATTGTAAAACTATCTTAAAGGAAAGAGCCAGTACTATTGACATTAATTTCTAGAATTGTTGTTGGGTTTAACTCCCTGAAATGTGCTGGCTGTCAGATTGACACTGACCACTTAACCTAGCTAGAATTGTGGACCAGAGAGTGTTTTTCTGTGACTTCTTTCTCACTTTCTGTCTTCCCCATATGAATGACAGTAGAATCCTTGACTTGGGTTTCTTTGTATCCACAGCCTCCACTGTTCATGGCATGCAGCAGATGAACAGGGGAACGTTCAACCCAAGGCACAGCTGAGTCAATGTCTACTTCAAGAACCCCTCTTTTACTTAGGTGTTCCAAACGTTTTGGTGATGATGGGAGAACTGGCACTTTTCTCACCAGGGAGATATTCTGGGCCAGCCTACAGGGTAGCCTGTCACCATCCTGGTGGTCTGTCTCTAGAAGGACACAATACAAGGCCCAATATCAAATCACATTTGCATAAAATGCAAATACAAGTAGTTTTTAGAACAGCTAAAATTTCCAGCAGAATTTCAGATAGTTGGGTTTCAGGAGAACTAAAGACATAGTCTTTGTCAGGAATCCCTGCAGATTATGACCCTTCAGGTAGTCTTAAAAATGTGGATAGCATTTGAAATACACAGTAAGAAAAGTCATGAAGATTGAAAAATTTAGGTAGTAGTCAGCAAAATGTTATTCTGATGCACAAACTGAAAGTTTTCAATTTATGAGCTATTTTGTCACAAGTCAAGAAATGGTTTGAAGAATCTCACTTTATGTTCCCAAGATTTTTGACTCACTTGAGAGTGAGTTTTATTACCATAGACTTGGCCAGATTCTAAGTTTAAGGTCACCATTCGAGATTTTAACACTCTTTTCCATGTGAGGAGTTAATACTGGGAGGATGTCTATTGAGTGAGGCGAACATGCTAAAAACAAGAGAATCATTGTTTTTAATTTGCTGGAAGACATAATTGACTAAAACTTCTTTTGTAACATTCATTAACATTCATTTAACATTTTCTTGTGTTAAGAAACAGAAATAGATAACAACAACAATCCTAGAAATTAATGTCAATAGTACTGGCTCTTTCCTTTAAAACATTTTTACAATGAGTACATTCAACTTCACTCATTCCTTGTACTACCCTCATCACAGATAGATAGAATAGAAAGAGAAAATGCAAAAGTCTCAGAAATAAAGGTGGTTGTTAAGGTTTAGGTAAGTAGTGTTCCCTAAAGCTCACGTGTGAGACAATGCAAGAAATTTCAGAGGTGAAATTATTAGATTATGAAAGGTGTGGCCTAATCAGAGGATTAATCCACTGATATGGATTAACTGGGTGGTACCTGTAGGCAGCTAGAGTGTGGCTGGAGGAAGTAGGTTAGTTTACGTTTTGTCCCTTGGTGAGCAGAGCTGTCTCCCTGCTTCCTGGTGCCATGTTCTGAGCTTCTTCCCTCTGCCATCCCTTTCCGCCATGATGTTCCGCTTCACCTTCAGCAATCAGTCAGCTGATCACAGACTGAAACTCTGAAACCATGAACCAAAATAGGCGTTTGCTCCTCTGTGTTGTTCTTCTCAGGTCTTTTGGTCACAGCAAGGCAAAGCTGACTAATATACTAATTAAATAACTAAAATACTATGTTTTTTTAAAGACACTAAAATTAACTATTTGGAGGAGAACATGTGATGATTCTATTTTGAAGCCCAAAGGGCAGTCACTTGGGCTATGGCCCACTCAGCTACCCAAGCTCTTCACCTGCAGACCCATTCCTCAGTGGTTGGGGCCTACAGTTAGACTCTGTGCTCATGACTGCCCTTCCTGGAGCCATCAGAGAGGCCTGTGGAATCTCGCTGGTTAGGTTATAACCTTAACCTTCTACTTTACCATGTTTATTTGTTCTGGAACTGAATGTCTGCTTTGCTTCCTGTCTTGTACCATTTGCCCCTTTGAGAATGGAATCCTGCCCTGGACTCTGGTAGACTTGGATCTGGACTGATCAAACCATTCTCAGGAGCTGAATGGGTGCCCCTCTTCCCAGTTACCCATTGCTTAAAATCATATGATGTATCTGGAGGAAAAATTCTGGAGAAAATTCTCTGTGTTTTCTTCATTGCTGTCCTTCCCCTGTGCTGTGGTTTAGATATGAGGTGCTCCCCAAAAGCTCATGTGTAAGACAATTTCCGAATGGTCAGGTTATGAAAGCTGTAACTTACAGTGAGTTAATCCGTCTGATGGATTAATAATTTGAATGGGTTTGTAGGTGATACCTGTGGCAGGTAGGGTGTGACTGGATAAAGTAGGTCGCTGGCAGTGTGTCCTTGGGGATTACACTGTGCCTGGCTCTTTACACTCAAGTTTCTTCTGTTTTCTGGTTGCTGTGATCTTCCACCATGACACTTTGCCTCACTGTAGGCCTGGAGCAATGGAGTTGGCTGATCTTGGATTGAGCCAATAAACTGTTCCCTTCTCTAAGTTGTTCTTGTTGGGTATGTTAGTCACGGTGATATAATGCTGACTAACACACCATGTCTAGCCTTTCATCTACAAAGTAAGTGAAAATTACCTGGCCAATTGATGAAAGAACATATTAAGTCTCTTTTTCCTCAGTAAATAAGGAAACTGCCTTCATTGAATACTCCTTCCCTTTTAATCATCTTTCTTGAAAGAGTCCTCCTAACTACTTCCACAGTGCAAGAGGATGACCAAGTCTCCTAGAAGCACTCAACACCTCCTGCTAAGTTTCCCCTGAGGTGCCCATGTGCCAGATTGTCCTCACATGTTGAGAGCCACAACCAAGTCAAGATGGCGCCTGGCATTTTGCCAGAAGGAGTGGTTGAGAAGTAATGCCAGCAAGCCACTAAGATGATGATAATTAAGTTAAGCTGTGTATAATTATTAAGATAATGACTGATTGGTGTAACTGGATGATGCTAAATTGAAACAAACTGGGTGTATATAAACCTCTGCTGTCCGTCAATAAGGCGGCTCCTGCTACCTCGGGTCCCCGCTACTTTTGAGTTCTCGCGGAGTTTCCGTTGGGCTCCGGGGGAGTTCCTGTTGGGTTCAGGCAATAAAGTAGTTCCTGTTTGAACCTACAAGTGGCTCGTGACCTCCCGGTTATTTGTGCCCAGCCAGACTGCGGCACTCACAACTCTGCCATATC
Organism: Marmota marmota marmota; assembly: GCF_001458135.2. NCBI lineage: Eukaryota > Metazoa > Chordata > Mammalia > Rodentia > Sciuridae > Marmota > Marmota marmota. The sequence goes on along the minus strand of NW_025999932.1, from coordinate 4,817,028 downwards.
TTAAGAAGTTGTGGTTTCTGCTCACTCACCTTGGGCTTCGGCTCTGCAGTCATAACACTTGACCCCACTGGCTTATTCATGCTTCCCCACTATCCCCACTGCCACACTCTTGGGACCACAGATAATTATTCTTGGTCTCAAATGAGAATAAGGGTGCAAACTAGAAACTCTATGGTGGTTTCCAAGCTCTACTATACTCCCTGGAGTTGTGGGTACACCTCCCATGAAAGGAGATGAGAGCGTTGGTTAATTAGCCTTGTAAGATCAATATGAAATATGTTATTATAAAGTTAATATTGAGAGCTGGGCCATTTTTATTTAATATATTCTGACAAGCAGAATGTTGTCAAGTACAATTCAAACCGGGCCTATGATATTAAAGTCTACCAATGTCTACCTAAGAAGGACTTTACAAAATGTTTTCATTTGATTAGAGCTGATATAAATATGCAATTCAAAGTATTGTTATAAAAATCTTTAAAAAACTTAGTCTGTGGAATGAGATGATCCTAGAAAACTGAAATAGTTTTAGCCATTAATCATCCAAGTTTTTAAAAATGTTGATTATTTGACCAGAAAAAAAGTGTACAACATTGTCTTATCTTTATATTGAATTAATCACTGGGTACAATCCTTTTTCCTACCATCATATTAACTTTTGGATATGAGTTTGTTTTATTAATATAATTGTAAAGGTAAATTTTAACAATATTTTATTTCTACATTTTTTTTTCTTCAGTATAAAAACTTTTAGAGTGAAGATAGAAGTCATCACTGCATTGAATCCTAACTGCTCCCAAAGAGGAAGGCAGACGTGGGTTCACTCCAGCTCTTATTGAGTCCCAGCTGATCCCAGAGAGGAGGGCAGATGTGTGGGTTCTCTCCAGTTCTTGCTGGCACATTTCCATTTCACGGTTTCACCTTGACCCTTTAACCCCAGTCACTCATACACCAAATGCACAGGATGGTTAAAGGAATCAGAACTTGGGGTTGCTTTAGGCCACACTTGAACAGGAATGCTGACCGCCACACTTCTTAGTGCTAAAGTCTACATTCTGAGAAGACCAAGAGGTGAGGGATAGGAAGGTGACCTTTTGAGTGGAGTGTGTGATCGGCAACATGCTACTGTGCGGATGAATCAGTCTTCTTCTATTTTTTATTATAATTCTGATGACATAGATGAACATCTTCATTTTATAAATGACAAATTAAATCTCAAAGGTATTAAATATCTATGAGCAAGGTTACCGAGTGGCTAGGCGGAGTTGAACCAGGCTTTGAACAGCAAGTGGCCTGTCTACAATATGTTGCTGCAGCCATTGCCTACCCGTATCCTGTTATAAATCTTAAACAGAATCCTAAGATCCTAAAATTTATTTCTGCTCACACTTCTGCACTAAAACAATCCTCCCCAAAGTCATCAGCATCCTTCAAACTCCATTGTTCTCCTGTCAGTTGTAGTTGATCTGGAATGTTCTCCAAAGGCTCACGTGAGGAAGGCATGGGCCCAGTGCTGTAGTGTCCAGGGTGGGTTTCTAGGGTCAGTCTGGAGGGCACTGACCTCTCGTGGACTCATCCACCAAGGGTTGCCTAGCTCAATGGATTCTTGGGATGTGGTGGAAACTGTGGAAGATGGACCTAATTGAAGGGTGTGGGTTTTGGGGGACGTGCCTTGGGACGTGCCTGGGGACTCTATATTGTCCCCTGTCTCTTCCTTTCTCTCAGCCTCCTGAGAAGCCTTTCTCTGCCATATCCTTCTATGTGATGTTTCTGCCTTGGAGACAGCTGACAAGAAACTGAGACCATCAAAATTGTCAGCCAAAATAAATCTACCCCTCACGCGGTTTTCCTCAGGTATTTTGTAACAGTGACAAAAAGCTGACTAAAACATCAGTTGTTGTTCTCTGTAACTGACAAGCAGCATGTCATCCTATTGACCTTATTGCTTCTTCTTCTAACTCTTTCATCTTTAGCTCCCAAGAAAACTCCCCGCTTCCCCCTGCCCTGTTACCCTCATTTCTTGGGTCACTTCCATTGTGGTTTCCACATTATTTTGTTTCCTGAAGTGAGCACATTCCAGGACTCAACACCAAAATCCGTTATTTTTCCTTTTAATTTCTTTTTTGCGTTTTAGTCTCATAGTCATCAAATTTGTGTAAATAACTCCATAAGGTCACTGTGTAATCTACTCTAGGGGATCTCTCCACCCCGATGCCTTTCTCTTACGTCTGCTATTTCTTTTGATGAGCTGATGAATCCTTTTCAGTGTTTTGAAGTCAAATCTCATCCTATGCATCACCCACTCCTCATTTTGCTGTAGGTCCTGCCACTCTCAATTACCCATTCCTCGCGAATCCACATATTGTGCTGCCTGGTGGACACCGCAGGCAGTGACGTCTGTGGTCTTTCAAAAATCAGCCTATTCAAAAATCAACACGTCTCAATTGCTATCTTAGGGGTCTTCAAACTACGGTCCACTGACCAAATCTTGTTCTACAGCTTGTTTTTATAAATAAGGTCTTATTGGAACACAGACGTGACCATGTGTCTACAACTTCTTGGATCCTGGTCGCAGAATTAAATAGTGCTGATGGAGACAACACGGCTCCCCAAATAAAGACTATCTGGCCTTTTACAGAAAAAGTTTAGCCACCCAGGTCCTGTGCCTATGCCAAGGGTCTTTATTTTGAATGATGACGCTATTATTCATACTATTTTTGTTCTCTCATATTTCTCTCCTTTGATTTCTAATCAGTGAAATGTTCTGTAAATTTCTTTTTTGTAAAGGCCTCTCTCTCATTCCATCCTGTCATTTTCCAGTATCCATCACCCTGGTCCACAGCATAATTATGAAGGTCCTTCATTTAATTTCCTCTTTCACTTCTGTGCTCTTAGTCATCATGCAATGCACTCCTTGTTAATTCTCCTAACTCCACACAGTGATCTTTCATTCAGAAGTCTTAAAGAGTCACTGATTAGAATAAGTCATAGATGTACTGTATTATGTATTATATTATATAATATTTGATTCATGAAAGCATTAGCGATCGCAAACTCTGTATGCTTTAACACAAAGAAGTCAGATTAAATCATTGTGTAAATAGGATAAATAATTTATCTAAAATAAAGTATTCTGGCCATGGCAGAACTGAAATTGTAATCCAAATCTCTTGGCTGCTAGTATAAAACTCTGTGCTACTTAGTCTCTTCCAGCCTCTCTTTCCCTGTCAGACCTAGGTGAAGACTCTGAAGGTTTCCTATTACCATCTTAAATAAGTCCTATAGTTCTGCAAAACATTCCCATTTCTCACATTTGCCTTTTACACCCCCATAAGCCACCTCAAAGCCCCTCCACTGCAAGTTCACTTGTTTCCTACTTCCTTGTGTTCTCCACTTTTCTTTTTGTGAGATTCATTGTGTGTAGTCATATTATATACATCAATGACCCATGTTTTATTTGTTTTGCCAGACATACATTTTTCTAACAACGTTGTAAACCTACTCTGGGTACTGCTGGTAGGATTAGTGGACTTAATGGTGGGTCATGCGGGGACCTAGGATACTAAATCTGGTGGCATGGTGGGGAGAAAGGAGCCAGGCTTAGAGAAATGGAGGACCAGAAAGCAAGACTGACCACTGGGAGGTGCACTTGAGGAGGCTGACCAGCTGTCTGTTGGAGATTCTCTGTGTTGAATGATTCCGTCTACATAGTTCCCATCTTGGTTGAGAGGCACTTCGACAAACAAGCTGTTTATGGGGAATGCTCAGTGTCAGGTGGGACACAGGAGAACATGCAGTCCTTCACTTGAAAGTACAGTTCAAGGTCATTCTTAGCATATGGAGCCAAAGTTAGCCCAAGTCCTTGGAGTCATGTTAAGACATCAATTACAACAAAGAAAGAGAAGACAGTTGAAATAAAAAACACCGAGCCAGAAAGTCTAGTTACAACGACGGGTGAGTGCTGTGAGGTTGGGGAGTCCCATGACTTTGTGAGCTCATGTGTTCCTTATGAGATCAGCATGACCCAATTTAGCCAGATGGCATCACAGGTTGGCTTAGTCAGTTTGAATTGTGAATCAGGCTGAACGACTTTGCTGATGCTGATACGTCCTCAGATCACAGAGTCTGGGGAAGACAAACCAATGATTTCCTACGATGCTTCTCTTGAACCCAAGCACTTATCACAGTGCTCGGCTCACATCAGGCTCTCAACACATTTGCTGCTACTACTGGAGAGAGTTAGGAGACCCCCTGTGTTTACTTAACACACTCACAGAAGAGGGATGTCAGGGAGGGCAGGGAGACCAGGAAGAGTAGCGACAGAGAGACAGATGTGGATGGAGGGGTGAAATGTCAGTGCTTTCAGATGGCTTCCATTAGGACAAGCAATGCCTGGCTCTTCATTATTCTGCACTAAAAGGCAGAAATTACTAACAATGAAAATGAAAGGCAGGAGGAGAAAGGGCCTGAGAAGAATGGAAGATCCCCAAAGTCACAGCTGTGACTCGTCTTTCCTCAGAGTAGATCTGGTCCGTGATGCAGGCCTGGGAATGTGGCTACTGACGGAAAGAGAAAATAGGAAAGAAAATCGGGACATTCAGAAGAAGGTGGTAGTAATATGGAAACTGACCATATCAACCCCGTCTGTATTTGCAGAAATCCCCTGAAGAGAGGTTTTCTTGATATGCCTAGCACATCGCATTCACATCGTAGTTAGCCTGCAAGGATATGCCAGGAGACCATAGGCAGATTTGCCTAACTCTTATTCAGTCGGTGACATCTATTTAGATAAGGAAATGGCATCACTGAGAGGCCCTGACTGTGGCCACCCAAGGAGTCTGAGGTGGATCCAGGAACATTTCATCTTATGTTGGCTCCTTGTCATCTTCCTCAACACCATTCCCTACAAGGGAAGCAAATGGCCCCTGTGGTCAGAAGAGAACACTGTATCCTTCAATTAAATAAATGGGCAGCTCTCCCGCCGGTCTCTGCTTATCTAAATAATGGATTAACATTTAAAGTGAGAGAGGAAGAGTCCTGCTTGACTGAGAATTCTACTTCAAGGTAATTTTAAGCTCGGTTAGCATTAGTTTCATGGATCTTTTTGGGAGCACATTGAAGCCCACAATCAGCCCCCATGGAGTCTACTGTGAGCCCTGAGTCTGAAACCCTATCCCAAACAAAACTCACAAGGGTGTTTATTTAAATTATATTCTTTTATAACAAACTGGGATTTATTCTTAGAGCTGCTGATTGAACACTTTAATTTACAAACGGGTTTCCCAAAGCTTCGTGAAGCCAGCAGATGCAAAGAGAAGTGGCCGCATCCCCGTGCTCAGCCTGTTTAATGCAGGCGATATTGTAAACAGCACTCTGGGGGAAGGTTTCAGAGTGCATTTAATTGCATTTTCCACTTCTCGTAACAGCAAGGGATTAGGCTGAGATGGAATGTAATGGAACCCACTCTGTCCTACCACCTCAAAGGCAGAGAGGAGAGGAATACACAATGGCAAGTGTATCAGGACAAATGCCATCATCTTCATTCTTGTTCATGAATGATTACGAGCACATCAATTAATTTCTAGTTTAAGTTTTCTGGTGGTCAGTTGTAGCGGCATTGATCATAGGTAATTCACATTTATTACGCACAATTTCCATTTCTTATAATGGAATCTCAATTTCAGAAATAAATTCTAATAGGCATTTTATATGCAGCACCATTTAACTTGTTTATATTATATCGACCCACACAATGTATCAGAAGGAGCAAGTGGACTGGAAAAGCAGATAAATCCTATTTGCTAACCTTTCAGCTTCCTGGGCTGTTGTGATGCCAAGAGGAACGAGAGGAAGTGGAGATGAGCTGGGCATTTGTTCCCAACATTCCCCTTTAGGCTAAGTCCTCAGCACCACCCACTGTGTCCTTTCCATAGGTTCTGGCTGTGCCTTCCTCTACAGCATACGTAAAATATGTGACTTCATATTCTCATAGTTAGTCTGGAAACATCTGGGCTACATCAGTAGATTAGAGAGTAGGTGATTTTTCTCTAGGTGAAGTTAACCCTTAGCCATCAATATCAGAATCTCCTGGTTATTATCTGAAGTGAAAATCTCAAGCCCCACACTCGGGAAATCAGAGTCTGAATTTTTTCCCAGGTGATTATTCTACACACTCAATTTGAGGATTGGTGTTCTACCAGAATGCTACAGGCCCTATTTGGTCTATGCATACATAGGATTTTATTGGGTTGGTTAGAAATTGTTGCAACAAGAAGTAGTAAGTAGTCTCAAAGTGCATCAACTGAAGTTTGCTACTTAAGTTGGGAGAAGATCAAAGCTTTCACTATCCCCCTGTAATTTTTCTGAAGTTCATGCAAAAGACCTGGACACCTCTAAGTCCTCTTCCAGTAAAGACTTTCTCACTCTCTTACACCAAATCAGCATCCAGCATACGCTGGCAAACTGTTGGTTCTGACAGTCTGTAGCTCTTGGTGGCTTAGCTAAGTAAAGTTCTATTTGTCCTTGAAAGGCACTGTCATGTGGCTCTCTGCTGTGGCCTGTGGCTTACAGTCTACCACAGGACACTCTGCTGCAGCTGGCACATGAAGAAAGGGAGAGAGAGCAGGTGGGCACCTGCAGGAGGCACCTAGAGTGCTGGACTCACTTAAGCCTCACTCTGATGGCTGGAGTCAGTCACAGGAGCTTCCTCAACTCAAGGGAGACCAGAAACGGCAGTAGTTATACGCCCACCTGGAGCAAGTCACAGGCAGGCCCCAAATACCTGGGGCACACTTGGTGTCATTCCAGCAAGTGGGGACCCGGTCTGTCCCTGGCCCCTCTGGCCATTGCTGCTGAGCCACATGGGTTTTTTGCACTTACAGAATGACATATTAATTGCTTCGGGCCACACATTTGGGAATTAAATAAGATAATGAATGCCAAGTGCTCAGTATGGTGGACGGCACAAAATGCATGCTCAGTGTAAGGAAATTCCCTGTGCCTCATTACGCCTACTAAATAGTCGTATTTGAAATTAATCATATTATGGGTTTTTTTTCCTGCTTTGACTATATGTTGTCTTCTAACTATTTTCTCCAAGGCAGAAAATTTCCTTGATTTTTATTCTTCTAGTGCTGTGGCCAAATCCTTTGTGTAAGTGCAGAGGTGAAGTCTCTGGGCTACTCGTCTAACATCTGCTGCCTACTAGCTCATATTTAACATCTCTGCTCCAATTCTCAGTCCTTAAACCAAAGATTAATCCTCACTCGATGGAGCTGTTTAAGAATTAACAAACACAAGTGCTTAGCGGAGTATCTGAAAAACAACAGACGATACCTGCCATTTCCTGTGGGCCTTGCCCTGCTGTGTAGAAGGTATAAGTCTGGTATAAGATGGTGTGAAGCTGAAAACTCAGAGAAAACTGGCATGACTCGGATCAGCTTTTCTGTTCAGAAAAAGCCCTGTGAAATAACCACAGATTTAGTAGGAGAGTAAACAGTTCAGTAGAAAATTTATAAGTGTGCAGAGGGATACACACATTGACATTTTAAATTTTATTGATAAGATCATAAATATCCCCAGTAAGTCTGTACATAACCCCATTTATTTATTTTTAATTAAAAGGATTTTACATTCACTTTGTCATATTGTAAAATTTAACTCCCTTTTAGAAATTAACAAACCTAAGATCTCACATGTTGAGGGAGAGGTGCGAATGCTGCAGACATTTCCTGAATAACTATAATGACTCAGTGGTAGATATAAAATGTCCAAAAAGCTCTCTGGAAAACCATAATTTGATTTGTCATTTGGAGCTAAAGTATAAATGCTGATAACATTTTCATTCAAAAGATCAGGAAAATATGTATCTTTGTTGTCAGCACATAATAGAGTCGGATATCAGTAATTATTAATACTTCAAAGTGTGTTTGAATTTGCTTAAGCCTAGTTAATAAGAAAACCTTTCTTTTTCTTGTTATAAATTAAGCATTAACCAGGCTTTCTCTTAACAATGCAGCTTGGGGCCATCCCAGAGGGCCCTCCTATGGCAACTTCCTGTCCACATAACATGACCCCCGGATAGCATAGGAGGAGGCCAGGGACTTGACCTGCAGAGGGCTGGGGTTCAGGTTCAGGTAACACCTGCTTCCTTCTTCATGCCCCCTCCCATCCCCAAGGATGAACGTAAAGTTGAAGGGAAAAAATAAACTTAGATTAGTTCAGAAATTATTTCCTTAATTGTACATTATTGAGAGATCTCAGATAAGTCATCTTTAAGAATGCCCCGTTGACCATCCCTCTTTGGAGGGATCAATGCCTTTAGCCCAGGGTGTGGCCGAGTCCTTGATCTAAAAGCAACAGAAGCCCCAGAGGATAAAAAGGCCGGTGAAAATGAGAAAAGGGTCCTAGGACCTCTGTACTATGCTGTTATGAATCAGAAGCCTGGCCAAATCTAGAATTGGCAGCCAGAAGACTGGGTTTCCATTCTGCTGCATCTCAGAATGGCAGTGTATGGAGTGGGCGTAAATGACCAGGAGATTCCCTCTATGAGGGGTTGGGTCCCTTAATAAAGGAGGTCTGGTCTAGAACTTAGAGCAGTGAGAGGCTTACAAGGACAGAAACCACGTCCGCCAAGCTGTCAGTTTCCCAGGTGCCTCACCTGAAACCCCAGTCTGAACCTCTCTTCCTGAATTTCAAAGCTGCCCCTTCACCTTAAGCTATTGCTCATGTGAAACTCTTACACCATGGGCTCTGACTTGGTCTCCTCTTCACCCCATGTTAACTGCCCCAATACTTATTGAACTGGACTTTGAGGACAGCTAAGTACACGGAGGTTTAAGGATGCCTCTGACCAGCAGGCTGCTTTCTTGGCCCAAATGTCAACAAGATGCTAAGTGGCTGCCTTCTTGTTAAAATAAGATTAGAGGATGCTGTACTGTAAATATGTGCATATTACAGAGGTGTTTTTTTTTTCCCAGATGAATTTATAGCAACCACCATTTAAATTATCCAGATTCAAATGAATTGTATTTATTTCAAAACAGCCCGCCTTGGACCAAGTCTAATGTGGCCAGCACTGAAGCCCTGACTAGGAGAATTAGACACACCTTGCTTTGAAAGGGAGGATCATTACTTGGGAGTTTACGAATTTACCTGGGGCAAGTCACATGGCTCATTGGGACTTGGTGGCTCCTATGTAACAGATCACAGAGAGTCATTGCCAGGTAGCCCTGCATGAATTGGAAGGGCTATTTTTTCCCAAATTATTACTTTTTATGCTACAGGAATAATGTTATAATTATAGTCAATCATCATTTGCTCTGACTACATTCAAGGATTTTTTTAGGTATTTGACAACCGTTTTCTTACTTGCGCTTTTCACTAGCCCTATAAGTAGCGTGCGATTGTCGTCTCTGTTTACAAATGGGAGAAGAGTGTAGCTCAGCAGCCTAACGCCACAGCCTGTGCTCCCTCTGCTCATGCTGTATGCCAGCTAGGGCTATGTCCAGACACCGCATTAGGCCTACCGTCACAGCAGAGAACAGACACACACACACCTGCTAACAGGATTGGCATTCTGGTGCTACTGAAGCTGAACCAGCAGCTGTCATTTATTGAGCATTTGCCATGAACTAGATGCTGTGATAGCCTGATATATTTTATAACTTATTCCTATGAGATAGGTAACATTTTTATTGTCCTTTATAAATAAGGAAAGCGTTATCTCTTAGTTACAAGTGTTTCTTACAACCACACAGATTAACAACACTGAATAAGAGACAAACTTCATGTCTCCACTATTTTCAAATACTCTGGGTTAGTAGGATCAGTTGAAATAATGATTTGGATCAATTTTGATTCTGGAGATTCTTTAAGTCTCCTGCAAGAGTTTTAGGAAGTTAAGCAAAATAAGCCTACTGTATTTACTAGCTACTAAAAGTTTTGACTCATACACACATTAATACTTGTTTTCATTTATGTTTGGACCAAATTGGTGTAGCAAGGGGCTGGCTTTGTTCCCAGGCTGTTGCATTGATTAAGGTTCCAGACATTTATCATGAATTAATTCTTGTACTGAACTTGTGCAGATATTGTGCACATGAACTGCAGTGGCACCCTTGAAGCCTGACAAGACTGCCTAACCTCGTCATGCAATGTGGAGCTGATGAAGACCCTTGAGGACAGTGGGAGTGAATGCTGAAAGACGAATGGGCCGTGACAGACCAGGACCTGGGAATGTGTCCGTAGGTGCTGCCTGAGAAGTCTCTTTGGAAAACAAGCCCTGGGCAGATGAGGATGACTCAAGGGATGAGGGAAGACCCAACTCCTGTGCTGTGGACAGAGGCAATAGGAAAGCAGCCCACGTACAATGAGCCTACAGAGGTGCGGATTTTGGGATAGTCAGGGAAACCACAGGGAGCTTGAAAACTTGCTGTTCAGTATTGTATACTCAGCTTCCACACTCATTGCCTCATGCAGTCACTGAAGAAAGTGAAAAGAAGACAAGTCCATTCCACAATTTCTGTTGTTATAGCTTGTACCTATTCGTGAAATTTGGAAACAAACTGTTTAGAAATAGAAGTCAGGTTCAGTTTGGAGGAACAGCGAAAGGACCGCCACTATTCCTTCAGGCAGGTGCAGAATAGCACCACATTGGAATTTGGGCAAGACGAAGGCACTCAGGGTCCACAGACAGAGTTTTCTGTACCCAGCAGGTGCACAACAAGTGTTTGCTGACTTTGTAACATTCTGTATTTGCAAAAGGACTTTAGGACCATCCAGTTGAACTTCGTTAGCTGCCTCAGTCTTCCATTGATAATTGTCCATGCTCGGTGTGAAGCTCAGGTAAAGTTCATTGCTCATGGAAACCTTATTCCATTCAGTGGTTTTAATTGTTAAAATGCTGTCTTTTGAGTTGAACCTGAATCTAGCTTGTTGTCATTTCTATTCCCTGTTCCTGGTTCTGTTGAATTTATTTTGAATTGTGGAGCTGGTACCCAAATGGAACAGTCCCCCATGGGCACTGCATACTTGAGACTTGCTTGTAGCCCTTTTACTCCCTAGGGTTACAGAATGGGATTCCTGGTGCAGCAACACGTTCCTCCTCCCTTCTCAGGTTGGGATGAACCATGTTCCATTTCTCAGACTCAGAGGGAGGTGTGACTCAAATACACACACCACTCACCATTAAGCCAGGTACAAACCTGGGCCAAACTGATGGTTTGGGGTTTTTTTCTTTTTGATAGATTAAACTATAAGTAAGAAAATTATATGGCTTTAAAAACAAAACAAAACAAAACCCTGAATCTGTTAGTTTTATTTCATTCAAATTTCAAAGTTTTTGGTGAGAAATTTAAAAGCTATAAAACACAGTAATTTGGAGGTGATTTGAATTTTGGGAATACTAAGTAAGATATTAAAATAAAACCACAGCACATAGAATTTAATCCATGAAGGACACTGGGAGCTATTTTTGATATCACCTGTGATAACTCATTGGATTCAAAGATGAAGGATAAACCCCAAAGCAACAAGACTCCAGAGTGCTTGGTACACATTTTACATGTAATCAGAACTAACCATTTCTTTTCATTTATAGAACATTCTCCAATGACCTTTGAGGTTGGTGGCAGGATATGACATTAGCTTATAATTATTCTTTGATTTGCAATGAGAAATTGGAATGACTATTCCTGTCCAATCTAAGACAGAGCAGACTATTAGACTTGAAGTGCGAAGCGTTACTGCCCTCTCCTGATCTATTTGGGTATAGCATCTTCTGGAAAGGACTTGGAACAAGAGACCAAATTTTAAAACTCATTTTACACACTAGAAATTAATATTTTCCATTCTGAATACACATCTAAGTCCTTTTGAGAATCATTATTTCACATAGTATTTTTTAAATTAAATATAGTACATTCATCATTTGATAAATTAATGAGCCAGAAAATGTAGGAAAAAATAATGATAGCTGTTAATATCATGCATTTATACGACATTTTGAAACAGCACTTAATACATCTTTTCTCATTAAGTCTCACATCATTCTCGGGAGGAAGAAACTTCTTAGGTCTGTTGTTGCAGTTCATAAATGACTGCAAGTGCAAGTTGTAGCCATATAATTTGCCTGCTTTCGTGACTCAGTTAGGTTTGTTCATTTTACAACCTGGAAAAATCCAAAGCCTAAGTACATGCAAACACATAATAAGGTCCCTTGCAATAACACCTATCCCCATCCAGATCCAAAAGGACGACTACACAATTCCCAATGAAACATAATGCATTTAGGGATTTCCACTTCATCTCGTCTTTAAAATGAAAATCCTCAATCAAAAGGTGAGGTAAGTCACTGTTTGTATTTAATTATCCTATATGATCCACTTAAGCATCGACACCTGCTTCAAATCAGAGTTTCTTATATTTTTGTGTCTAGAAAAGAAAGGGCATTTATCCTCTGCTTGAGGACTTGAGGGACTATGGAATGATTGATTTTACTCCAGATTCTATCTGTGCTCACACAAGGGGAATCCAGATGGGGAATATCTGCTTTACATGTGTGCAAGATATTTCTGGGGTTTTGTTGATGTTTATTTTTTTTCCTTCAGTCTTCCGAAACCACATTTTTAGGGTTTGCAACCATTCCTGCAGCTGACCGGTACATTAGGTCATTTCATTAGCAAGTTTCACCTGGATAGTGTAGTAACCAAATCTCACAAACTCATCCTAATTTTACTGCTAAATGAAATCCAATTGCCTTTTATATGTCTTCTTTTACAAACCCTGGAGCGTTCTCATGCTAAAGTGTCTCACAGAAAGTTTCTTTTAGTGCTAGGGCAAATATCAGCAGACTGTCTTTTTCCCTGTTGCAGCTGACAGGTAGTGAGATTCTGTTACCGTCATGCTGGAACCTCCCTGAGGAGCTTCTCCACTCACTGATTCAGTGAATCCTCAACATGTGGCCAGATCCTCCTGTGAACCAGTCTCTCTACTGGCAGAACACACTGTGGTCTGAACCAGGGATGCTGCTTAGCCTTCAAACACCCCAGTCTCAGAAGTAGCTGCAAAACAAAGGAACCAATTGCTTTATGATTGAAATAAGCCCTTAGGAAGAAAAGAATTTCTGCTGATGGAATGACAGGGCTCCTGTTCAGGGTTGGGTGCTCCACATGAGTATGTGGTAATGAACTTCAGCACATCTCAGATGCACCCATCACAAGACACGTTGATATTCTACATCCCACCAATGAGGTCAATGAACCCTAACCCCGCTCTCCTTCAATTAGAACCCTTTATGTACACTCATCAGAGGAGATTATTTTAGACAAATTTAGACATCACTTTTTAAAAATCAGACATCACCTCTAGGTGAATATAAGGAAGAAAATGAAAGTGAAGTCAGTTAATTAAGACAATTGTAAAACTTTCTGCTGTTTGGAGTTCGACCAGCAGGGCGTGGAACCCAAAGCAGAGAGACGGGCAGAGGAGGCGCTGAGAAGCGGAGCTTCCAGAAGAGGAGACCCAGCAGCACAAGAGCTGTGGGGACAGTCAGGAGGTGCTCTGGGGGAGACGAGGAACACTGATGGGAATAGTTCAGCGCAGATAACAGGGGGCGTGACTGACGGGGAACACGCACTGAGTGGTCCTTGCAGAAGAACAGAATGAGACCTTCTAGAGAGGCCCAGGTTCTGTGGGGCCATGGTGCAGGAGCTCTGGACCCTGGGCCCCTGCGGTCAGTGTGCTCGTGTGCTAGAGGAATCAGCAGCCACTTCCTGCGTGGGGAACCATCAAGATGTCTGTGTTGTGTTTGTTTGTATTTTTCCTGTTAAGAGATTGCCCAGCAAAGATTATAGGGGAAACGTCAAGAGAATCAACGTGATTGCAAGGGTGATATTCTAGCAGAGAACTGGATGATGTTCCCAAGCACTCTGTGTGCCCCCTCTGGTCTGCATGCTTCTCCACAGGCCTTGGAACAGAACTGCTAGCTGGGAACAATCTTTACAGATGAGGAAACTAATACACGGGGAGGTTAAACAACTCATCCAAGGCTACATCCAGGAAAACGCGGGATCCAAACCTGGCTGCCACTATCTGGAGGTGGTGGTGGAGACTCCTGTCAACAATCCTTTCTTTTTTTGATACTGAGAATTGATCCCAGAGGTGCTTTATCACTAAGCAACATCCTTAATGCTTCCTTCCTTTATTTATTTATTTTTGAGACAGGGTCTCACTAAGTTGCTGGGGCTGACCTTGAACTTGCAATCCTCCTGCCACAGCCTCCCAAGTTGCTGGGTTTATAGGTGTGCACCACCACACCCAGCACCTGTGCTCCCAACATAATAAGGCCACAGATATGTAAAAGAGGCTGATGAATGAAAAGAAACTTATAAATTGCATGAGTCTTGTCAAAGATTTAGATTTTGATCTACCTGTGCCAAAAAAGAAAGTAATTTTACATTAGTGGTAACTTTTTTTAAAAATTGTATCATTTTAAAAACTTTACATTGCTACTATTAATTCAGGATGCAAAAGACTGGAAGACTTTCCCAGTAATTGACTAGAAAGGTCAGTGTCACCCTGTGAATTAGATCTCAGGAGGGAACAGAGTGACATTGAAGAGGATGAATTAGTGGGACTCTAGTTTGCCTGAGAGGAAGAGGATTTCATGACAATTCCCAGCTATCTGGGTAGTTCTATGTTGGAACCATCCATCAAGACAGAAATGGAAGTTCAAGAACTGTGGGTGAAGACACGTTTTCACCTTCAGTCCTGGGCATGTTGAATTTGAAATGACAAAAGTCTGTCTAGGTAGAGAGTTTTGGGATTTGGTGACCGACTTGTCAAGCCCAATAGGAGAACCTGGGTTGGATTTCAGTACACGGGAACTTCCCAGCTTTCCAGCTGTAACGGAGGCCACCACGAGGCCACCATGAGGAAAGAGAGGACGCCACCCCTGAATCCGGTAGGAGGAGGGAAGTGGGGAAGACTGCCCCCTGCCATGAGCTGAAGGCAGAAGCACCAGACAGAAGGAACGGGGCTAGCGAGGGAGGTGGGGAGGAATCACAGAAGCCATCGGTGGGAAGCATTCCAGGAGCTACCAGGACTTGCTGGAAGCTCTCAGACATGGAGCAGAAAGTGACCTCTCTGTCTATGGATTCCTCAAACAGAAGCAGAAGGCAAGGTGGGGTGGCCCAGGAGGGGGAGGAGGTGGGGCTGGCAGGTGCAGCAGCCCTTGAGGACTTCAGTGAGCAGGAGAAAGTGCTAGAGCCAGTGGGCTGAGGATTCATTTCAGGATTGGAGGCTGAGGAGTGTTGTGGTAGCACCAAGAAGACTCCACTGGAGAAACAAAAGTACGGCTGTAAGAAAACAATCAAGAAAGGAACGTCCCCGAGGTGCCAGGAGGGACCGTGTCCTAAGCACAGATGGAGGAGGACCTGGGGAGGAACAGACTCACCTTGAACTGAACACAGGGGTCCCCTGTGAGGACCAGCCTTTTCTCTGACAGTTGGGGGCAAGGTCATTTGCTGAAACTATGTGGGCAACAGGAAGGTAAGTGGTCTGGGAGGAGAAAAGATTTGAAGAATACACAAAAAACAAGGCCGAGATCAGAATAGGAAGGGGGCAAGTTAGCACAGTAAGGTGTGTGGCCGTTGTTCAGATGCCTTTGCTTGTCAGGAAAGTAAGCAGCACCCTGGTTGTGTTTCCTCTGCAGCCCTTTGCAAGCTGAGCAAAGACGTAGAGAAACACTGGCCAGGTGGGACTGTGACAGCCGTGTGATGGACGGGCTCTGGCGGAGTGTGGACAACACAGAACACCTGACCTTGAAGCGACGACGACGGGTCATAGAATTTAAACTGGATAATAAAGAAAACCAGCCCAGGGTGGGCCTGACCAGCTCCTGGGTGGAGACTCCTTCCTGCAGGACCCAGTTATGTCCAAAGCCTGTGAAACTGGTATGTCAAAAAGAATGATCATGACGTTAACTTGCAAATTGTGATCACAGTTGTACTTCAGCTCCCCCAATGCTCTGAACCCTGAACTCTGGACAGCGGGGTGTGGCTTTCCCCAGACCCTGACTTCTTCAGCTCATGGTAGGTCCCCAAGGATACCACGGCCATGTCATGTTCCAAGCACAGTTTAGTTCAGTCTTCAGAACAGCATAAATTCCGAGTCTGCTGCAGCCAGCTTCAGGATGTCCCCCTCAGAGGGGTGAAGGGCCCCTCACTGATACTGGAGCCATTTGGTTTATTGGCTGATCTTAAGCATATGTCGCAAACGTCGTTTTAGGATTTGTCTGCCTAAGTGTCTACATGTTCTTTTATCTCCTATGTGAATGTCTGTGTGAGTTTAGAATATGTGGCAAAGCAGTTTATTTAAGTAGTTAAAAAAAAATGTTTCTTATGATTTCCCATTTACTTGGATTTCACGCAGGTGGCCAGGGTGTGTAATACACTCCCTCAAGACCAACGCTGACAGCTGTCCTGCCTTCTGTAGGAAACTTCTGCCAGGCTTACCCTGGTGTCCCTGGGGCAGAAGCTGTGAGAGAAAGGATTTTGAACTTGACGCAGACTGAAGGAGGAGGCTGGAGGCTGGGACAGCCCCTGGGGGACAGTAATCTAGAGGGGGCTGCACCCACACTTGTGTGCTGGGGCTACTGTGACAAGACTGAGCCCGTATTCCCTATGGAGGGCTCCTTGTATTTGCTGGCTGCATCTCTCCTGGCTCTAGAGATGGCAGCTGTCCTGTGTTCCTTGGCTTGTAGATGCATAACCCAGTCTCTGCCTTCGCTGTCACATGGCTGGCTCTGTAAATCACGACTGTGTCTTCCCACCTGACATTGGACTAGAGGCCACTCTACTCCAAAGTGTCCTCACCTTAACTATGACCTCTGCAATGCCCTCTTTCCAACCGAGGACACATTCTGAGATGCTGGGGTCAGGACTTCGAGGTGTCACCTTGGTGGGAATGGAAGTCAACATAACACAGTCTGGCCCAGATCCTCCACAGAAGAAGCAGGAGACAGTGTGGGTGGGGGGCCAGCTGGAGCTGCCTCCCCAGAAATCAGGGCTCTCTTCATCTCAGAGGTCTCCCAACACTGCCTGGGAGTGAGCCCCAAAATAAAGAGAAAGAGTTTCTGCAGCCTCACCAGATCACATTGGAGGGATTAGAGACCTGGAAACAATTAGGCTGATATAAAGAAACGTGAGAATACAGTACACCTTGAGGTCAGACCTTACACAGCCATGACTGCTTGAAACAGGGACTGAGCTCTTCAGCCTCTGTTGTAGTACTCAACACATAATGGAGTCAAAGAAGTGGGGAAAGAAGTGCATGTTCATTTTGGTTCTTTCGGGTTTTTTCCTAGTGGTGTGTTGCTGTTGTTGACGTGACATTTTCTACTTCTAGATGTTTGACACGCCATCTCGAGGGGTGTTCTTGATGGATCATTCTGCTAGGGCTTACATGTATCATTTCTACCCAGGGCTTTTTCCTTGGTATTTCCATGACCTTCACAGAGACGGCTGCTAGTGCAAGTACCTGCACGGCTGGGTGTGATCCCTGTCTTTCCTCCCTGGCACCTTCCTCTGCCTCTGGCACCATTCTGCCAGTGACTGGACCCCTTGCCAACGCGGGAGGTGGCATGGTTGGGTCGGTGGAGCCCTGACTCTGAAGAGGGAGGCCTGGCATGAGAAGCCCATGGAGAGAACAGGCTGAGTGGGATTGCTGGCTAATTTAATTCTCATCTTTCTTGAGTATCCGTTAGCAATGTACCCATCAGGTTCTGCCCAGGCTGTCTCCTGAAGGGCCTCACAAGCTCTGACTCTGATTTAGGTGCCTTTGATAACCACAGCTGCTTCTCTGTGTCCTTGGAGTTTTGCTCTTAATTATGATGGCAGGATGAGAATGGGGACGATGACACCAGGACCTTCCATAAGTCCTCGAATCCCCCTGGCTCTCCACAAAGGGCCAGTGAAGGAGGTGAGACCCCTCTTCAGGCACCTGTCGGCTCTGCACTGGTGGAGGAGTGGCCTGGGAGCCATGGCGTCAGCCTGCAGACCTGGAGCTTAAACAGGAGCAAGCTACTTTCTCAGTTCTGGAGGCTGGACGTCTGAGAGCAAGGTTTCAGCGGGTTGTCCTATGCCGGGGTCTCCTTCCTGGGTGGGTGGTGGGATTTCCCCTGCATCTTCCCTCATGGGTCTGCCCTCTGGGTGTTCCCATGTCTCTGTGCCTCTTCTCCTGAGGACAGGGGTCATACTGGAGCAAGGCCTTCTCCGTAACTTCATTTGAACATAGTCACCTCTCTGAGAGCCTGATTCCAGATCCAGTCATATTCTGAAACACTGGGAGTGGGGACTTGAGCATATAACTCTGGGGGCACATCAGGTCCGCATAAGCTGCTCTCCAGTCTTGCCACATTGGCCTGTTCTCACAGCTCCATGTCAGAGCAGTTACCTCCCTGGCACCTCAGGCTGGGGTAAAATCCGCCATCACTGCTCTGCTCTCACAGTCACTCCTACTGTATGGTTTCAGAGTGAGAGGCCGCGGTGGCTGGGAGCTCTGGGTTCAAACGCTGGCTCCTTTACTCCTTAGGGCTGTGACCTTGGGGGACGTCATTTAACTTAAGGGGTGAGGTTTAGCCTCCTGTATGTAGGGGGCAGCATGGCAGCTGATTGTCTGGGGCTCTGGATAAAACCTGATGATTGTACATACAGACCTCGGCACACCTCTTGGCCTCTGGAAGTCACCTTAAGTGATAGTGAGGCACAATTCTCAGAAAATCATTTATGTCTTTTTTTTTTTTTTTGACAAAGGGCAAGAACTCCCAGATGGATTCCCAGTCTCTAAGCTCTTCCTGATTTAATCTTTCTTACATATGGTTCTTCCAGGTTCCATTCCCTATAACCTGATCTGATCTTGTCAAAAACTTCCTTTGGGGCTATGGTGAGTTTGACGGAACATCACATTCCTATTCAGAGAATATGAGTGGTCTGAATTTTGGGCAAATGCTATCTATCTCCCAATCACTCTCCCTCAAGGCTAGAGAAGGCCACCCTGATCTTTTCACAATCCTTGTACACACCCTGCAGGCCCAGCCATCCAGCTTGCTTGGTCCTCGTCAGGGATGCCTCTCCTGCTCCCAGCATGTGCTTCCTTCAGAAGTTCATTCTTGGTGCCCCTCCAGTGAGCCCCTCGCCCAGTGTCTGTCTCATCACCACATTCCCCTGGTACTCTGGAAGTTGTCCCTTCAGCTCATGGCAGTGTGGTGTGACGGATCTGTGTCCTCGGCATCTTAGGATGCCACTCAAGGGTGCTAAATACAACCTTTATTAATTTCATTTTCTCGTTCCTATTGTTGTGGTATATATTCAGGCTCTAAAATGCAATTGTGCAGAAAGGAGAAATCTCTGACTACCTGCTTCCTAAGACCCACTGAGACTGAAATGTTTCTTCTGATGTTCTGGCCTTTTATACTCAGGTATCCTGTTATCCCTTTATCAGATTAATGCATCTCTTCTTGCTACAATAATCGGGGAGGAATATGTCGCGCCACCTCAACCTCTGCCATTTCCTCTGTGTAGTACAACCATAACACAATTATTAGATGTTTTTGTTTCTTAGCTTTGCTATTTCATATGATTTCATTTCAATTTCTGGCCAATAAAAACTGCCTCCTGCCTCCTTGTTCTGTAAGAGAGAACCCTGGCCTTTCCTATTCTCTCACCTGTGTGTCACTAACACCTTCTCACCATAGGTCACCTGCACTGTGCAATGCTAAAATTAGGAGCATTATAATACTCTTCTATATTCATAATTACCATGGCTTTTCTCTCAAATTAAATCTATGACTTGAAACTGAATATGCATTTGGTACTATCAAATAAATATTCATTATAAGACAAGCCCTAATATGATGGCTTTTCGTTGTTCAAATTTCTTTTATGAAAATTTTAATTGCTATTTTCTTGTATTAATCATTTTTAAATTGCTGCAAGATTCTAAACTCTCACAGCTGCTGTTCCATGGAGCTCCATTTTCCCACAAACCTCTGGCCTCCTGGGCTGTCGGTCCACACCCAGAAGAGGACGCTGGCTGGGCCTGGGCTCCTCCTTAGCCCCTTCCCTTCCCTGCAGCAGATCCACTGTCCCCACCTGGGTAGGTAAGGAGATGTGCTATTTTGGTGCTCAGGATCATTCTTCTGTTAA
Organism: Marmota marmota marmota; assembly: GCF_001458135.2. Classification (NCBI taxonomy): domain Eukaryota; kingdom Metazoa; phylum Chordata; class Mammalia; order Rodentia; family Sciuridae; genus Marmota; species Marmota marmota. The sequence continues at coordinate 4,796,824 of NW_025999932.1, read as the reverse complement.
AACTGAAACTCGGACTTTTTTCTTGGGAAACATCCTGTTCCCTCTCTCGAGCTATGTGCTTCTGGTACTGCGCTGCCACGGACGCTCTGAACACGGCCAGTTGAGATAGCAGGGAGGGGCCAGGAGAGTCTGGAGGATACTCTCAGGCTGAGCCACCTTCTCTACCTGAAGGGAAGCTCCCTCTGTAGTGGACCCCGCTTGGTAAACAAGCACAGGATGCCCATATCTTCACACTCTGCTCACATAAAGGAGTCCTCCATCGTGCCTCCTGCCCAGTTCCCTTGGCCCCGAACCTTCATCCTTCTCTTTATTGATTTCCTGAAAACCAACTCTTTAGCCATCTCTCATAAGTCCCTACAGTTTTTAACTTTGTCCTTCTCCTTTCCCGGGTCTGGAATAATTGAGCCTTCTCTTTAGCATTCTCTCTCAGGGCTATCCTGATAGAACTGTCAAGTGGCAAAATTTCATTATATCAGGTGCCAGAAAAATGTAAACTAGGCTAAAAGTTTTCCTATTTCTGTCCACTTATCACAGAGAATTGCTTATTTGTCCACAGGCAGGACTGAATGAATAGCAGATATAATAGCAATCGGAACCATGTAAGATATAGCTGGGCCCATTGGGATCACCTTGCCCCTACATTTGCCAATATACCATGCATAATGTATGGTTGCATAGTCACTCAGTGTCACAGGGCAGAGATGTTGACCTTTGCCAGGCTAGAGTAACAAGCCAACCACTGTTTTTAAGAATACAATAATTCTCTGGAGACCAGGAGATGAGTTTCTTCCAAATTCCAATGGTCTTTCTTAAGATCTTCCTAGAGGACATTGTAGAATTTTCCATATAGCATTTTGATTTCCACAGATGTGGTCACCTTTGGATCTGTGGGATCCTAACAACTGGTGATGGAGCATCTTCCCCTGCAGACTTGCTGGGGAAGTCTTTTCTTGTTCTGGGCATGACTCAACTCAAGTGTCCTAAATGATTTCCTGGTCACTGGGCTTCAGCAATGCCCCCAAGCATGGAGTAAGTAAGTTACTTCTGAAAGAGTCCCAGACAGCATTTTGCTGTTTTTCACACAGGGGAGATTTTGTCTTTTGTGTTAGGGAGGAAGCAGAACGTATGTCTCCAGAGTACTAGAAATCCACTTACCATCACAGGGCCTGGCTGTGGTCTTTCTCCCACCTTCCTGCACAACATGTCTCATGGCATTTCAGTGGCTCCCTGGCTCCAGATCACTATGTCCAATCAGTGGGAAACCATTACTGCAGAGGAGCACTGGGACATTCTCTGTAAACTAGGGTGGTCAAGGTCCCAAGGTCCCATTAGCACAGAGAGGTAGAGCTGATGATGCCCTTGGGATAAGGCCGTGAAGGTGTACTACAGGCCCTCCCAGGTAAAAGTCCATCACTTTCCACAGTATTTTTTCCTAATTGGGTTTGAAGAAAATATAAAACATGTACAAAACACTAGCATTCCACTGCAAACTGGTGCAGCCAATATGGAAAGCAGTATGGAGAATCTTGGAAAACTGGGAATGGAACCACCATTTGACTTAACTATCCTGCTCCTCAGTCTATACCCAAAGGACTTAAAAACAGCATACTACAGGGACACAGCCACATCAATGTTTATAGCAGCACAATTCACAGTAGGTAAACTATGGAACCAACCTAGATGCCCTTCAGTAGATGAATAGATAAAGAAAATGTGGTATATATACACAATGGAATATTGTTCAGCACCAAAAGTGAATAAAATCATGGCATTTGAGGTAAATGGATGGAGCTGAAGAATATAATGCTAAGTGAAGTTAGCCAATTCCAAAAAAACAAATGCCAAATGATTTCTCTGATTTAAGGATGCTCATCCATAATATGCTCCTGGGGGTAGGGGGTAGAGATGGAAGGATTAAATGAACTCTAGATAGGGCAAAGGGGAAAAGGGGAGGGACAGGAAGGGAGGGGGATAGGGGTAAGAAAGATGGTGGAATGCGATGGTCACATTACCCTAAGTACATGAATGAAGACATGAAAGATGTGACTCTACTTTGTGTACAACCAGAGATATAAAAATTTGTGCTCTATATGTGTAATATGAATAGTAATGCATTCTGTTGTCATATATAGCAAATTAAAATTTTTTAAAACTAGTATTCCTTATGTTAGAGTACTATATTAAGAATAATTATCATAATTGACCCATCCAGCTTTCTCTAAGACCAGTCAAGTACATTAAACAGCATGAATTTATCTCCTCATCTCCACATACTTCAAATTATTGTTGGTGGCATTTATTTCCAATAAGCCTCTGAGAAAGATAATATTTCTTTCTATTTACTCTTTTTGTTGGACAGAGGAGTACTAGGATTTGCTGCTTGGTCATTCTTAGGATACCATTTCTTGATGACTGCCAATATAGCAAATGTTCCTTCTGGAATAAGTCTAGTCCAACCATTCATTCAAGAATTGGGCATGTAACCATAGAACAAGTTCACAGACTCACTCAATCCAGAGTCAAATGGTCTCAGGCCATCTTATAAAGGGTGGAGTCTTAATTTTCATCAGTGTCTCAGTGATGTTTTAGTCCCCAGAATTGAGGGCAACCAGAATCAGCATCTAATAAACTCTCAATGTCTAGATATCTTACTGTCTCCAGAGTACAGCCATTCTGACAATAGGGCAGGGGGAGGGCAGGATAGGATGAAGATTTATAATATATAATATTGACTGTGGCTATGTTAAATGAAACTTCTCCAAGGATACCTAACCTCACTTCCAACCAAGAAGATCTGTGTTTCCAAACAGACTTAATTCTGTCAGTTAGGGAAAAGGACGTGAATTCTCGTTGGAGGGATTTAAGTCAAGATTCAAGAGATTATGCAGTCAAATAAATCAATTGACATTAATTGCTTCCCATCAATTTAATTCCGAGGGACAAGGGGACCAACTAATCACTTTGTGTCTTTGTCATTTAAAAACAGCCATATGGCTGCTGTCACTCAGCTTTCAACATTTCCACCAAAATTAAAGACCCTGTTTCCATGGACGCATCTCCCACTGTTATCTCAGCCTCAGAGCAGTTGCCAAGGAGCTCCCCAGGTGGGTGCTTCTCCCACCTAGGAGTTTTCTCATAGTGTCTTCTTGGCCCTGCCAGTTAACAGTAAAGGAAGAGCTGAAAGATTTCTTCAATGACCTACCACAACTCGGCCATTCCTCCCAGATATTAGATCCTTTCTCCACATAGTTTCAGTTTCAGCACTTCAGTCATATTGATTCAGTATACTACCAAATCCATGGCTCAGTTATTCAAGCAAAAAACCTAGTTTCATCCACTTTTTTGCTTCATCCACACTAAATTCAGATTTTTCAGAGAAATGTGCTCAAACCAATATATTTGGTCTGATCCAACATCATATTGATCTCATTGGTCTAGCTATCTTAGAATAAATTCTCACACATATTTTCTAATTCTCTGCCAGTTTACGTTGGCATGACTTAGCAATGATTTGTGTGTACAAATTGTCTCTTCCCAAATGAAATGTTGCAGTTTCCCCACCCTAATGCATATGCCAGAAGATGATTGCATTTGAGAATCTGGAGCAAAGAGAATTAGGTTAACCCCATACAGCTACACTCTCAGATGAGATTTCTCGTGCTTTTAAGTGAGTGGATATTAGTCTCCTTGGATGAGGAGAGACAGGCACATCTGATGGCTAAGGAATCTCAATGGGATTGGTTTTCAGGATTTTCATTTTCAACCTATCATCCTACTTCTTCTCTTTCTTTTATTTTTTAATGTTTTTGTTAGTGTATTACATTTATACATAGTAGCAGGATTCATTTTGACATAGTTATCCATGCACAGATAATCTGCTCCATTTCAGTCCCCCGTACTGACTCTTTCCGTCCTCCCCATACCCCCTTCCTATACTACTGGTCTTCCTTCTATTTATGTATTTTTTAAGTGATCCTACTCCTTTCTAGTTGTTTTTCTAGTCTCACCTAAGAAATTTGGCCAAGGTACAACTTCAGCTTGCTCCATAAATGCACAGCCTGCATTATGTGACATTTGGTTGATGTCTTAATATACTACTTGGTGGCTGTAAGTGATAAGACATTTGCAGAGTCACTAAGGAAAACCTCTCACTCTCTGACTATAAGCTGAAGCTGAGTAGGCAGGGCAGAGCCCGTAAGGTCTCCATTGTAGTCAGAATGAACCCCAGGCCATGGTCCCTGCAGACACCCTACATGCACACATGCTATGACAGGTGTAGCACCATGTCATACCTCAGTGCCTGCACTTCATTTCTCGTTATATTGTCTCTTGCATATTAATTCTGATGTCACTTGATATATTAGTACAGACTAATATTTTAGTGCTTTGAATAAATAAATTTGAATAAATTTATAATTAAAACATATTTGCACACATGAGATATATCCATATGTTTTAAATAATTTAATTTCTAACAGGGGCTGGGATTGTGGCTTAGAGGTAGAGCACTCGCCTAGCGAGGTAGAGCACTCGTACGAGGCCCTGGGTTCGATGCTCAGCACCGCATAAAAAAATAAAATAAAATAAAATAAATATATGAAAAAAATAATTTCTAACAAAAAATTAAAAATTACTTTTTTAAAATAGTAAATTAGAAGCTATAAAGTTCAAATTCTAAGTGATTTGTTTACTGCAAAAGTTCTCTGAACTTTCCTATAGTAAAGCACAATGCATGTGACAGATCTTTGTCCCCAGCTGATCTCACTGAACTATATTCTTGAGGACATGCTTAGGAAAGGCAGCTTTATGTCCCACAGCCTCATCTAGCTCCTTCCACTTTCCTGGAGTAAAAGGCTTGCGATTTCTTCTTGCACTACTTTTCTGTTGCTGTGTAACAAATTACTACAAATACAACGGCCTGAAAGCCCCCCATCTCCCCCGGTCTCTGTGTTAGGAGCCCCAAAGTGGCTCAGCTGGACTTGGCGCTGCAGCTCTCAGTGGGGGATAGTCAAGGACTGGCTGGGTTTGAGTAAGTCCCATTTGTTGATTCTAGTTATTAACTTTTGTGCTATGGGTGTCCTATTGAGGAATTTGGAGCCCGACCCCACAGTATGTAGATCGTAGCCAACTTTTTCTTCTATCAGATGCCGTGTCTCTGATTTGATATCAAGCTCCTTGATCCATTTTGAATTCACTTTTGTGCATGGCGAGAGCAAGGGGTTCAGTTTCATTTTGTTGCATATGGATTTCCAGTTTTCCCAGCACCATTTGTTGAAGATGCTATCCTTCCTCCATTGCATGCTTTTAGCCCCTTTATCGAATATAAGGTAGTTGTAGTTTTGTGGATTGGTTTCTATGTCCTCTATTCTGTACCATTGGTCCACCCGCCTGTTTTGGTACCAGTACCATGCTGTTTTTGTTACTATTGCTCTGTAGTATAGTTTGAAGTCTGGTATCGCTATACCGCCTGATTCACACTTCCTGCTTAGCATTGTTTTTGCTATTCTGGGCCTTTTATTTTTCCATATGAATTTCATGATTGCTTTCTCTATTTCTACAAGAAATGCCGTTGGGATTTTGATTGGCATTGCATTAAACCTATAGAGAACTTTTGGTAATATCGCCATTTTGATGATGTTAGTTCTGCCAATCCATGAACAGGGTATATTTTTCCATCTTCTAAGATCTTCTTCTATTTCTCTCTTTAGGGTTCTGTAGTTTTCAATGTATAAGTCTTTCACCTCTTTTGTTAGGTTGATTCCGAAGTATTTTATTTTTTTTGAAGATATTCTGAATGGAGTGGTTGTCCTCATTTCCATTTCATGAGGAGTTTGTCGCTTGATATACAGGAACTTTGATTTATGCGTGTTGATTTTNGTGGGGAGGGGGGAGGGTGGAGGATGGGAAAGGCAGCGGAGCACAACAGACACTAGGATGGCAATTTGTAAATCAATGGGTGTGTAACTGATGTGATTCTGCAATCTGTGTATGGGGTGAAGGTGGGAGTTCATAACCCACTTGAATCAAAGTGTCGAATATGATATGTCAAGAAATGTGTAATGTTTTGAACAACCCACAATAAAAAATTAAAAAAAAAAAAAAAAAAAAAGGACTGGCTGGGGCTGCAGTTCCATGGGACCCAACCGGGAAAGGTCCAGGAGCTGGAGGGGTCGGCATGGGGATCATAGATAAAGCCTCTGACTCTGCTGACACTGGCCTTGGCCCTCAGCTACGGAGCCTGCGCCCAGTTCCTTGCTGTGAGCCTTCCCCACCACGGGCAAGCCAGTGTGTAGCTTGCTCCTGGAAGCCTCCCTGGGAGCAAGGAATGCAAATACAATGGCTACTACCATCTTGGTAATGAAAATGTGATCCCTTCTGTCTCCACCACCCTCCCTCTATTCTATGGTCAGGAAGAAGTCCTGGGCCCCTACACAGGCTCACATTTGAGCCAGGGGATTTCCCAGAACAGTGAATACCAGGGGACAGGGATTGTAGGTGGCCCCCTAAGAGTCTGCCACACTTCCCGCTTTTGAATGGCCTTTTGTTTCTCTCCGGTCACAGCCTGTTAATTACATCACTAGAGGGAAAATGATTAGGCTTCTGGGTATGACATAGGCCAGAATATTAGGTTCGCTGCCACCTGGTTCCTTCAGAGAAGAATACAGGTAGATGTGATTACATCATCGCCAGCTCAATAGGCGAGATTTTAAAAATACATGTACTTCCTCTGTGCTGTGTCCCATTACCTCCTTTCTACTGCCGCAAACTTTCTGCCCCAGCTTTAGATGCAAAAATGGACTGAGGAGGCAGAAAAATCAGATAAGGGTCCAGACAATGGAGTTCCCCTTGGGGGAATCCAGGATACATAAAAATTTCACGCTCAGCTGCCGCAGTCTGGCTGGGCACAAATGCCGCAGTCTGGCTGGGCACACAATCACGAGCCACCACACAGCTTGTAGATTCAAACAGCAACTCTTTATTCCCGAACTCACTCCAGCTGTCTACAATCACGTTCTGGGGAAATCCACGTTCTCTGCCCAAATCCACCTCCACTGGGCTTCTGTCTCCCAAAAAATACTCTGAATCCCGTGAGAACTCAAGGGGAACTCAGGCAGCAGGATACGCCCTATTCCCAGCAGGAATAATCTTAAACCTTAAACCTGGAACCTAAACTGGGAACGCCCTAAACACGATTATCTTAAACCGGGAACACCCTAATCCGCCTTGGTCCTTGAGCAAGGTCACCTACATTCAATGTCACTGCAACATGGGGTACGCTGGCAAGGAAATTGTCATACCTACTTGGCTAATGGCTCCCAGCACTCAGCAAAAATAACTTGCCAGAGGAACCCAGAAGGGTCTCCTCCCTGCCCCAGTCTGTCCCCACCTTAGGGCAGATGATGGCAGCTGCTTCTTCTCTGTCCTCTTTTGTTTTCCTCTGGCCATCCTGGGGATTGAACCCAAGGCCTCAGACACGTTTGAGAAGCCACATCGCGAGCCCCCTATTTGCTCCCTCAATATTTCTAGGCATATCCACTCTGTACAATATGACAACACATTTTTTAATTCAAGGACAGCTTCTCTCAAGTGGTCCTGTTTCTAAATGACTTCATCCTGCCATCATTTGTTAATGCCCAGGAAATACAATTTTTAGAAGTAAGCAAATATAATTGTTTGGATGAATCAGATGCCAAGAATACAGAGTACGTACCAAAGCCAAGCATTTGCGACTTGAGGTTATTCATGCTTTTGGGACATCTCGGCTTCTTCTCTTCTCATTAGCATAGATAATTAACAGTTTATTGGAACTTGAGAGCAGCATCTGTGTTAGACGGCCATCCAACTCATAACATCTGATAGTTTCCTGCTTTACAAATATCCTCTTAACTAATTTGCTTTGTTACCATTCCAAGACACGTCCCTTACGATTTGAGTAACCTGGAACGAAGTGGCCCATCTGGCTCAGCTTTCTCTTCCATTTGGCTCAGAAACTCCTACAGAACAGTACACCAGGCTTCACAATCAGAGGATGGAAACTGCTCTGCCAACATCTGCTAATGACTCTCTCTCACCACGGGACTGCTGAGTATCCTCCAGGTAGACCCAGAAAAGTAAAGAGGTATTTGTTAACTTTCTAAACTTACTTTGACTGGAACTTTCTTTTAAAGCAAAGGAATGCCTAAGTTTTGGGAAGGAAGACTAGATTGACCCAAAAGTTGGTATACTTTGCTGCAGGATTTAATGCATTTTCCCATAAATGCAATGCTTCAAATTATGCCTAGATTTCTGGTGGAGTAACCATGATTTGTCTCTAGCCTGCCTCACATCACTGTGTCATTGTTCCTCTCTTCCCAAAATTTCTTCTTCATCTGTTGTAGAGGTTGGCAGTCTCTGTCATCACCAGGTAATGCAGACTGTGAGCCTTACAGGCCTGTGTGTCCGTCACAACCCAAAGCCAGAACTGACATGCCACGGTGTGCATAGACATACGTAAGTCAAGATAGCTGTATTTCCTAAACTTTTATATTAGGGGCATGGAAACTTGAATTTCACGTCATTTTCATCTGTCACAAAATGTGATTTATCTTCTTTACCTTTATTTTAAAACGTGAAAATCTTCCTAACCCCCAGCTAGACAAACACGCAGCAGCCTGACTTGCCCCAGAGCCTTAGCTGGGGAACACCTGCTTTCCTTCAGTCCTTGGATGCCACTGGACTCTCATGTTTTGCTAGGTCCCTGCCCGTCCCTCAACTGGTCAGCTCCACATTTTCCCCCTCCTCTTTCTTTCTCCCTTCATTCCACCAAAGCCTTTGCGCCTCAGCCCCACCACCTCCAGGACTCCCTTCGGTCACCACTTTCTTAAGGAGTCACACTGGGAACCCAACACCTGCTCCATCTCTGTCCTTGCCACAGCGGCTTCCACGGTGCCCTGGAAGCTCTCATCACCACTATGATAAAGCAGCAGCCGCAAGTTTGGCCGTGCAGTTGTGGCCCTGCTCTCCAGTCTGCAGAGACTGTGCTGAGCTGTGAGCCCGGGGTTTAATACTCTGCTTTGTGTCCAGTAGGCTCCATAAATGTGCACTGAGAATAAAGCAATCTCTTAATGCTTAATACAAACATGCAATGGAAGTATCTTCATCTATGGACAAATAAACTGGGACCTCAATAAGATAACATTCTACTAGAGGCTAAAAGGTGACTGAGGTCATATTTGCCTGACTCCCAACATCTCCACTTTTCTACCACATCATAAATTGATCAATATTAAAGTATTATCTGCTTGTTTGTTATCTTAAGTTTTATGGTTTTATTCTTAAAGACCCCTGGCTGTAATCATGATTTCTATCTTTTTTTTTTTTAACGTCTTGGAGACATTTTCCTGTGGTTTTCTGGGCCACAAATTCAAGCCTTTACAACATTCAAGTTGGCACCTATTTGATTCAGAAATCAGGTTTTAAAAAATGTTCCAGCCATCTGCTTTCTCATGTACCTTAATATCCTTGCATGCTCTTAAGTTTTTCAAGTTTCCATTGATTTCTTTCATCCAGCAGTTCCAGTTCATTAAATAACTGTCTTGTTTATTATTTCTGTCTCTTAGGCCAGGGTTTCTCTGGTCCTTTGAGTAGTGGAGAAAGGGCCTTGGCATCTTCCATAAGATGGAAGAACACCATATTCTGCAGAATGGAAACAAGGTTCAGGAAAACTGTTCTCTCTACCCCCCAAGTCTTTACCTGTCTCTGCCTAAGCATTGGCTTCTCCTGACCCCGTCCTGGGCCCTCCCAGGTGCTGGTCTGAGGCTCCCTCCGCCCCAGGGCAGAAACTCGCTTTCTTCTTGCAATGTGTCCTTGTGATGTTTGGAAGGTGCTTCTTCAGAGACGTGCAGTGTTGGAAGCCAGGCCACGGAGGAGCTGAGCCCATGTGTTGTTCTGGATGTGATGGGTTGTTACGTAACCCTATGAATTTCCTTTCAAGTAAACTGAAGGCCCGATTCAACACTTAAAATTGCACGTGTAGGAACACAGACAGTAGCAAGCTGTGTTGTTAAAACCATCGTCCCAGCACAGACCTGCAAGGGTCCCCAGCATTGGAGAGGGGTGGCACAGGACCTCCAGAGTAATCCTTGGTGACAAGCTTCCAGGCACATTTCCACCAAGGATACCAAGGATAGGCATCATATCATCTTTGTGGGGAGAGCACGTTCACTCATTGAAAAGCACATTTTCAAAAATCTCCATTATCTTATTTAAAATCACCCTTAGAAAAATGTAAAGAATCAAAAACTTAGATTTTAATATTTGTGACCTAAATAGGTTAGGTAAAATCTTTTTGTCCATATCAGGGTGACGACATGTGAAACCTCTTGGGCATATTGTTCACTTTTCAGTCTGTGATTTAGATCTTGTTTCAGCCGCTTTGGGTTCACAAGCACGTCTGTAGGATTCCATAATGCCCTAACTGCTTTTTTTTTTTTTTTCGTATTTATTTCTTTTAGTTCTAGGTGACTGCTTTTTCTATCCCATTTCTCTGACATTCCTCTCTCAGTTGTAAATTGCTGTTGATGCTTCCATTTTGTACCGGTTCCTGCTGAGTCTGCTAGCAGGAAACACTCATGTGCTTACTAGAACTGAGGCTTCATGTTTCAAATGACGCTTCACTCCCTGACTGAGGTGTGTAAATCAGAAGACCTGGGCTCCAACTGCAGCCGGATGCCGTGAAGAGTTTTCATGGACATGGATAAGAGTTGCACCAGTTCCTTTAATGGCCTTATGACCCTGGCTGGGCTGCAGCTCTCAGCCAGGGAAGATCTTGCTTCTAGGATATGTGGCAGGCCTGCAGACACGTGTGATTGTCACAAGGAGCTGAGGGGATGAGTTGTATGGCATCTGGTAGGAAGAGGCCAGGGACAGGGGACATTGGGACTGTTGAATATAGACTTCATCAAGAAAAGGGACCATGGGGATACTTGTTCTCTGTTGTGCAAAGCATCACCAAACCTGGTGATGGCACGAGTCCTTGGAAGGGCCTGAAATCTGAAGCTAGAAAGGAGAATATCAGGAACCTGAGTAACCCGGAAGAAGACTCGTTTTAAAGGTCAAGTGGAACCTGGAAGGAAACAAATAGTCTGGAAACAGTTTTCTCAGAAAGTCGATTCATGTTTAGGTGACAGTCAGAATAAGGGGTGGGGATCCAGAGTGGCCTCTTGTCCTGGTTGGGCAAAGTGCTGAGTCCCTTTGGACTGTCGGGACAAGGCCATCCCAGACAGTTAGCATTGCTCCTCAGACACAACTCTGTTGAACTCGAATATTTGAACATTAACTGGCCAATTAGTACTAAGTTACATTCCTAATGAGAACTAATTTGTGGATATTTTTCTTTCGTACAAAAGCAGGCTTTGTTGAGTTCTGCACAGTTACAAATTAGGGTTTATGGTCAGCTTCAGAGAACAACTGGCCAATGAACAAACTTGCCCAAAAGAATGGAGAAGAAAGTAGAGCAAATGGAATTCTTTTATGAAGAATTAACACAGTGTTGGACCTACTGTTGACAGTGACCAGAACTTATCCCTCAGGGAAAATGCTATTATTTTTATGGGTCAAAATAATGTTCCCCCAAAAGCTATGTGAAAGCCCTAACTCAGGCCTGTTTGGAAGCTGGGCTACTGCAGACATACTGTCACTAAGATGAGACCATTAGAGTGGGTTCCCCAGTACAACTCACAAGGAAAGGAGAGAGACCCAAAGGAGCCCGCCAAGTGAGGTATGGGGGGAGATCCCTCATGAAGACAGAGATCAGAGCGATGCGTCCACCAGCTGAGGGACCTTCGTGGCCAGCAAAGCTGCAGCAGGCAAGAAGCACCGTGCTCATGAGGGTCAACAGGGCCTTCATCATCAACACCTTGATGTGGGATTCTAACCTACTCAGCTCTGAGAGAATGAACTGTGGTTTTAACCATTTAGTTTCTGGTATTTCATTTTGGCAACTCCAGGAAAAAAGTAGAGATTTATTTATGTGAAATGTGTGTGCATGTGTTTGTGTGTGTTAGGGGGTCCTTTCCTGAAATAGAAAATTATCTAATTGTGAAAACAAATAGCTCAGTAATTTTCTCTCCTGTGCGGGATGATCTAAGGACACTCTTGGGGACTCACAGCACAATCCTGGGCAGCCGCCTTAATTACTCAACCTGATGCAAAAGCACTTCCCTTGCTTGCAGGGATAAAAGGAACATTTAGTGAGCAGCTGCTCAGTTCAAGGCACGTGTGGTCTTCCAGGGGGACAGGGCAAGCACCCGAGCAGCTGCAACACAAAAGAGAAAGAAAAAGGACTTAGAAGACCACACTCCAGGACAGAAAGGAAGCACAATCATAGTTTCTCATGAAAAAGAACTAAAAATTCAACTAGTGCATAATATTTCACTTTCAAAAAAATAAACTGTTAACTGCTTGTTCAATAGTCAGTAAAGTGTTTAATTCAAAGAGTATTTCACTCAAGTAGATTCCAGATTAATTTGCATGTTGAGGCACTTACAGTCTAGCAAATCTATAGATATATGAAAGAGCCTGCATTGGGTTCACAATTAGTACCACCATTTGCCAAAGAAACGATATAACTTAATTTTACAACTAGATGAGCTTATACTGTAATCATATGAAATAACTTAGGGAATGCAAAAGCAATGCACACAAATATTTAAATGCTGGTAATACACTTTATGTGTATTTAGTAAGGTCACTTTACTGACTGAGAATAGGAAGTACATGCAACCCATGTTTGCTTATGCATGTATTAATAACAATTCCACAGAATCCTGTCTGGCTTATTTGGTCTTTAGGGGGATGCTGTAAGAGGAAGTATCCATCAGTTTTGCCCCATCTGGCCATTATTCACTGAGGCGAAGAAAAGCACATGGTTTTGTTTAGTTGCCCTTTATTTTTAGGGTATTTGCTTGTCTCAATGCTGGGCATTAAACCCAGTGCCCACACCTGTTAGCAAGTGCTCTCCCCTGAATTACATCCTCAGCCTCCGGTTGGAGATTTTTGAGAGAGTATGGTATTTACCAATATGGTAAAAAAGACCCTTATAATTTGTATGTCATATTTTTCTATCTAAAACACACAAAATCCAATGTGAATGCAACTAAATCAAAAAGTTCTATACACATAGTGACATTGCCAATAGGACTTGAAATTTCAGAGAAAAATCAATTCCAACAAAAACGGTCAGCTACCTTGGACTTGCTGACGTCCACCTATCAGACTGGACAGAGGAAAGGAGCTGGAAACTGTGTTGGGCTACTGCAAAGTGAGCAGTGTACCGACTTCAGGCACTCGCAGTGCTGGCTAGGTCACCTCCTCTCACCACCGCTGCTGTGCGAGGTACGGCCTCCCTTCAGCCTTCTCTCCCTCCCTGCTGGTGCCTGAGGTGAGAGCAGAGTCAGACGCCCCAGTGAGATGAGCAAGGCAGGACAGCGGGGCCACAGCAGAAAGGCAGAGGGGCCCGGGGTTCTGCTGACGTCACGGATCTGCCCAGCCAGGAGTGGTAGCCAAAGTCCTCCATTAGAAGAAATATATATGTAATGTGGACTGAAGTCACAGTAATTAGGTGTATTTTAATTGTTGCCAACCCAGTCCTAATTAACAGAATTTATTTTAAGGACATATTTTCAGGTAAAAAGAACCTGTTGATGGGTTGAGTGTGTAGTGGGCAGAGAAGGGACCTGTCACCTATGACGGGCCACACACAGGGAACCGCAGCAGTACCGCCAGGGTCAGGAAGAATGACAGAAGAGCTGGTTCAATAAGTTGGAGATAAATATTGGTGTGGCTTTTACTTTTTGACTTGCTAAGGTGGAGATGACGGTGGGCACTTCATTAGGGCAGGTGGAGACAGGAGATGAGGCCAGGATCCGAGGGGTGGAGCTGGCAGGAGGATTGGAGATATGTCCGCAGCCCTGGGACTGCGTGGCTCACCCACATGGTGAGTGTGGACGGAGAGAGGAGACCAGAGGAATCACAGGAAAATCTAGGAAATGACCAAGTGGAAACTTCCAGAGCGGAGGGAAAATAGAGTGTCTTAGAGACGGATAGGGAAGGAGGACCGATCGGCTTCGGTAGCCATGGTAATCTGTGCATCTTCATAAGGTATTACAGAATTTTCTACGATATATTTTATTTACCATTATCTAAGAGATTTTCATTTTTGCAGGTTTTGTGACTGAACCCAGGATCTTGCACAGAGGTGCTCTCCCCCTGAGCGACCCCCAGCCGTTTCCGCTGCACCCGGAGGCTGCCCTGAGCATCTCTTCCACCTCAGTCCAGGGTGATAAATTCCATCAATTTTCCTTTATCTGGGAATCATTAATCTATCTGAGAAAATCTTTATTTTGCTCTTATTTCAGAAGTTTCTCTGGATATAGTGTTCATGGTTTGTTTTACAAATTCCAACCCAATGGTTTTTTGTATATATATATATATAGTTTTAAACAGTAATATTTATCTGAGTGACATTAAGAACAAAGCCGTGTTTCACCTCCACCCACGTGTGCTCCTTTTCTAAAGCTCGCGAGCAGCCCTTCAGCCCCCTCTGGTTTGACTCTCCTTCGGCCTGAAGCCTTCCTTCTGCATTTCTCATGGTGCGGGTCTGGCTTTCGTGACTTCTCTCTGACGTCAGTGGACACTGTTTTTGTTCAGCCTTAGCTCCTTGAGGGCTGGGCTCACCAGCTCGAGTTTTGATGGACAGTTCTTTCTCCTTTGTTCCTTCTGCCCGTGAAGAAGGCGCTTCTTTGTTTGGCTGCTTTTGGGATTTTTCTCTGCATTCACAATTATTTTGTCTGTTTCCCTTCCCTTTTCATCTTTTTTTAATGATGCTCAGGCATGGGACCACCTCTTCATTCACACGGTCAAGGACAATCACCATGATGGGGACGTGATGGGGTGAACTTTCCTGCCATGCCAGAGAAGATCAAGAGCCTCATGCTGGTAATGTGGAAAGATGAGACACACTTTACCCAGGGACTTCAAAAGTAACTGGCCACTCCTCAGCATGATGCAGCCACATCAAGGTTTACAGCAGCTCAACTCACAATAGTTAAGCTATGGAACCAACCTAGGTGCCCTTCAACAGATGAATGGATAAAGAATATGTGGTATACACACAGCATGGAATATTACCCAGCCATAAAAAGGAATGACTTATGACTTTTGCCCGTAAATAGATGTATCTGGAGACTATCCCCAAAAAACCAAAGGCCGAATGTCCTCTCTGACTTGAGAATGCCAATCATAACAAAGTAGGGGTGGGTGGGAAAGAATGGAAGTTCAGTGGATTAGACAAAGGGGAATGAAGGGAAGGGAGGGGAGATAAGAACAGGAAAGACACCATAATGAATCAGACATAACTCTCCTATGTTCATATATGAACATACCACATTGAAACTCCACATTGTGTACAACTAAACTACAAGAATGGTACCATGAATAGAATAAGTTATACTCCATGTTTGTATAAATGCATCTAAATGCACTCTATGTCATGTATATCTAAAAAGAACAATTTTTTTAAAAAAAGTTAAAATAACTGGCTTATAACTTTCAAAAGTATCAAGGTCATGTAATCATAGCAACTCAGGAGGCTGAGGCAGGAGGATCCCAGCCGTGGGCCTGCCTGGAGTTAGTCAGACCCTCAGCCACTTAGCGAGACCCTGTCTCAAAACAAAAAAATAAAAAGTGCTGGGGATGAAGCTGAGTGGTGCAGCACTCCTGGGCTCAATCCGAACCTCCTTTCCAACCACACAAAGGTCAAGGTCATGAGGGCAAGGGCATCCTGAGGAACAGTTTTGGACTGAGGGCATAAAGAGGCATGGGAACTCAATGCCACATACAACCTTGAGTTGGACATATTTGCTCCAAAGGTTAGTTTGGGGATGAGGGTAAAACTTGCATAGGATTTGAGGATTAGACTGCAGTCCATTTCAGCTGAACTTTCTGGAACATTGTAGTTATGAAGGAGAATGTTTTTAATCTAGGAAACACACACAACATTCATAGATGAGGCTTCAGGTCAGCAATTTATTATCAAACAGTTTGGGAAAATAGAAGTAAAATCTGCTTTACTGTTCTTAAAACTCTTCCGTATTTTTGTAATTGTGTTTAAGTAACAAAAACATCAAAAAATCTCTAAAACATTTTCCATAATAAAAAATCAATTTTATTAAAGCATTTGGAGCCCTATATTAAAAGGTTATAATTGGTTAAGAATTCACAAGATTATTATGTTTAGAAGTATCATACCATGAATTTGAGTGAATTTTGAATGTTTTGACTAGCTACAATGTGGCATGGTTTTCTCTTATTTTCATTTGATAATAAAATAAGAATTTAACTATGCAAATGTGGCATTTGTGCTGCTCAGTAACAGGTATGGGGGTATCATTTAGTTACTAATGTGATAAGAAGGTAGGTGCAATTGTTTTAAATGATCAGTTCTCAAATGGTAATATTGAAATAGATTTCCATTAATTTACTTTAAACCTCACTAAATTCAATTAAATTGCCATTAGCAAAGCCCCTGGTCTCTTAAGCCTACACTAAAATGGAGACCTTCTATAAAGTGGAAATGTATTCATATTAACCTGGGGATTGAGTTTTAACCTTTGCAAAGATAATTGCAGACAACCCAAATACAGGTTTATTAGACCATTCCCAAGCTTATTGTTCCTCAACTAGATTTATATTGAACAACATCCCTATGACACCAACATGGAGGTCCGTTAACTTTAAGTGAGCTCTTGTTGACTGTGTTAGCTCACAAATGAGGCTGACATTTTCATAATAGTACCATTAGTATATTACATAATGCAAATAATTTAGAATTTTTGTACATAAAATCTAGCATAAAATCTAATTTTGGCTTGCATTCAGAAAGTAGGACCAAAGCCAACATAGTTTATTCTGCCCAGAATCCCCTTGGCACTCACAGGATGGATTTTATTCACTGGCATCATTAGACTGAGCCAGAGCACCACCCATTCAGCCAACCATCAATTGGAAAAGCCACTACCCAATGCTCTCAAGATCAAAGCAATCCCAGAACACATATTTTTGAAATTACATATAATACTGTATTTTTTTTCCTGAAAACCAAGTAAAAATTAAACTAAAAGTCATTTAATTGAATGCTTCCTTGAAAAAATGCATGGTAGGAATTTTCCCAGGTGTGGGTAGATTTCAAGAATTCATATCCCTCCAGGAGATACTGTGTTGACTCTGAACTGGGTATGGTATTAGGTGTATAATGAGACTTTCCTTAAGTTTTTAAGTCCACATTGGTATCTCTGATATTCTCTCTTTTAATATATTTCCTTCTAGAGAGCAATTATTGACTCTACTATGTTGGAAGGAATTAATTTCAGTCATTAGGTCTTTGGGCACAAAGATTGTTTGGTTACCTGCCAATAGGCCTATGATATAAGATGAATATTGTGCTTGCCAGTTCTATTGAAGTCATCGGCCTGTGGCGTGAGCTAATTTTTAAGCTTGTCAAAATAGAAGGTAAGGTCTATTATTCATCTTGACCAGCAAGCACTCTGGACATGCTGTTATGATACTTCAATTAGTGCTGACCGATTTTCTAAGCAATTCTATAGAAATGGAATATCGTCATACTTGGTCAATATTGACCCTGATTCTGAATTCTGAGACTCAATGTTTGACAATTATAAATCTAAGAATAGAATATTTTATAAATTCACTGATTCCGAGGACTAAAGGGCAGGAATGGAGAAATTGGGAACTCATTCCACAAAATGATTTTTCACTGTTCCTCCCACATCTTCAGCAATCAAACAATGCATTTTCCTTTTTTTTAATTAAGGATAATGTTGAGTTTTAAATAACTTCACTTATTATTTCCTTTTCTCATATTTAGAAGAGCAGGGCTGTATAGAGTGTGCCATAAACAGAAGGGGGCCTCACTGTGGGAAAGTCCACCAGAGACCAATCACAGATGTTCACTCACTGCTGGTGCGAACCTGACTTGTAGGTCCTCCAAAGTTTAGGTTAAAAAAACTGTTGTATGCAGATGTGTCGTGAGAACCACAAATGAATTACAAAAGGGGGGCTGACCTGACAGATGCTGAAAGACAGAGTCACAGTCTCCTGTCAGCCTGCACTTTCTTCGCTGAGCGATACCCAGGGGTTCACTGCTCCCCCAGGGCTGATTCTTTGGAATCTTTTAATGTTCTCATAACCTTTTCATGTTCTTATAGGACAGGGATTCTAGAAGCTGAAGTCTGAAATTGAACATGAACGTCCAAAGATTTGATGTGCACTGTTGGAACAAAGAAAAACTATGATTTCTACCCTTTAAATGTTTCCCCTACAACGATAACATAATCTAGAAAACTATTTTTCAACCTTTGGAGCATATTCCCTTGGGATAAGGCAGGCAATGGCTTCATGTTAAATGTATTTTTAAAAATACATATGGAAAATATTTTGATTCACATGTAAATTAATATTATGTAGTTGAAGAATTGTACAATATGATATTTTATATATTTTTGATTAATAAAAACAAAAATTATTACTGGTGACACAATGAGAGGATCTTCTAGGTGATTTATATCAAAAAGACTTTCTCAGAGCAAAGAGGAATCAGGTCATTCCATCAGGTTTGATTGTTTGTTTGGTTTTTGAGGATAAAGTTATATAGAACCTAGATTTTGAAATTTAAAAAGTAATATCACTTGAAAATGACTGTCCTTACCCAATTTATTCTTATTTGTCACATCTGTGGTTTGGAGACTCAAAATCTCTTATTCTTGTTTGGCATCTCTTTACTCAAAAATGAAGTACCAATGAAAAACAAGATTATAACCACCATGTGTGTTCGCCTCCAACATCAAATCCATAGTTCGGAGAAGAATCAAAGACCTGTTTCCATTGTGGAAAATACTTTCAGTGCAGATGCAGTAGGCCAACAGGTGAGCATCTGCACACATTGGTAGAAATGTGGTGTTATGGTTTGGACGTGAGGTGTCCCCCAAAAGCTCATGTGTGAGACAATGCAAGAAGGTTTAGAGGAGAAATGATAGAGTTATGAGAGCCTTAACCCAGTCAATGAATCAATTCCCCTAATGGAATTAACTGAGTGGTAACTGATGGCAGGCAGGGTATAGCTGGAGGAGGTGGGCATGGGGGATATGCTTTGGGGGTACATATTTTGTATCTGGCAGGTGGAGTCTCTGCGTCCTGATCATCTTGTGAGCTGCTTCCCTCCATGACACTCTTCCGCCATGATGTTCGTCTCACCTTGAGCCCCGTAGGAATGGAGCCAGCTGTCTATGGACTGAGACCTCTGAAACTGTGAGCCTTCAGATAAATGTTTCCTCCTCTACAATTGTTCTTGTCAGGTCTTTCAGTCACAGCAGTGAAAAGGCTGACTAAAACATGTGGGTAGGACAAATTGGCAACACATATTCAGATATTGACGATACAGTAGTCCATAAACTTTCTTTAGAAAAAAATGGCACCTTTAAAGACCTTAAAAATGCATGAGAGTGGTTATTGCAGCATTAAATGCAATAATGGAAACTTTGGTTGGAGGTTGATAAGTGTGATTGCTGGCAGCAGAGCCCTAGCAGAAGGATGAGAAGTACTGGGGTCAGTGGGGTTCCTCTCTTATTCTGGGACCTCAGGTGGGTGAGTCGGCTTGCGAGCCGGCCTGCTGGAGCCCAGACGTCCCCACATGCTTCTCTAAGATGAGCTCTTTCCAAATCCTCTGCCCATCTCTGAAGGAAGATGCAAGAGAGGGAACGCCCACTTGGCCCAGCGGATTTCCACACCCACATTATTGGTCCCTGGTTTGCAGGAGTCAGGACTTCAAGCCAACACTACTCCTTTGTCCTTACTGTGCCCTCAGGTTTTCTGTGCCTTTGCACATGACGACAGCTTCTATCTGTTCTCAACTTGCCACATCCCAGTTAATTACCAAGGTGTCTGTGTATCTATGAAACTTAGCTTCTGCCAATCAGAGTTAAATGCTCCTAGAGGACTCTCAGTTGGCCATGTTTGTGACAGCTTACGAATTATAATGTCCTTCTTCCATGCCTAGAACATCAAAATGCACTTTTCACACCTGTTCCTCCAAAGTCTAGCTGCCTGATGCCTTTGTGAAAGCTGTGAGTGTTGACGGTTGATGTCTATGTCTCATAAACTGTACAGAGAAGTGTCAATTGACATGCTGCTCTCAAATTGAAAAGTGCTAGGTATTAATTTTAACCTTTGGTACTCCCCCCCCCGACCACTTTTCTGGAACCAATAAAATAAACAACATGGAGAAGCTATATAACATATATAATGCTAACTTGGAGTAGCAAAACCCAGATGTCCATCACCCACACATTTGATGAGTATTTTTGATGTAATTTAATAGCTATCACCTTGCATCCTCAACTCCAGTTCTGCTGGGATCTGACCACCCCTTCAAAGCTGCTTCTCACTCTCCAGCTTGAGGAAAAAAAAAACCACAAGGTTAATTTGCAAAGTTTGCAGGTAATAATGGGGAAAAAAACTAGAGTTTATCTCTTTCTCTGAATAAAATCATGAAATCGATACATTAAATACATAATTTACAGGGTTTAGCTGTCATTTGTAATTGCACAGGAGTAAAAATTCCAGTATATTTTTTTAAAGGAAAAATTGCTTATATATGTTTATTAACTTTGTAACTTTTAAAATAAATCTGTGTCTATAAAGCAACAATCTTAAAATACTATATAAGTTTGCAAAATAAATAACTACAAGGCCAGGGGCATTGTCAGGGGTGTTTTGAGTCTTGAAAAGGAGGGTAGACTCATACTAAAGTGTTAATTTTCCACAAAAATGTTAAGATAAATAGTTTCCTAAGAATTCTATTAGTAATATAAACGGCAAAACTGAATTTTTGTGGAGGTTAAATTTCTATTTTGATTGAAACATGATTTTTTTCAAAATCAAAATTTGGAACTAAATTTTCTATATTTTTATTAGAATATAAATTCAAATTGCTAACCCTGAAAAGGTCAAAGATATCATTTTGCAATTTTAAATCTATTTTTATGAGGATACTTTACTAGTATTTTTTGCAGACTCTGCTAATTTCCCTAAGTCATAGTGGAAAGAATATTTTTTTCAAAGTCATTGATGACAAATTAGTGCATTGAAGTTTTTAGTAGAAAATTAAAGGGTCTTGATTACTCGACTGCACTTATTCTAAGAAGACAATAGCTGATATATTGCACATGCTTAATACATTTTCTAAAAGGCTCTTTTAGTCTTCTTTTCCTTTCTGAGAGTCCTGGACAGCGTAGTGGACTCAGCCACATCCTGATTCTGTCCATTCATTTCAGATTACATCTTTCCTGGAGTTGAGAGGAGCAGGAAAACCATCAGAGAGTGAGGGAAGGAGTAGGAAGAAGAAGGAAAGGAAACAGGTAAGTGCAAGTAATTAAGTTGGCACATGTTGGGGGTAACAGATGAGGAGAGAGATTTTAGTTTCATGTTTTACTTAACAGAAGTATGACTGTATAGTTCCAAATGAAATTTGAAGAGACCCAGAAAGCTATTTTAACACACACACAAGTACACACACACACACACACATTAATTATATAAAAAGCTAGGTTTTCTTCAGGTGAAAGGAGAAATGCAATAAGAACTATAAAATTTTAGACTCTAGCAGTGCTAAAAGTATCTGAAAATATTTTACATATGTAATAATCTTTATAGATCTCCTTTGTTTTGGTTGGTTTTGTTTTCCATACTGGAGATTGACCCCAGGGGCACTTAATCACTAAGCCTCATTCCCAGCCCTTTTTAAATTTTTTTTTTTTAAACAGGGCTCCCTAAGTTGTTTAGAGCCTTGCTAAACTTTATGCTGAGGATGGCTTTGACCTTGTGATCCTCCTGCCTTAGCCTCCCCAGCCCATGGGGATTACTGTGCCTAGGTATGATATTCAAAACCTCATTTCACTGTATCACATTTCAGAAAAAAAGAAAATTGCATTAAATAGAAATACTATGGTTCAACTTGAGTTTTTTGATTTTTGTTTGTTTGTTTTGTTAGCAGGGATTGAATCCAGGGGTGCTTAACCACTGAGCCACATCCCCATCCCTTTTTAATATTTTATTTACAGACAGGGTCTCAATGAGTTGCTTAGTGCCTTGCTAAGTTGCTGAGGCTGGCTTTGAACTTGTGATCCTCCTGCCTCAGCCTCCTGAGCCACTGAGATTATAGGCATGTGCCACGGCCTGTGGCTCAACTTGATTTTTGGCATTAAGCTGTAGCAAATGTTTCACTATTTTCACCAGTACTGAATCACCATTTAAAGGTTTAGTAGCCAGGTTTTTATCCTATTTAATTTCATTTACTGATTACTGTAACATGCCTTTTTGAATAAAGGGAATGAAAAAAAATGCACCCAAATATTAATTTTGGTTTTTCTGATAATGAAATCCTTGATAAGTGCTTCAGTGGTACCATGTTTATATCATTAAACCATCCCAAGGTCTAACTGTGGCATCAGGAAGGTAGATGCCGGACTCTTGGGCCAAGCTTCCAACAGAGAGTCCCAGTGGTTCAGGCTGCCTTCAGTGAGAGGTTCACGGCTCCTCTTGTTGAGCTCATAAACCATCAAGTCGACAGCAATGGCCACGTTAGCTGTGCTGCCCGTCATCTCACACCACACGTACACAGACCAAGAAGGAAAGATGAGAGTCAGACACAAAAGAGCAAAGAGAGCCAAGTGCAGCCCTGGCCATTCACAACTGTGCAGATGCCTTTTCTTTAAAACTCAATCAGCAAACCAACAGCCCTAATATAAATATTCGCATAAGGAAGTTTGGCCAATTTTTGTTGTGGGATGCACCAGTTGGATCAAACACTTAACAATACTAACAGGAGAAAAAAATGCACCTAAATTGTGTAAATCAATCAGTGATCAAAGAATTAGGATATAAAGCAACCTTAGCAGTGGCCTCCAAGCCCTCTTAGGATTTTTTATTTTAATGATATCAGAATATAACATTGAAGAAATCTGGCATTTCTCTTGTTACGAGCAAGGCCACATGTTTCCACCTGTTTTGCTCCACATTCGTCTCAGTCCTGCAGAATCGATTGGCCTTAGTACTCTTGTTCTGTTTCCATTCACCTAAAAATTGTATTTTCGGGCATTCAGAAAAGCAGTTTAAAAATAGTATGTGTTTGTGTTTGTTCCTATTCTTGATATATCACACATCATCAACAAATCCAAGAAAAATGAAGAATTAAGTTTAAGTGCAAACACTCTGATGATCTTCATGATGTGGAAATGAGAGGCAGGTGGAGGAGGAAGGCGGGCTACAGGGAAGCAGGAGCGACCTGCACCTGAGCTCCAGCTCACACACCATGCACACCTGCGCAGCGCTACCGTTTCCACTCCTAGCGACATGGTCCACTTTGCAATGAGGTGGTCAATGGGAAGGGACCACAGTTGAAACCTGTGTCTCAAAACCAGTGCTTTAGTTAGGTAGTGCGCAGACACCGAGGATCCAGAAGCAACCAGCGCTGCGGTGAGCTGCGAGCTTCAGGAGAGACACTGAAGAAAGTCTTTATCCACAGATCAATGGCCAAACTTGTAAATCCAGAAGCATTTGAAGATGTTGGTTTTAGCCAGAAATACAGAGCAGGAAAGATACATGCCAAAACATTAAAACATCTATTAGGTGGGTGGAATTGGAAGAGATAAGAAAACTTAATCAAGAAGGCTGCCTAACCCTTTTACGTATACTTTATCAAAAATTCATAGATTGCTTAATTTTTTTTCTTCACTGTGATTTCATCCCATGGAAATTACAGTATTCATTTAAAACAAAGGAGATATTCAATTCAGGAGTACATTTATGTTGAGTAAGTTCAAATTTACTATAGAATTGGTTGCTTAAAGAATTCAGAGGCATCCAACATGTATATTTAAAATCACTTGTAATTTAAATCCTACGTTGAGGCCGTATCCCTATTCCCACTACTCCCCTAGACCTAGCTGCATGTATTTATGGAACGAGGCTCCTCAACAACAAGTTCTGGGGAGAAGACATCTAAAGGTACAAAACTGTTTGCATTACAAGTCACCAGAGCTCCCTTAAATTCTGCCATACATGGAAACTCCTTCAAACCATGTTAGAAATACACCAATGGTCAGTTTGCTCAACTAAAGATGTGAGAAGTTTCTAAAAATACACAATTAGGAGATAAACAATGCAAGTCGGAAACCCTGAAAGATTTCCAGGACCAGTCCCTGCAATCGGAGAGATTGTTGGTGACTGTGAACACTCCTCATAACGGTTAATGGGACTCACTGTGTCCAAGAACATGGCCTCACTGCGCTCTTGCGAAAGCTTCTGTGAGATGTTTTCATCCCCTGAGGTGAAATCTGCCGTGGATCTCTCAGGGGCACATGGTGAGGGTCTGGGGTGCCACCCAGACCTGGCTTTGCCTAGATCCTGGCCTGCTCTCCACACTAACAAATGCTTTGAAGCCCTGACACCTCCTACCTAGGTGTTCCATCCAGATGC
The DNA here is from genome assembly GCF_001458135.2 of Marmota marmota marmota. Taxonomy (NCBI): domain Eukaryota; kingdom Metazoa; phylum Chordata; class Mammalia; order Rodentia; family Sciuridae; genus Marmota; species Marmota marmota. The sequence goes on along the minus strand of NW_025999932.1, from coordinate 4,772,236 downwards.
TTCCAGAGACCCCTTCTCTGTTTCTTCCAAAATATTGAGTAATAGGTGGCAAAAAAGTGGAGCAAAATATGACTTGGGCAAAATGAGCCCAAAGGTGAAGAATGGCTCTTTCAGATGGTTTTGAACCTTTCATATTCAAAGTTTGGTGAGAAAAAGACACTCAACTGCCAAAGTGTGTGAAGCCCCGAGCAACCCATTGTGCTCCAGTGTTGCTGGAGTCCCACCTTTGTCCCACCCCCCCCCGCCCTGGTGGCCTGCCACAACACATGGGTGTTTTTCAACTTTAATCTGAATGTCTTGTGTCAGTAAAAGAGCCCTGAAATATCTCAAGAACAAAGGACGTGTTTCACATCTGGAATCATGCCTTAAGTTTTATTCCAAGGCTGAGAAGAGTATGCATACATTTTATGATGTAGAGAATTTTCTAGAATTTTTAGCAAAGTTTTGTAGCTCTTATAAATGTAGAGATCTTGCTTTAAACTGCTCTCTGGCTTTCCCCTCCTCCCATCTGAGGTCTTGTTATTCCTCTTGGCCCCATTCTTACAAGCCATAAACAGTTTTCTCTAAACATCATTAAAGCTTGAAAGATGGTGAGAGATTCTGGTTTTGTCAGAATTGCTTTCCCTTCACTAATGGAGACATTTTGAGAGTCTGTTTTCCTTGTCAAGGCAGGTATGGTTTTTAAATGAGCATGCTGCTCAAACATTAAGAAACAGGAACCATTTATCAGAATGCTGTGCCTGTGCTGTAGCTGTCCTGGACTGAATTCTTCTGTGCCTCAAGTTTTACTTGCAGGTCATGTGTATGCAAACCTATTGTATTCCTTCCTAGTTCCACAACTCTATGCCTGGCATACATCAGTGCTTCTCCTTACATACATGGGTGTGCACATGAAGTGAAGTCCTGGGCTGCAGCCCTCGCAGCAGCAAGAGACACCTTTCACTTCTGTGCTGGTACAATATCTCCAGTGGCAAAAGTTCTGTAAATCCAGTTCTTACCCAGAAAGGATAAAAGTCACATTTCATACCTACTAATGTTGTAGTGTTGCTCAGATTTCAGATGTCATCTGCTAATTCAGGCATTTGGCATAGGAATCTGACTTCCAGCTACATCTTTCGTTATTTTGTTTCAACTGACAACAATGAGGTTCTTACTCATTCATTTAATATCTCAGTTTTCTTTCCCTCCTGTTTTCTTTCCTTGCCTACCTTCTTTTATTTTAAGAACCACGAGTAAAGTATTCGATTCATTGGTAAGAAAAAGAATAACTTCCAAGTAGTGTGTAGTGGAACAAGGTAACAATACTATCTTTTTAATGACAGAAAAGTCAATCTAATGAATCACCAGAATAGAAATGGCGTAAGGAATGACTTTTTCCTCTATTGTGTTATTTGACATTTAGCTTAGCAGTACCAACATATTCCACAGATTGAAGAATTTCTCTATGCAGGAAAAAAGACAATCATTAACATGGGCTACGTGTTCTGTGTATCTATGAAAACAGTTTTTGGTTTTTAACTTCCTTGCAGAAGTCGTTTTACTATTATAGTTCATTATCTGATATTCAGCAGAAGACCTCTACTACAAGCAAAATGGAACAAGATGTTGATCATAAAGGACCAGAGACTGAATTTATCTTGTGAAATCAATCTGTGCACAATGTCCTGAATGTTCACGTGTGTGACAGGAAGACTGCTACGAGAACAAGCGGACGGAGGGAAAGGCATCGTCCTGACTGGTGCTCAGCTTTGCAAAGGGTCACACACTCGCAATAATAGATACTAGACACTGAGATGATTCTCTTGTAATAGGAGCAAACGAATATGACAAGAAAAGCTTCCTGTGGGGAGGACAGGCTACTTGGCACTTCCTCAGAGAGGAAGAGTGAGGATTGGTCCTGCCCTCTGCCTCTTCCACTCTGTTCAGTTTTGTGTCCATATCTAAGGCTGGATTGTTTCCCACGGCTTTTGGAACTGCCTTTTGGGATCTCACCTCTCATGTAAGCCAATGGTGGTTTCTTTTCTTTTCTTGCCATTCTCTCTTAAAAAAAAAAAAAACCCAAAACATGGGCAAATGGAACCTTCTGATCCGTTATGTTTAAAAAGGACTTTAATCAATTGCAAAATATATTAAGAGGAAAAGCTGTTTTATCAAGGATGCTGTTCGCCGTCATTTGGATAGTGTTTAGAAATAGGAACTTCTTGTCTCACCAGGGAAAGTGGGGGGCTCTTGCGTCTACCCATGAATCATTTTCCTTGAGAAGGGAAATGCCCGAGGTACCCACAGGAGCAGCAGGAGGAATGTTGAAGAGATGGAGTGTGCAGAGGTCTTTCCACAGCAGAGAAAGGGAAAGTCCAAGTCCTAATAACTGTTTCCCTGGTCATTTACTTAAGATCCTGAAAAGGCCATTTGAATAACAGCTGGCCCCTTGAGTTCTTCCCCAGCAGTCCACCTCTGTCCTGCCCATTCCCCCAGCATCTCACCTCCAGCACCATTGAAATCTCTAACCCACCGGGACAGAGGCTATCAAAACACTCACTTCCACAAATGTTTGACAGTCAACAACTCAGTGCAGTTAGCTTGTCCCCCCAGAGTCACCCAACTCACCCACTCCTGTCCCCAGAAGAGCTCCATGTTTACTTAAATTAAAATGCAGTGCCTGTGCATATGTGTACACACATGTGAATGCATGTGTGTGGGGAAAAAAACAGTTTTTAAAAAAGGAACAAAAACTGGAGAATTTTGCATTTTTGGTGTTTTTTTTTTCTTGTATTTGCGCAGTCCATTTTAGGATTTTTCAGTCTCAACAAAACACTATTTAAAACAAAGAATCTAGTAAAATATTTGTGCATGTACTGCTAAACAATTCTAGCAATTTTATTAAGCAATACCTTTATTATTTTTTGAATATTCTTAACAGACTGGAACAAAACATTTTTTATTCAAAACAAAATATGCATACTGTACGCATGTTGCAGGGGTTAGTATGATGCAGAGGGTAAAGTCTGTTTGAACAAAACAAATGCCTGGGGGATTTCATAGCTATAAAGTCAATAACTAAATTTTGTTCGCTAAGAGGACCTTTTCTATGGATTTCCTTCATCTCCCAGCCACACAGAAACCTCCCAAAGTGCACTTCCCAAGTATACTTAGAGAATAGGAAGGAATGTAAAGTGTTTTTTTAAATTATTTGTTTTGTTTGTTTGTTTTTTAAAAACAGCCCTTATTAACTCTTCCTTCCAGTGATTCTACTGTAAACTCATAAAAGCCATTTTTAGAAAGCAAATTCATATACACTCAGCAGGTGAAATGTTCCAACAAAGAAAAAAAATACAAACAGAGTGATCAGACTTCTCTCTTCCTCAAGTCCCTAGAGCGTGTTGGAGTGATAAAGTTTTTGCACTGTAATAAAAATGGCTGACCTATTTATTTTCTTTTAAAAAAGTAGTTGTTCCTCTGTGATAATGCAGAATTGCATACACTTTATACCTGGAATAATTCAAAACCCTATGTTGGGGAAATACTGGGATACAACTGTATATTATGTGTATACTGCAGATGTTGGAGCATTTCTAGAATCTCTTCCACCACGATAAAGGAGGAAAAGTCCTGTTTGTGCCCTCCTTGGTCTCTCTGACACCATCACAATGGCCCTAATGTGCTCGTAGATTACGGAGCTGAACTCAGTGAGAGCCTCCTCCATGGTCAAGGGGAGGCCCTGCCCGCTCCCTGCTGCGGTGCTGGACGCTGCTCCTGTCCAACTGACCAGCAAGAAAGGACTGGATTGCTTGGGAATGGGAACTGGAGCAACTCAGTTCATGATAACTTTTGTTTCTTTGTTTTGTTTTCAACGTAAATATGTGTTACTGCCGGATTCCACTCTGGTGGAACACACTGCTTGTTCAGCTGGAAGGGAACCCCCACCGGCCCCCTGGGCTCTGCTCCCAACGGGCTGTGCAAGGGTGTGCACACCCATCACTGTAGTTACACAGACAGAAGCAAGCGGATGTTGTCTGCTTAGGGGACGAGAAGAGGGAGGGGACAAAGGGCTGGGAAGGGTGTGGGATTCATGGGTAGAGGGAGACTTAGGGAATTTTTTTATTTTTATTTTTTGTTGTTTTCTTTTTTTTGTCTTTTTTCTCTTTTTATTCTTTTTTTGTTGTTGTAGTTGTTTTTTGCTATACCGTGAGGTCATAGCATCATCCTCTAATAGAAACTGACAGGACATGAAGACAGAACTACCTGATGGACACACACGATGACTAGAAATAGAGAGACAGCGAAAAGACTTCGTTCACCTCGGAGAAACCATCCCGAAAAATAAGTCCTGTATTAACAAGTGCAGAGAAATCAACAAACAAACAAACCCAGACCGAAACGAAAGCAAATAAAACCTCCAAACATTAAAACACAGTGTATAAAATGGTGTGAGAAATTGAAAGTCACTTCACAGCCTTTTAGTCAATAAAACGCTGCGGGGTGTCCTTTTTGGAATCAGGCCCATCTTCTGAATTTTACCCTTCAGGCCTTGCAAGAAGAGATCCAGGGTAAAAGCACCCAGTTTCTGGTGGGTGGGCAGCAGTCGTTGCTCCGGTGGGCCGCTGGCTGGGGACGCCGTCCCCCTAGTCCTCGTTGGTGGCGTTTTCCTCCAGCGAGGTGATGCCGCCCAGGCCCAGGCCCGCGGCGTTGTGCGCCGCGGAGGCGGTGAGCACTGTGTGTAGGAGAATCAGTACCAGGACACACAGCTTGAGTCTGCCACTGCACAGTCTGGTCGCCGAGGACACGGTGAGCGACGTCCTGTGGCAGGCGTCACTTCGCTGGGGCCTCCCTCTGCGGGGGAGGTCGGATTGCTCCCCTCTCCGGACGTCACAGCATTGTGGTTCATCATTGGTGAGGAAGGTTTCGTAGAGCCCTGCGGGGAGAAGGGCACAGGTTAGCGCGGGGCACGGGCGGCAGGAGCGCGGGCTACATTGGCACCCCATCCACAACCTAACGCTGAGCTTGGTAAGGGCGGCACCTCAGCAGCCCCGAGCCGGCCCTGGCCTCGAGCTCAGGGTGTTCTCGGGTATTCCTGCCACTTGTACCAAGTGCTGGTGGGTCCTGAATACCGAAAAAAGATGTCATCAGGTCGCAGTCCGAACCTGTGGTTCTGGACTGACTTGGAGAGCAAAGACACTCGGCTGCCCTTTCCCCTGCACCCCTGAATGCCATGCATGGGCTAACGCTGGCTGCGCTAAGGGAGGCCACCACCAGTGGTCATGGTGCGCTTCCAGGAAACACGGAGGCCAGCGGTTTGTGCTCAGGAACTTCCTCTTGCCTTGTACGAGCAGAACCATCCATGCCGCTAATGGTGCTCCGGTGCTTTGATTATCTCGTGGTGTGGTGTGGTGTCTCCCCACGTTTGCTTTCGCTACGCTACGGAGGACTTTGCCTGCACTGGAGGGCTGCAGCGGAGCCCCCTTCCCATCCACCCTCCCACTTCGCCTTTCAAGAGTATGTCTCTCATTCTCTTTCCCTCTCTTGCTCTTTTTTTCTTCCTTGCTGAATATCTTCTCCCCGCCCCCTTTTCCTCTGAAAATACACGTTATTCTTATTTTGAAATTGATAAATACATATTTTGAAACTTTGGGATTGATGAAAAGAATAAAAAACTGCTTGTCTGTAATCGTTCCAATCTTGTGCATTGCTGTGTCATGCCTAGCACTTTTATCTAGCTGTGTAAGCCATTGTGCTCCTATTTTTTTGTCTGATTGAATCATTCCCCCATGGGTGTTAGAATGAATTTTCTAGGCACATTTTGTCATAATACTCTCAGGCTTGGAAAAAAAATAAGGATAATAATAGAGTAGTTGTAATGATTAAATGAGATTTCTCATGTAAGGTGCTTGGCTCAGGGCCTAGCACATAGAAGTAACTTGAAAAATCTGGCTCCTGTTAATAATGATAGTTACCAACAGCATTTCATTGCTTCTACCCATATAGTAACATCTAAAGACCCTTCCTTTCTCTCCAGATGAGGTGTCTGAAGTCTTGGCAAGCCTGGGCCGCTGGGGTTGCCCATCTGTGGAGTCTACCACTGGCCTGGCTGCTGTTCCTTCCTACCTTGTCCTCTGTCATCATCTGCCTAACTCTCATTCATCTCTTAGGTGTAGCTCAAGTGGAACTGCTTGTGATGTCTCTGCTCAGACTCCCAGGCTGCCAGTGCACTTTGCCTCACTGTTCACTAGAGCAATTATTATTTTTTCTTTTAATTACAATTGCCCGTTCTCTCAACAATTTCCTTACTCATCTGTCAACTTAATACATGAACTACACAGTTTCAGCATCGCATTCCCAATAAGTAGCAGAATGCCTAGATAAAATATTCCATCAGCATTTATCACATGAATACACTAAGTGCATCTGGTTACTTAATTTAAAAGAATCCTTTAATAAGATACGTTTCAATCTTCAGTTTCTTTTAAAGAAATGACCAAGATATCCTTATAACGATGCTTACAATATTCATTTCTTCTTAGGCATTCAAAGGTAAACTTCACCTTCGCCTAGGAAGAATATGGAAAAAAAAAACTGAATTAATGAGATCTGCAGCTGCGACATTTTTACTGTATGATATTTTCTTTTTTTCATATAAGATACCTCACTGGTAGGCTAATCATTTATTGAAGTTTGTTTTCCAGTACTATATTCTACAATGAAAAGAGTTCATACTGAGAGAATAAAAACAGGAATCTAAAGGTCATGTAGATCAACATTTTAGAATATTAATAGAACATATTTAACAATGTCGTGTGAGGAAGAAGTTCTTGGGAAGTCTTTCAGAAGCTGGCCTGCTAATCTAACAAAAGTCATTTCACAAAGAATGCAGTGCATGCAGGCCAATAAAGGAACACTTCTCTTTGAGAGGCACAATTGATATTCTTTCTTTTCCCCCTACCCATCTTTTAAACAAGAGTTTTTTTTTTATTAAGTTATACATGCATACATACTAAAGTTCAAACAATGCCACAGGGTATGTTACAAAATAAGAAAAAATAAGATCTTCCCATCCCTTATCTCAGATGTTTCCTTCTCAAAGGAAAATATCAGCAAGTTTTTTAGCTCCAATTTGGAATGTTTTACATTTCCCCTCTGTAGACTCCTCCTTAGGAGATGCGGGGTAATACATATGGTCCCCTCCTGCCTCCAGGAAGTAGCCTCCCTCCCAGCCATCCCCTCTTCCCAAAGGAGCAAGTCAAGTCGCATGCTCTGCGTTCCCTTCCTTCCTTAGGATGCCACCAGCGGGTCCTCCACCCGCCATGCAGTGCGCTCGCTCTCTGCTCCCAGGCCCTCTGCTCCTCCTGGAGCTCCTCATTCTGTGTATTGACTAATTCTGCCCCAAACAAGCAGTTGGTTCCCCTGCTCATCTTCCCAAGGAAGTGCCTGTTGGACCTCGGCCAGTCTGTACAGGCACAGGCACCCCCTGGAAACTGCCCGGCAATATTGTCTTGGGATCATTTTTTAAAAATTAAATTTACTTTTCACAGAATATTTAAAAGCCATACATATGTATGGGTTCCCAGGTGACATTTCAATATGCATATACACTGTACCATGTTAAAATCAGGTTGAACATGTCTACCTTCTCCAACATTTATCATTTCTTCATGTCAAAAATATTCAAAAATCTTTTCTTCCAGATTTCTCAAGTACAGAGTACATGACTATGATCTAGAGTCACCCATACAATAGCACACCAGAACTTACTGTTAGCTGCCACCTAGACCCATCAGTCAGCCTTCCCACCCTCTCCTCTTTCCCCTGCCTCTATCTAGTAACTGCCATTCTACACTCGACTCCATGAGATCTACTTTTTTCAGATTCCACTTATGAGGTTATGTGATGCTTGTCTTGCACATTTCCCTTAACATAATGCTCCCCAGTCCCATCCATTTTGTTGCGGATGACAGGATTTCACTTCTTGGCCAATGTGAATGGTTCTGTTACAAACACAGGCGTACAAGCGTCTCTGACACAATGTTGTCATTTTCTTTGAATATAGACTGAGAAGTGGGATTGCTGGATCTTATGGTGGTTCTGCTATAAATCTTTGAAGAACTTCCCATGGTTTTCCATAATGGTGTTGCTAATTTATAATCCCACCACCAGCGGGACTGTCCACCCCCCATTTATCCATGTCCTTCAGCACTTGCTATCTTTTGGGCGACACTCTACCTGGAGTGATTTGATATCTGGTGTTTTGATTTGCATTTCTCCTGAAGATTGTTGTCACCTCTCTCCTACGTTGGACTTTCTGTTTCTTGTATCCTGTGCTTTCTCATTTTGGAGGGCCTTAACATCTAATGCTTTCAGGAGGAAAACCTCATGGCAAATGTCCAAGACACTGAATGCCTAAAAATGTGGTTTTTTTTTCTATTTCTTATTTATTTGGTTCTTTGACTGGGTCTGGAATTCTAATCTAGAAATTGTTATCCTTCTGATTTTTTTCTAACATTGCTCTCATATTTGGTTGTTATATTTCCAGAACCTGTCCTTTAATTTTTCTCTCTCTCCTGTTTCATGTTGCTTTATCTTTTTGTTCTGTTTTCTAGAATACTGGCTGGGTTTAGTGTGTAATTATATTCATGAGTTTTATTTATGATATTCCTAGGAGATCTTCTTGTCATCTGAGGTTGCTTTTTTGAGGGGATTGTTCTCGTTTCATGATTTCAATAAATATAGCGCACACATAGTGTTGACACAGTGAATTGCTTTCTTCACTCTTTATTTTCCTCAGGGGAAGGCTGTGCCGTCTTGGTTGTCCCCCATATTGGAAAGCACTGGAGTCCAGCAGCTAGGGAGAGCTGTTGACGATGAGGATATAGGATGTAGAGACATAAACTTATAAAATTCTGCCTTCAGGTTAAGTTTCCCAGAAAACTCTGTCCAATATTGGCCAGGAGGATGCGGCTGGGCTGTTTGTTTTCTGAGCATGACATTGGAGGAGGAGCTGAGGGAGAAGTCGCACACGCAGAGTGGGTTCAGGGATCTGTGCTCCATGGGGTCCTCCTGCCTTACCTTCCTCCTGGGTTTTCTAGGTCAACAACTCATTCTCATCTCCAAATTCTGGTTTCCTCCTGAAACAATAGTGCCACCAGTCTTCCTCCAGGGTGGGGGACAGGTGTGGAGAGCAGGCCAGGCACAGCTCACTGGGTCATCTCCTCCTGCAGACCTTACAAGGAGCTGCTCTGTCAGCAGGGTCTGGGGTGGAAACGGATTGGCTGTGCCTTCAGCTGCTTCAGCAACCTTTAACACACGTCTCTTTCCTTCCTGATTTCCGAGGGGTTTTGGTTGGTGTCTTCTTATCCGTTGTTTTGTTCTGCTTTTTGATTCATGCCTTAAAACGTTTCTTTTGGTGTGGACTGTGTGGAAAATGCTGCTGCTCTTTTTATTCATGTCAGTGTGCCCTGTCCTAGATCCTGACAGATGCTGCGGTTTCCGCTGAACACTCCCCAGTGAGCAAGGACTACCGCCGTCTGAGGGTGTCACTCCTTTGCCATGTGTAGTAGAGATGAAAAGTCACCCTAGGGTTCCTTGAAACCTGGGGACACTTGCTTCTTCAGGTGGGGAATGATGACTGCTGATGGTTTTGTCTTCTGAGTGTCCTGCAGGTGCTGCCCGCTGGATTGTGAGCGCTGTGACCCAATCAGCCCACCCTAGTTTGAATGGACTGGCTGGGTGGGAACTGTGGGTGGAGGGGCAGGCCTGGAGGAAGTCAGTCACCGGGGTGTGCTCTGAAAAGGCTGCTATTCCTTCTGCCCCTTCCTCCTTTCCTCCCGCCCTCACTCCTGCTCCTCCCTATCTGTCTGTCTGTCTGTCTGTTGTCTCTCCATCCTACTCTGAGCTGAGCAGCCTTCTTCTCTGGCCCTTCCCCTATGATGTGCTGCCTCACTTTGGGCCCAGAGCAATGAGTCCTCCCTCTGGACGGAGACGTCTGAAACCATGAGCCCCAAGTACACTCTCTTTCCCTTCAGTTGTTCTTGTGGGGGAATTTGGTAACAGTGACATGAAAACTGACTAATCAGATAGCAAAATCTCACATGATATTGACTATTTCTGTTATGAGTTGGGATAAACAGTAGAATCAGAATTTATTATTAGGAAGAGTTTTAAAGAACCTTAAATTCACATTATTTCTCTGTTTCAATTAGACTAAGTCACAGAAGAACCTCATTTTTTTCAGAGCTCAACAATATTATAATGTGATTTTAATAAGTATTATCTAAGAACAGGTAAGTTAAATATCTAATGAAATCCTTAAAATAAATACATGATCATAGAATTCTTACTTATCTCAGGATATTTGCACCTAGGAATATATAAGGATAACTTTTCAAATATTTCAACTAATAATACATTTTAAAATACTTTGAAATATTTTTTAATTATGAAAGCTTGGAACACATTAATGTTAAAGGACAGAGGGAAAATCACCCTCAATTAGAATTTTTTAGCATGAAAAAACAAGAAATGAGAAATTACTAGATATTTTTCCCTAGCCCTTTTTTTTTAATCAATGAAGATACCCACACCTGTAACACACACACACACACACACACAAAGATGCATATAATTTATAGATTTCAGACATAAAAATGTATTTAATGTGAGATTCGTTTCACAATATTATTTGATTCTAGAATATTTATTTTCTTTTATGCATGTATGTTAGCAAGAGAGATTATGTATAATATGTATATATTTAAAATCAATAATTTTTACTTTTATAATATTTAAAAGAACTTACATTAGCAAAAAATTATTTTATACTCTAGACAACCTTACATGACATAGAATTTATAAACTATGCAAATAAAATTTCATGGTTTTCATTTTTTCCAAAGGTTATTAATCTATCAAGATTATTTTGTGTCACTATTGATCATACTTCTCTAAAATATATATCATTTTATAGAACATTTTACACTTATTAACAGAGTTGTTCATAATGTCTAATTTAAAAACTCTAAAAGTGTCTATATCTCTTCCCTATTGTTAATATTTTATTCCACTTTATTCTTTTGTTGTCTATGATATAACATGAAAAGTTTTATTTTTTAATGTTTGTTTTATCAATAAAGAAACAGCTCTGGACGGCATGTGCACTTGTTCTGTTTGTCCACACATTTATTTCTTCATTTGTGCTGAGTATGACTCTGTCTTTTGTTCTGTTTCCTTTTATCATTTCCCTCTAACTGCATTGTATTGAATGCCACTTTACTCATTAAAGTTTATTTTAAAGTATAAAAAACGTTTTGCTCTAAATCCTTACCTAATAATAGCATTAGATAATTCTCTTATTCATATTCAGTGATTTTACATATTTTTAAATTGCAATTTATATTTCCGTTTCTATTTAAATGTCTTTGAGTCTTTTTGGTACAATTTTAATTAACACATTTTAGGACTATTTTGTAACTAACTTCAAGTTTATTTATATTAAAGAATTTATTTATATTAAAGAATTGGGCATTTAAGTGTGCCAGGCCGGATGGTACATGCCTGTAATCCCAGTGGCTCAGAAGGCTGAGGCAGGAGGATTGCAAGTTGAAAGGCAGCCTCAGAAACTTATCGAGGCCCTAAGCAACTTGACAAGGCTCTGTGTCTAAAAAGAAAAAAAAAAGAATCTGTGGATGCAGCTCAGTGTTTAAGTGCCCCTGAGTTCAATCCCCTGTACAAATAATAATAATAATAATAATAATAATAATAATAATAATAAATTAGCTCTTTTTCTGATTATTTCTTTGTCTTCATTATGCAATCTTTTAAAATAAACATCTATGTTTAAATAAACATTTACTGTTAACAGAAAAAATGGCACTCTTTAACCAAAAAAATATATTTCATCTGTTGATTGGGGTTTTATCATTGTAGTTGCTTTGGGGGTGACCTTGCATACATGCTGTCAGGGTCATCTCTACCCCCCAGAGCGCACCTTTCTGTTCCACCTTTTGACCTCAGTGCTTCTGGCTGGCCTGCATCCTGCATGTTTCTCTGTGCCGTGTCCCCGTCTGGCCTCACAGTGACTGCAAAGGAGAACTTAACACTTTGTATGTCTATTGCCAGGCAGGTCCACAGCATTGACTGTGGTTTCCTGATTGCACAGTATGGCTTCCATCATTTGATACTAAATGTTCCCTTACGAATCTCTGCATCCTGTCATTGGCTATGTGAGCATTCACTGCATATTTTTTTCTGTTTGTGAAATTCATTTTTATTGATTTTATTACACCTTTTTAAAACAATAATTATACACACTTGAATCTATGGTTATTTAGTTACTAGTGTGTATGAATGAGTAACAAATTCTTACTTTCTTTAACTCATTCCTCATCATTTTTGGAGTGTTTATTTAGCTTCAAATTATTAACATTTTATATCTTCCCTCCCAGTAATTTTAACATAACTATTTCCATATTATTTCTGTATTATGATTTCTGTCATAACCCTGGGCTATTGGGTTATAAGCAACAGAAACCTACTGGAGCTAATTCAGGCAAAGAATAGAAAACCAAATGCGGATCCCTCCAGGTCTGTTGGAGACTGTCTCCTCGGCAGTCCCCGGAGACCTCAGCTGCAGGCCTCTGGCTCTTCCTTTCTCCACACACCCTTGCAGGCAGTCCTGGTTCTGATCAGGTCCCACTTTCAGGTTTCATTGCTTCTGTGAACACATCCTACTCTGTCGTTTTCACTTCAATTTCAGTAGGATTTAGGAACAGATGGGAGGTCAGGTTTTGGCTTCAGCCTGCCAGCTTGAACCAGAAATCACACCCATTCTTAAATGCAGGGATTTTATTATTACCAAGACAGTTTTTGTCAGAAAATGTTTTTGGAAATTGGTGTTTTCACATTAATATCTGTTCATTTTATATTTGCACAGTGGTGATTTCACATATAAACTAAGGGTTACTTAAAAATAACTTACCAAAATAAATAAATAAACCCACTTTCAGTGTTACTCAAATGCTGCTACTTTTTGCCTCTAAACATTAAAAAATAGAAGGTTAAATAATATGTACAGAATTTGCTGCTTTTTCAAGGGTATTTCTTTATTTAGCAGTAGTTGGTATTGAACCCAGGACTGTTCTACCTCTGAGTTACATCCCAGGCATTTTATTTATTTAGTTTTGCAGTGATTTAGCTAAGTTGCTGAAGCTGAAGAAATTGCAATCCCTCTACCTCAGACTCCTGAGGATTGCAGCTGTGTGCCATTAGCTCCTGGCGTTCAGGGTTCTTTTATAACTGGACAAGTAAAACCATAGAAAATGAGAGTGGTATCTAAGAAATCTAGAAAAAATTCCAAATTGTAGCGACTATCTGAAAAATGAAAAAAAATCAGACTTTGGAATAGTTATATGTTTATATAACTATTATATAATTAAATTATAAACTATATATTTATAACCTTTATCAAATCTTTTAAGCATGAGCAAAGTTTAGTAACTAAGTCATTCATTTGTAAATGAGTATTTGGGGGGCGAGTCAGGGTGGGCATATCAGATCGTTAATGGTGAATGAAGTTTCACATTACTATAGCTAAGCTAATAGACATGAATAAAATATATTACTTTTCTCATGTTTGACATTGTTGAGAGTGAAGATTATTCCTCCACTCCATCTCAGAATTATCAACACCTAGCAGGTTACTTGTCTATGAAAGAAAAATGAACATTGATTTAATGAGAGAGGGAGCCAAGGAATGATACAGCTTGTGCTGTAAGAGAATGCCACACAGAACTGAATGTGCTAGACCACAAACCACCTAGATGTAGCCGCACAGTAGCCTCTTGTGTTACATAGAAATGTTACACAAGCACCGGCAACCCTCTGAGTCCACAGGCTCAGCGTCCATGGACTTAATCAACTGCAGGTCGAAAATATTAGGGAAAAATAATGCATCTTTAATGAAAATGTATGAAGTTTTTTTCCCATCATTAAACTAAACAATATAGTCTAACAACTCCTGACATAGCATTTACATTGCATGGTATTACAACTGGCCCAGAGATGATTGAATGTGTATGAGCATAGGTTACAGGCAAATTCTATGCCATTTCATCTAAGGAACCTGACCATTTCGCCGATTTTGGTATCCCTGGGGGGTCCTGGGCCCAATACTCCAATCCCAACAACTGTCCTGGATAAGGAAGAAAAATCACAGACTCTTTAAAAAGGCCCATATGGACCTGATTATGTAAAGGCCACTCAGAGCTGAAAGTTAACAGCACATAAGATAGAGTATAGATTACTCAAAAAATTGAAAAATGATACTATATGAAATTAAAATCAAAGGCCCACACTGAAATGGCAGAGAAGTTTTACAGAGAATTTACTTATTCATTAAGACCATAAGCTAAATTTGGGAATAAATTGGGCATTCGAAATGTCTTGAAACTAAGCAGAGAATTTCCTCAACTGGTGTTCCCAACGTCTTTGAGCATTTTACTAAGAGAACAGACTGTCTGCAGCCAGAGAGAATATAGTCTAAACAGAAACCTAACACACGCTGTTAAATATCACATTTCACATTGTTATTTTCCCAAAATGGTTACAGTGATTTTTTTTTAATTATGAAAAATGTGTTCTGAGAAAATAAGAGAGAAAATAATGGACAAAGAAAATGAACATGCACCAAACATATTGAATTTCCCACCCCACCCCTAACAAATCCTTTGAGGTTTGCCTGGTGATCACTGGACTTGATGGCACCCTGCATAGGGCACCCCAGGGATTCCGGGGAAGGGCCAGCACACTGCAGGACAACTGTCTGTGTCTGCCCTGAGTATTAGAGCAAAGGAGGGGTCATGGCAGGGGAAGTTCCAGGGTAATATGGCCTTTGTCCCTCGTCCCTACTCTGAGAAGTTACCAAGTACCAGGATTATCAGGTGGAGACGGCGGGAGTTACCACGGCCAGGAGTAAATCAGCAGTTCTTTCTCTTCCTCTGCGGTGAACCCAATGTTCTTCAAAATGCATTCACTTTGCAGATTGGATTGGCTCTCTCAAATGGAAGTGCATTAAGAGAATCTCACAAAGTGCCTTAAAGAGCTCAGATGATTCCAGCGCTGCCTAGGAGCCTGAATTTCAGGTGGATGTGAAGGAGCTGGATCTTCTTCAGCATGTCACCCTGCTTCCTGCTGAGTGCTGCTTTTGTTCCCTTGGATGCCCAAGAAGCCACTTAAAGAAAACTGCATGTTCCTCATTGAGAACATTATCCATAGATAGATATGCTATCTATTTTTATTTATTTTTCATCATTTTTCTCTGTGAAACGGTACTGTCTGGATAACATGCTGTGGACCAGTATCATTGCTTAGTGATTGCCCACAGACTTTTTAAAATTGGAAATCCTGGTAACTACAACGCTGTAAAGGAAATATTCTTGTAATAGGAAACTACACAAATAATTCTGAGACTGCAGTATCTTAAGTCATGAGCTGTAATGGAAAAGACAGTATTGTTAATGCTTTGATCCATCAGCATATTTAGAGTACAAACAACATTTCCTTTTTTTTTTTAAAAGAAAACCAGGCATTTTGTGTAATCACAGAGTACACATGCAACTACCCCACTGTCTGCATGCATACAGTTAAGTCTACTCTACATGAGGCAAAGGTTTAAGGCATACAAACACCTCGTAAATAGGTCCTGATTCCAGAAATGTGGTTGTTTTTCAATGAGTTAGGAGGGAATTATTTTTCTGATTTGATTCACTAGTTTTTGAAATATTAAATGTTAAAAAAGAAAACAGTTGTGATTTTAAACAAAACTTTTTACTCAAAACAAATGCTAAAGTTTAAGTTGGCAAGACCTAGACTCTAAGAGGAAGCAATGTTCTTTTAAAGAAAATATAAGATAGCAATCCATAGAGCAGGTCTGAAAACGAGACTCAATATTTTTGAGTCGATTTTAAATCTGACAAAAACATTATCTACAATAATTAACCACCTTTATATTTTCAGATTTGAATTGAATCGACTTGCAGTACTTCCACCATTTGAAGTAGAACATTCAAATAAAAATAACATGAGACAGTAATTTTCTAAAAGGAGTCTCAAGCACTTGGGAAGCAATGTAGTGCTGGCAGCAGGCAGGGCTGGGGGTGGAGCCTCGGTTCTGTGGGCCTGGACACCACTCCACCGAACTGCTTTCTTCCATCAAAAATTAGACTGTTATCTTGGAGTTGCACACTTTCTGCAGAGTGATAGGGAATAATCATCTAATTCAGACTCTGGTATGCCAGTTGCCAAACAGAATGTCTCTGGCAGAATGATAGTTTTTATTCCCCTAGTTCAGCGCCAGATAGGGAAATAAAATTATAACTCATTGCACCCAATGGCATCTTGGATCTTTTCTGTTTTGCTTCCCAGGCGCAGCCCTTTTGGGTCATTGGTTTACATGTTGTTATTGTTGTTATTATTATTATTTTGCACCAGAGATTGAACCTGGTGTGATTAATCACTGAGCCACAATCCCAGACCTTTTTATTTTTTATTTTGGGGCAGGGTCTTGCTAAACTGCTTAGGCCTTGCTAAGTTGCTGAGGTTGGCTTTGGACTTGTGATCCTCCTGCCTCAGCCTCCTGAGCCTGGGATTCCAAGGGTGTGCCACCACGCTCAGCTGGTGTACATATCTGTTGAAGACAAAAGACTCTGAAGTTTTAGCACATTGCAAAGGATCTGATCATTATCACTAATTAGTCAAAGAATGAATTTAAAGTGGTAGAGGTATAATGCCAGGGAATCATCCTTTTCTCCTTCTTTTATAAACAACAGGATTTAATATCCAATTGCAACTCTTAATTAGGATACCTAGAATATCTATTCTTCAAAATGACCAAGATAGTCACTTTTACAATAGTTTACATGTCTTTCTGAAGATTATTTTTTTTCAAAAACACATTTTTTAGAAGAGTTAGAAGACCTATTAAAGGAAAAAACATAAAGAAAAATAATGTCATTTTCGAGTCCCTGTCTCCTAGAGGCAGTACAGTGTGAGCCAGGCAGGAGCTGGCTCCTGGGCCCCTCTGCGCTGGTCATCTGCAGTGTCTGATGTGCCTGTCATTCCATTCGACCCCAGTGGGACAGCATTCTTTATAGATCTGTTTCCTGCATAAACAGAGACGTGGAAAAGGAGAGACAACTGGTAATGAAGGAAGAATGGAAGAAGGAAGGGAGGGAGAGAGAGACAAAGTCATGTGCATTCACTTAAGAATTAGACATTAAGAAATAATGTAAAAGGAAATAAAAAGGACCAAGGAAACAGTTTCTCTGTCTTCCCTTTCCACTTCTGTAAATTTTCAAAAACAGCCTTCTCTATCCTTAGTTTCTTTCCTCCTCTATCCATGCTTAAAACTGAACATACAAAGCTTCTAGGCTGGAATGTGTTTAATTGCTTACTTCTGCAGAAGAACATGTGTTTCTTAGGTCATGACCAGGTCTATTGATCCCTTTTGTATTAACAACATCCGGCACAAGATTGGTGCATTACAGATATGGTAGAAAGAATGATGGATCACTATTAGAAAGAAGGTCCACTTCTTAATCTTCAGAAGTGTGCATAATTTATGGAACATGGCAAAAAGAATTGAGGATGCAGAAGGAATTAAGTTAGCTTGCTGGAAGACCTTAAAATAAGGTGATTTTTCTGGATTATCCATGCAGGACTAATGCAATCACAAGAGCTCTCAAAGTGGAAAGAAGGCAGAGGGTGGATAAGAAAGAGATGACGTATGAAGGACTCTCAACCACTGTTCCCTTTGAAGATGGAGGAGGGAGTCAAGGAACATGGTGGCTTCTGGAAACTGAGAGCAACCGTCAGCTGACAGGCAGCAAAGCAACAGGGCCTGAGTGTCACAACAGCAAGAAACTGCATTTTGCCAACTGTCTGAGAGATGACACCTGTGCAGGGGAGCCAGCCTGCAGACCCGTGATTCAGCCCCAGGAGGAGCTTCTGACCTACAGAACCACTTGGCAAGTTCTGTCAGCAGTGGAATATGTAGCACAAAGAGCTTTTAGGAAATGATCATCGAATGAATGAAGAGGCAAGAGAAGGACTGAAAATGCAAGAGGAGATACTTAGGGGCAAAGAAGCAGGGTGTACTTCTCCATTGGAAAAGTGTGAAGGAGGAGGAAATCAGCTTAGATGTATTCAGTGCAATTAGTCATTTGCATTTCTCCCTAGCACAGTAAGCCTAACAAGTATTTTATAATAAAAGCAGGGAAATAACCCGCTGGAGCCAAGCTCATGACAAGAAAGTCACTATTAGAAGAATTTCAGCTATTCCAATTACAATCTAAAGAACTGGGGAAAGGAAAGAACAGAAAAGTGTAATGGACCATGCAGTGAACTGTGAACCAAGGAGACAAGGCGGCATCTCTCTGCCCTCCTGGAAGACCTTCCTTATTGATCAGGACATCTCTTCTTGAGGACTCAGTCTCAATTCTCCTGCTGTGTGGGGCGACCGACACGAAACCCACCGTCAGGCTGCCACAGCCCAGCGCCTGCAGCTCTTTGCATTTGGACCTTCTCTCATAGACTCCCATTCACTTCTTAGGTCATTTGATGGAGCTCATGATTTATAATAAATTTGATGCTTTTACTGATGGTGATTCTCCATGTGATTAAAAGTTATTATCTCTCTGGGTAAAAAAAAAATACAGAAAGGAATGAAGAGAGAAGTCGTTTATTTTGAAGGGATGCAGAATGGGAATTGCACAGTAGGCCGACTGCAAATCTGAGGGCAGCCTTGCAAGTCAGCAAGACCTGCCTCAAATAAATAAACAAATAAAGCTGGGGATGTAGCTCAGTGGTACAGCACCCTTTGATTCAATCCTCAGTATTGAAAATAAATAAATCAAATTTTTAAAAGATTGAGAATCTAAAAGCCAATGAGGAATTGGTCAAACTGTTGCATAAAGCAATTTGTCTTTATCTCTTTTCAAAACCACATGAGAAGCTCATAAAATCAAGTTGAAAATGATAGAACAAACATATTTCTTAACCAAAGGAAATTTCCCTAGAGACAAAAAGCTTATTCTGCTAGACTTTTTAAAAAATATATATATTCCTTTTTTTCCCCTTTTAAACAGGCTTTATTATTTAGAGCAGTTTCAGGGTTTCAGCAATATTGAGCAGAAGTTCAGAGTGTCTAGATATTTTTCAAAGGGAAAAGTCACTGAGTACAGTTTTCTCCTGAGATGAAGGGTTTTTCAGTCTCAGGTCTAAAATCTTCCAATTATTTAAACATGAAAAATTGGACACAGCATGCACAATGGTGTCACAGATTCACACTGCTATGTTCCTTCAAAGGAAGATTTGTGAAATTTACAAAAATGGTTTCATTTTACAAACCAAGATGATCTATAATGCTAATGCTGACTCTCCATATGATCATTATCCTCTAAGACTTCTGGACTGGGCCCTTGTCCTCTTTAAAATCCCTTTTTTATCTGCTTCCTGACCTCTAATCCTGCAGAAATTTTGAATTAAAAAAAATGTCTCCATGTGAAAGTTACAATTTATTCACAGACCAACATTGAACTCATCTGTTTCTCTCCACCATTGCAAGCCACTTCTCTGGGCATGGCTCTGCCAGGGCTGCAGACAAAGTTGTCTTCTTCACTTTCTTTGCCCACAGTGCATCCATGTGTCCAAACTTTCTCTTCTTATACGAACCTTGTTATGGGATGAATTTTTTTCTCCCCAATTTCACACAGTTAAATCCTTGTCCCTGGGAATGTACTGTTTTTGGAGAAATGACTTTTAAAGAAATGGTTCTGTGAGAAGCAGATCTTTGGGGTGAGCCCTAATCCAGCATGACTAGTGGCCTTAGGAGAAAAGGGAATTGGACACACAGAGAGACACCAGGAGCGTGACAGAGGAAGCACTGCATGTGGAGCGGGAGGAAGCCATCCACAGGCCGAGCGGAGGCCCCCACCGCTGCCCACACCTCCATCTTGGACCTACAGCCTCAGCACTGTGAGAGCTCATTTCCTCTATATCAGCCACGCAGCCCGTGGTGACTCCAGCCTAGCAGAGCACTACACCATCAAATAGGAAGAGAGCCCAGCCTCTTGGCTGCAGTCTAACCGAACGGACTCCATTAAGACCTCAGAGACACCACCCATCACCATCTGAGATGCAGGAATCAGGATGCAGTATATGCATTTGGGAGACACAACTCAACCTGTAATGCTCAGTTTGGGGAACCCACTTAAAATGTGCCATGCTTGAGGTTAGAGATCCCAACAGGGTAACACAGATCAAACTAGAGTTTTCAAAGAGCATTCTGGAAGATGCATTTTCAAGGAAGCCTCATGCTTTCAATTTTCTCCTTGGGGAGGCCCCACATTTCCATCAGAGCTGCCCTATTCAAATCGTCCCCAAACCTTTCTTCTCATAGAATTGATTTTAAAACTATTTTTAAAGCCCACACTTAAAAAACTGAACTTCAACAATTAAATCTAAAATATTTCCTCTTTCCATTACCTATGTTTCTTGGGAAATTTAACCATTTCATAAGTATTTCATACATTTACATATGCATGTAATAATACATGTCTACAAGTGTTACTTGCATATATAAATAATATATGTGAATTTCACATGTAAATATGCTATACATTGATCTATGCTACAGATATTATCTATTATGTGGTACCTATAACACAAATTAGACTGAGGTTATTTAGATTCAGATGAGTACCTTAGACCGTGGTCTGTCTTTCCCCTTTACATCAGCACAGTTTTGGTGTGTTCATGTACAAACTGAAAGCCTCCCTCACCAACCCGACTGACAATGTTAGCCGTCTAAGCACAACTTTTTTTCAAGAACAGTGAGACAGACTGTTCTCTTATTTAACCAGAAAAAAAAAATGGTCTGGGTTGCAAAATGCTTGTAGCATTCATTTTTAATGGGATATATGCTGTTGAGAAGCCAGGGCATGTTTGTGGAACCACTTAAGCATGCAGGGACTGCAGGCTGTGGCTCCTCCCTCTTCTGCAGAAGCCACGGACTGGCTTTCTCCAGCTCCACCAGAGTAGGGAAACCTTTACTCACACACTGATTTCAGGATGGACTGGCTGGCCATTTCCTGTTCCACTGGAGATACACACACTGGACTCTTAGCTGGGAAATGTGGAGCTCTTCCTGCTTCTGAAGTAGCAGATTTGGGGTTAATCCTGGGCGAAAGCAGCACCAGATCCCAAGGGGTCAGTGAGCCGGGCGTTCCTGCCTTGATCTTACAGCCATGTGGCGTGATGGTGCTATTCAAAGCAATTTGGTGTCCAGAGCAGCTGCAGAGGGGTTGGTTCTTCATAATTTATTAATTTTTTTTTTTAGGTGAACAACCTCATTGAATAAGATTTTGCTGTCATGGATGCCTGAGTCTCCTCTCTGTCGTGGGGTTCAGGAAGCCATGCTGCTATGGGCACTGTCACCTCCTTGTGCTGGGCAGGGGGCAGGGGGTGTCTCTGAATGGATTGATTCCTTTCCACCCAGGGTGCACCAACCTACTCGACTCTGGGCACCTGGCACTGCCTTACCTTAGGGTGGCATCCAGTAGTCCAACTGGACAAAGGGGCCAGAGAAGACTGCATGGGACTGCCAGATGCCATGTCACTTCTGCTGGAAGGTCAATGGGCAATTGTTGGCTGGTGTCACTAAGATCTTCCCTCAGGGACCTCAAAAAGCCAACTACCCTGTTCTCTGCTGAGTCTCCTTGTGCAGCCACAGTCTAGACCTCAATGGTCCCTGGAGCAGCGAGCTCAGTGCTCACTGCCAGGAAACCTCTGCGGACTAGTTCCCCCAGTTCATGCAAATGCTGAGCTGGTTTCCTCAACCTCCTGGCTGGACCAGCTGTCTCCCTCCCATTGGGTGTTCGATGGGCTCAGCAGCGTTAGTTGCTTATAGAGAGGAGGAGCTGTTTGGGGGGCCTGACTTTGCAAAACTACTGGCAGAATCCAGGCATCTTTACATCTACTCCAGCCCCCTCCCCCCACACACATTCTGTTTCCTTGCAGAGGCAAATGAGCTTTTGGGAATACACATGAAGGTAGAAGTCAGGAAGAGCAATCTTAAGTGTGAAGGATCTGAATGCAGATACTAACTGGAATAAACCTCACAAGTACAGTATTCTAAGCCAGGTGTGTTGCCACATGCCTGTAATCCCAGCTACTCCAGAGGCTGGTGCAGAATTATAAGTTCAAGGCCAGCCTCAGCAAAAGACCCTGTCTCAAAATAAAATGGGATGTAGCTCAGTGGTAGAGTTTTACCTAGCATGCAAGAGGTGTGACGCCCAGCACCAGAAAAGAAGCACAGGATTCCAGTGGAAGATATCGCCATCATATAAAGTTACTAAATTTCATTTATTTTTATAACTTATTCTCTTATTTTAAAAATTTTATTCTAGACATAGCATCTCTCTTCACATTTCTTCTTTGGCCCAAACTGTGATAAATTTTGCTTAGGATCAAATGATTCTAAAACTAAAGTGGCATTTCTTTTTCTTTTTTTTTTTTTTTAGAAAAAAAAAATTATAGTTTAAAAAGCAATTAAACATAGAAACACACTAGGGAAAATTCAGAAATGCAACATAGTATGGGTGACTATTTTGAAAATCTCTGGGAAGCAGATTTTTTTTCTGCCCAAATCCTCTTTTAATGAGAAAAATCTGTTCTCTTTTAAAATCCTGCTCAGCTCGCTGGCCACTTTGAATGGGATTTGGGGATCGTTTAGTCTTTCTCTCTTGGAAACTCTCTCAAACGTGAACTTTAAGACAGTAGACACTTCGGAAACTCCTCTGTGGTGAGATCCGCATGCCCATCTATTTTCTCCCGCGGGATTCCGAGTCTCTCGGCGGCGGTGCAGTGGCGCAGCGCGGCCGCGAGGGGGCGCCGTCGCCGCGCGCTCACCCTGCCTGTCACGGGGGAACCGCAGCAGCCCACGGTGTTTTCCCGAGAGGCAGAAACAGAACCTCGTTCTTGTCACAGCTAAAAAATGGGATGCAGAATTTACGTAGAATTCTGAAAATATGTTTCATCTCCGTTGTCAGTAACCCTCAGCGGACCAACTTTTACTTTTGTTCTTTCACTAATTTCCCTACGAACAGATCGCGCCGGGTCTATTCTATCCGTCAATCAAAGGGTAATTTCCCATGTTTGTTGCCATAGCACCCACAGCCTGCGATCCTCCGCTGCCTCTGTTTTCTTAATCTCGGCTCCCTATTACAGGTAAGCAATCAAGGAGTTCTCTGGGGACTCTAGATGGAGGCGAGGAGGTTGGAGAGGGAAACCCACGTAATTACCCCGTGACGGCTGAGCCCAGAGCCGCCCACCCCCTCGCTCTGCAGAGGGAGACGAGCTGCGACAGCGGTGCATGGTGAGCCGGGCCGGAGCTGAGCCCACCCACCTGGAGCCCTGCAGCCGGCCCCACATGGACTCAGGCCTGGGTCCTGCCCTACCACCACGCAGAACTTCCCCCTGATTAACCTTCAACCCCTCCTTTATGATGTGTAGGTTTTGTTCTTTAACTGAGAAACCATAGAGATGGCAGGTACAGTGTCTTTCCTTTTTCTCCTAAAACAGAATCAGAATTAAGCATAGGAGGCTGTGCCCTTGCCACCTGGGATTGGTCATGACCTTCTGTAACACCCTGGGTCAAAGACACTGTTCATCCTCAGAGGTTCCTTCTTAATAAGTTATGGGTTTACTGAGGATCACAGTCACATATAGCAGTGGATGATCAAAATAAATTTCAAACTTCGACATTTAGCACGTGGGTCTGTCACATACACATTATAAAGAAATGGTACACTGAGTGTTGAATTTAATAACAGGTACCAAAATTGTGAAGAAAACGTGTTTATTTAGAGAAATTTTATCTGGTCTGAATCTTCTAGTTCACTAATAGCAGGTGCTGAGATTCACTTTTGTAAATGATAGAAATTTCCAGTATCAGTATGTCTCATAAAACAACATGAAGAAGAACTTGGGGTCCCTCCAATTACATATCCCTAAAAGGCTGGGTACAGAGTACTTTGAGGAGAAGTGGTCACAATACCACTGGTTTGTCACAAAGGAGAAGCACCTTGAACAAGATTGTTCATCACTTGTACCTGACAGTGACACTTACAATTATGCACTCACTCAATAGCGGGGACATTGACAAAAGGAATAAGTTGAGAATCCTCAGCATCAAAGAGGGCACTGTCTCTCCCAGGAGCTGCCAATCCTGTGCATTTAGATAGTGAGGAAACAGCTGAAGTGAGTGTGTTGAATTTGAAGAAAACTGCAACCTTGCCTTCGATCCTTGATGATAATTGATAATTTTCAGTATAATACCTCACTTACATTTTTGTGTTATTAAAAAAAAATTACCAGAGGCAAAGATTAAGATTAGCTTGACGCACTCCTCCTCCTGGGATGTGTGGGACGTGGTTGATGGCTGCCACAGAGCCTGGTTTAGTGAAGGGGCTACTGCTGGTGTGTAGGCCATACTGCCATGAGCCGCCATCCAGGTGGCCTGGGATGTCAGCAGCTAGCTGGGAGTGGGGAAGATTGTTCCCCTGTGTTGAGTCTGCTCGTTGGTCGGTTTGGAAGATGATTCCCTCAATGTGCACTAAGGAGCCTACAATGGCTCATGCTCCCTCCACACATACTTAGAAGACCAGGTAGCCCAGCCTTTGAGCACACTAAGAAGAGGAACCTCTGAAAAATGTGCGACTTGGAGTTTGGGACGAATGCTGAGCACAGGGTGCTCCTCCAGCCAGCCCTACTGCATCTCTGAGCTGATTTCTTCCAAGCTGAAGCTGTTCTCTGGGGACCCTCATGCATTTGGCAAGGTAGCAGTGCACAGAGGAGCACTCATCAGGGACACCCCCAGACCCTGGGGAGACGATATGATCCTGTGTGGTCACAGAATCTCCAGAGGCCTGGCCATCTCCAGGAAAGAAGATGCAGATGCAATTAAGGCATGGAAGACTTTACAAGGACATGGAGGTTTACAAGGTCAATTATCTAAGGTAATACAAGGAGCTAATGAACCTTATGCTGAATTTGTAGATAGGCTTATTCNGTATCTCCCCATAATACTCCCATTTTTGTCATCAAAAAGAAATCTGGTAAATGGAGATTATTGCAAGATTTAAGAGCCATTAATAATGAGATGGTTATTATGGGACCTGCTCAATCGGGGATTCCTCAATTGTCTGCTTTGCCAAAAACTTGGTATGTTTTAGTTATAGATATTAAAGATTGTTTTTTTTTCAATTCCAATTCATCCTGAGGATAGTCCACGTTTTGCATTTATTATTCCTGCACTGAATCATGAAGGTCCTGATCAGAGATATGAGTGGAAAGTACTCTCTCAAGGGATGGCTAACAGCCCAACTATGTGTCAAATTTATGTTAACAAAGTAATCCAGCCACTTAGAAATAAAAATCCTGAACTACAAATATTTCACTATATGGATGATGTATTATTAGCACACAAAGATAAAAACACATTGCTAGAAGTTTGCTGGGGCTGCTGTGAGCCAATCATCAACTGGCAGCTGGAAGTTTGCTGGCAGCTGGAAGTTTGCTGGGGCCCCTTTGGCTGTGGCTCTCAACAACCAGTCTGAAAACATGATCTTTCCTGTCCAAGACTTTCACAGAACTTCAGGACAATATGCATGCGGCATTGACCGTGCAGCTCTAATGGCTCAGTAATGAAGCCACATGGAGAGTGGAGGAAGAACAGCAAGGTCCCAGAGGCTCCTAGAGCAGAGCCCTGGTAGCCTTCCACGGAGATGAAGGAGGCACTGTGTCCTGAGCCAGCCACACAGCTCTCTCTTCCTGTGGGGTTCCTTAACAATGTGATTATGGAGAGGAAGATTTTACAAAACTTAAAAACAATTAAAAATACTAGGTGTGCTCTGGCCCACGTTGTGTGGAGGGAAATGCAATCCTGACTTTCCCTTTCTGTTGGCCTTGAAAGTCTGAGAAAGGAAGTTAATGTCCAAGTGCATCTTTGAGATCCACAGATATGGATGAAGATGAGGAGACAATTGAGGATATACAGCATCACCTACACCCCCGCCTGGGCTAGTGTCCACATTAAGAACCAGGTGCAGGCTGCCGACCTTCTGCAGGAGAAAGCCACACACGTGCCCATGACAGCAGACAGCATTCCACAAGACACCGTGCCTTTCCCCAAAGTCCTAGCACTGCTGACACCTCCCTGGCCCATAGTCAATAACTAAGGGCCACAAATTTTGACAGTTGTTAATGGGAAGTTCCATGTAAACCTCAAGATAAATTGAAAATTGCCTGTGCCTGGTGAAATTTATCTCAGAAGGCAAGAAGATAATTTTGAAAGGGGGGGGGGAAGGAAAGATGTTGGTTTCCTTCTTCTTCCTCCCTCCCTCCCTCCCTCCCTTCCTTCCTTCCTTCCTTCCTCCCTCCCTCCCTCTCCTTCTCTCTCCCCTCTCTCTCTTTTCTCATTTTCTCCCCAACAGAGAAGGAACATAAAAAATGATCTAAGCATCAAATCTGTAGAATAACAAGAACAACTGCTAAACCATTTGACATTTCAAAGATCACCATCTTGGATACAAGGGCATTTGCCAATCTGTGTTGTTGGGTGATCTTCTCATCTGTGACCCTTAGAGCAAACTGGCATGGGTTGGGAAGGGTGACTGCTATTGCTGATGTGCTAGGAAGGGTAGTGTCACAGGAAGAATGCATGAGAGAAAGAGCAGCCCACATCTCCTCACCTACAGCCAGGGGTCCTTCCCCCCAGGATGACATGAGACACCCGTCCATTCCTCCAGGTAGGTCTTAGGAGGAGAACTGCAGGGCTGTCTCTTGCTGGCTTGTCACTTGCACTTAGAACAATATGGCTAATGCACAAGAGATCTGGAAATAATTTGATGGATTTCACATTTGCATCTCAATATGTCACTGTGTTTAAGAGGAGTTTCCTAAAATCTAAGATAAGAATAGAGTTTTCATGTTTGTCTACACTTATGATAGTGTTTTATCCTTAAAACTTGAAAACTAGACGTGGTATGAGTCAAGACATGTAGTTACAAGGATATTGTGTTTTCCAACTATAACAAAATACAGAGAAACAACTTGGATTTTCACTTCACTCTGGCCAAATATCTCATTCTCAATGTTATTGTCAAAAATGAACCACTTTTGTCCTTTGCATCTTACTCTGAGTTATATAATGCTTATAAATATCCAGAAAATGCATGCAGTTGCTGGTGTTTCTCCCCCTCTCAGCCCTCCACGGAAACAAGTAAACATTGTTAATGGGAAATATAAACTCAAATTGTATTTGGCACTTGTGCAGCTCTAACACACAAACCGACATACATAATAACTTATGCAGATATGTTATGCTACTGATACTTAAGATAACATAAAGTTCTCAGAAAATAGACACGGAGACATAAACATGCTAATTTGGAGAAGCATCACCTTAACGGTCTTTCCCCATCATCTGTTCTTATATAATGTAGAGAAAATGCAGGCAGAATCCAGCCCACTCCTAGTCACATGTAAGTGTCTCACTATTGCTAACACGTTCCCTGCAGAATTATCCTCTCACAGAGTTCATGACTGTGGACTCAGTGATAGCGTAGACAGTGGAGCATAAACACTGAACAGTGTTCAGATCATGGGGGGGCGGTGCTTTCTGTGCCTCTACCTGGGCAAGCATGGAAAATTACCAGCTTCATCTTCAAAGGCTGTATGAGTGGGAGGAAGCAGCAAAGCAAGGAAACATCACAAAAGAAGGAACCCCGAGAGACACCGGGCAGAGCAGGCCCGCTCCTACCTGTGCAGATGAAACTGGAGAGGCCTCCGTAGATGACTTCATCATTGTCGGGCAGTATAAACGGACACCTTGTCTGAACCTCCAAACAGTATTGCTTGCAAGGAATTGTCTTTCTGCAGTTAAACTGTGTGACTTCAAAATACTGGGAACAGAGCCAGGCTTTGTAGACAATCTGAAAAAAAAAAAAGAATAAAAAATATGGCGGGGTGACAAGAGCTCTGCCTACAGTAAAGGACATGCTGTACTGCGAGCAGCACACTGTGGTTTCAAGTGGATCATAAGGAAACCTCATTTCCAGAAAGCATATTTACACAGTGGCAGCTGCATGCGATAAGAGTGTAGCAACAAATTTCTGCAGTAGGAGAAAACAGTCAGCGATTGAGCACTTACTAACTTACTAATGTGCAAGGCGAATTCTGGCATTTGGTTTACCAGATGCGTGTCTTTGGACAACAGTGGATTTAGTGAAGTTTTCAAACCCAGGGATATATAGGGGAAAAGGCAGAATGACCCTGTGGATAAACTGTAGCTATTTACTGCAGTGAGCAAGGTGGCTAGTGATTCCCTGGACCGCGGCATACCGTTGACGCCTCTATCGGACACTAGATGGCGCCAAGGTCATTAAAGAAGGGCTCCGGCTGCAGAAGCACCGTCTGCTGGCCTGGCTCGAACCTCTGAGGCGCAGAACAGGAAGACAGGGGCATTTACATGGATGACTCACATCAGATGCAGAAAAAACCTCCTTGGAAGACCGGAAACACTCAACATAGATCAGAAATGACATGCCGTGGTGAGGTTAGGAGGAGGGAAACCTCGTCACAGCCACAGTGTCACCTGTTTAGAGGTTATGTTATCCACGTCAATCTTGGATCTGTGTTTTGTTTTGGTTTTGGTTTTGGTCCTAGGGATCAAACCCAGGGGTGCCACACCACTGAGCCACATCCCTAGCCCTTTTTATTTGTGTGTGTGTGTGTGTGTGTTTTGAGACAGGGTTTCTCTGAGTTGCTTGCTAAATTGTTGAAACTGGCCTGGAATTTGCACATCTCCTGCCTCAGCCTCCCTCCGGAGTCGAGTCACTGGGATTAAAGGCGTGTGACACCACGCCTTGGCTGTTTGGTGTTTATCTAATTGAATGTGATGTGAAAGGAGTCTGTCTTCATTTTTCTTTGTTTTTTGGTAGCTATTCAGAGAAATATTAATTGGGAAAGATGACTTTTTCCTTACATAAAAATAACCCCAATTTAAATTGGAATAAACATTGGCCACAGTATCCACCAAAGGGATGAATCACTGAAATTCAGCCTTGTCTTGGGTCCTTGGCAGTGATGGCTTTTTTTGTTTGTTTGTTTCTAGGTTTTTCTGTTACTCGGATAACATTTTGCCCATTGTGTGCTAGGGAAACATCAATGGTTTAGAGTTCCATGGACACTAAGAGATTAAAAGTTCTAGATAACAATAGCAAGAATAATCAATCATTTGTCATGTTTATTCTGTGTTCTAAGCATGTTACAATTAGCATGTAATTTTTGGCATATAGTTAAAGTGTAGCTATTAGCCCCTTTGCTCAAGGGGATAAGTGGAAAACCCACGATTTAAATTTATATTCTAGAGGACTCTCAAGGTCATGTTCTTAATAATTTGTCTATGTTTAATTTGAAAACTTTCTCAAAGAACTTAGGCAATCACAGGGAGTTTTTGGATATACCCAGAAGCAACATGTGTGCTCCTTTTCAAAAGGCACTTGCTAGAAGGAGGATTGCATAGAATTTCTGTTCTTAACTTCCAATTAATTTCATTAACATGAAGTTATGTTCTCTGGTCAAGATGCCTCCACAAGAGTAAGATGGGATAAATGTCAATTTCAGATCCAATTTTAGATAGCCAAAGTGATTCTTATTTGCTAAGTCATTGTCAGTGGTCCATAGTTACCCATATAACCAAAAACAGACAAATAATTCCTATTCTTGTAGGTCTTTTGAGTGGGTCCTAAATGTAAAAGTATACAATGAAAATTTTCACCAGAGAAAAAAATGCTCTCTTGGCTGGGAATCCCTTTAAGAGTCCTTAAATTTCAGCTGGGAAGGTGGTGGGAGTGTGCCCAGGCACTTTGTGACAGGTGGAAGTGGTACCCCTGCATCATCAGAAAGGGGCTGGAAGCATCTGTTTCAGAAGAAGAGAAAATAAAATGGGTTTTAACCATTCTTTGGGGTTAAAGTTTGAATTGAAGATACTTTGCAGAATACCACTTGATATGCGTGTGATATAATGTGAAATATGAATATATGATATAAACCGAGGTGATCTAAGACTGGTCTGTGTTCACCGTGTGAATCCTGGTTCTAATTACCTACCAGGTACCGGAGGGGTTTGGGAATGGTTCTATCTACATCCTAACAATAAAGTTCCACTGTAAGGAAAGCTCACATTCTGGGAATTTTAAAGGGATTCCCAGCCAAGAGAGCATATTTCTGAAACTCTAAAGCCTAGAGTTACATTGTTCTAAGATAAGATTTTTCTTTTAACGAGTATACCTATGTAATTTCAGTCAATTCCATGTATTTTCATGGGCCTTGGGGTGCATGTCCCCACTCTTGCTCCCCATGGGCTTTGACAGAGTCAGGATGGTGTCCCAGTGGCCTCTCGTGAGCATTAGGGACAGACAAGGTCTCTGGGGACACAGACTAATCCTCTTTCCCAGTCTTTTCCTCTGCATTGTTCTCTTGGAACAGAACCATTGTTCTTCTACTTCAATTTGTATGGAGATTTTTCACTCAAAAAATGCATAAGGGATCAAAGCAGGTGTTATAAGCAGGCGGTAGATGGTCTGCCAGAAAGTGGCCACTGCTGCACAGCTGTCTGGGGCACTCAGGCCTCGCACCATATCCAGCCAGGTCCCCTGCATGTCAGTTCCTGATCATCCACATAGCAACATTTGAACACGCCGCCAAGAGCTCTCATCTGACTATTAAACATTTTCTAAAATTTGAGTTCTAGGCACAAGACATGTCAGAAAGCAACTGGAAGAAACAGTGAGAATCAAAACAAAATAAAGACAGGAAAAATATTTTATTGCTACTTAAGAGACTAAGTCTGGGCTGGGGTTGTGGCTCAGCAGTAGAGTGCTCGCCTCGCACGTGCGAGACCCTGGGTTCGATCCTCAGCACCACATACAAAAATAAACAAGTGAAATAAAGGTGTTATGTCCAACTAAAACGAAAAAATAAATATTTTTTAAAAAAGAGAGAGACTAGTCTGAGAAATTATTTTTCTATAAATGGGGATTCATCTTTTCTCTGTGTAGACATGTTTCTGATAAAAGAGACAAGGCACACATACAGCACATTTGCTAAAACATTCCAGAGGTAACCGGAAAAGCTTTGCCAGGGAAGTAAGAAAATTCTTCTCTAATCTAGACAAAGATTACTTGAAATGTGAAATACTGGGTTAGCAAGACATCTGGAGACTGTCATGTGGATAACAGAAATGGCTGCGGACGCGCAGTAACTGGAAGTAGAGAGGGGCGGCTACCTGCAGATGCCTCAGTATCTAAGGAGCTGCTGGGTGCTAATGACGGTGGCTTTTTTTTAAGTGTAGAAACAGAAGGTAAGAGTGAAAACAAATAGGTAAATATTGGCACAACATAAAGAAGCGCTTTCTTGCCAGAAGAGATGTGTTGGAATAAAATGGTCTCTCTGCTGAGGCACTAAGCTCTCTTTAACTGGAAGAACTCAAACTGACTTGAAATTTCTGGTCAGAAAACCTCCAAGAGGATTCTTGGGTGAGGAAGCTGAGAGAAATGAGTGGCTCCAAGATACTTCTAACACGTTTCTAGAAGTTTCTGAAGGAGGGAGGTTGATAAAATTGGATGTTTTGTGGTGGCATGGAGCTAAAAGGAAAACACTTTTTTCTTTTCTTTTTTTTTGGGGGGGGGGTACTGGAGATTGAACCCCAGGGTGTTAAACCACTGAGCAACATCCCCAGCCCTTTCTATATTTTACTTAGAGATACGGTCTTGCTAAGTTGCTTAGGGCCTTGCTAAGTTGCTGAGGCTGGCTTTGCACTCATGATGCCCCTGCCTAGGGTTTGACAAACAAAAGCATGTGACAAGAAATGAATATACTTGCTTCATATCATTGGAGCTATTTAGTACAAGGAGGTAAAAGACCTTCTCGATCATAGATCAGCCTTCCCCTACAGGAAGGCTCTGGACATATCTTCTGATGGCTCATCTGTTGAGAACCTTTCACAAAATGCCTACAATTAGCATTTTTTTTCCTAATAGGAGGCCAGATTATCTTTACTTTTTAAATATACTTTGTTTCCCTCTCCAAATCCATATCTATATCTTAGAGTTAAGTGGCAGATTTATATTGCAAATATGTGTTAGTCTGCTGAGAAAAATATCGTGCTGGCTACAAATTTTTAGTACAAAGAAAAACATCAGGTATTGGCAATGGTTGTCCTCTTCAAACCAAGAGGTCCCTTTCTCATGTCCCGGTTCTTTCTGATCTGCCACATTTGTTGATGCATTTTGTTAGGTCCACTTCTGTCGGCTCCACTGCTTTGCTGGCCTGTGTCTGGGGCCACACATTTATGAGCTCTGGTCTGCTCTGGCACCTGCCTCGGGCTGCTGCAGTTAGGTGCTTAACGCATGCGACAATTTTGAGCAGGTGTGGAGCTCAAAATCAGCTCCCCTTTGTGTCCCTGAACGCCTGCTGCCGGCTCTGCCTGTGTCGGTGTCTCCTGAAGGCACCTGCACCCAGAAGCTGGCAAGTGTGGTACTTTCTGAGGGGAAGATATGAAACCAAAGCACTGCCTGAGGCCCAGCCAAGTCTGGGAGGATCTGCAGGGAGGCTGAGTGCTGAGGCCCTGGGCCACCAGAGGCAGACAAGGGCAGCACACGATATTTCTGGCCCCCTCCCTGAAGAAGGCTGCGAGCACCTCCATGCTCTGGGCTGTGACCCACTTTTCGGATCCTGCTGTTACGCTTGGGCTTTTCCCTGGTGCCGCAGAGCTCCCTGAGCCCCTGCAGCGGCCCCACATTCCCAGGTGCGCCCACGCCCTTCCCAGCACCAGGCTGAGGCCCTGTGCTGCCCGTGGCCGCCGGCGTCCACTCACACAGGGACAGAGCTGGTGTGGCCACACTGCGCCGACCTCAGCTGGCCTGCTGCCCAGGGCAGGCCACGTGGGGGCCACAGAAGCTGACTGCAGAGAAGGTGCCCAGCAACGTGCAGCCTGTGCTTTCCCAAGGAGAGGAGGCGTGGCCCAAGGCTGAACCTGTGCCCAGGGGAGAAGGGAGACCGAGAAGAGTCTGCCAGCCCCTCAGCACGCTCAGGAGAAAGAGTGCCCTACTTAGGATCCCAGCGGGCTTGCTCCCTCTGGCCCTCCTTATTCCACCTCTTCTGTCCCCCACCTTCTGTTCTTTCATCTCTCCCTCTTGATCTCACTGTGGTTGGGCTCCAGCAGGGGCCTCTCCATTCCAAGCTCCCCAGCCCAGCTGCTGAGTCAGCCATTCCCCATCCGACCTCTGGCCAGCACTGACCACGGTGGGCCCAGAGAGGGAGCCCCCCGACTTGGTGACTTGCAGTACCCTGGCTTCCCTCCTCCTCCCGCCCGCCTAGGCCTCCCTCTGTGTGCTGTTGTCTTGGGTTCTTGTCTGTTTTCCTCCACAAAATGTCAGTATCACTTAGGCCCCAGATCTGGTCCGCAGTCCGCCCTCATGATTCATTTGTTATCTGGGAGATAGTGAGAGCTACATCTATTTCCAGTGCCATCTCTCTCTCTCTCTTTCCCTCATCTGATCTGTTTCAGTTAAACTCTTCAACATCTCAAGTTCAGGACAATACCAAGTTGGAATCAGCATCTTTTCAGAGGAAACTGGGAGCTGCCCTAAGCCTCTTCTGCACTCTCCACGACTCCATCCCCCTCTGTGGGGCCACCCCTCGACCCCTCTGATACCTGGACACCTCTTCTGCTTTCCGCTGACACCTGCGCTCTCCCTGTCACTGCCTCTCCCTGCCCTGTGCGCTCTGCCTTTGTGCCCTGCACTGTGAGCTTGTCCTCAGCTGCAGTCGGAGGGATGTTGGCCTAGTTCATTGATTTCGCCACTCCAGGTGTCATCCATCCCTGAGGGCACCAGGGAAAAGTGCAAAGCCCTCAACAGCCTCAGAAGCTTAATGACCTTTGTCCTGCTCTGCACTTCAGCCGCATCACGCCATTCCCATCCTTTCAGTGGGCTCTCAGGCTGTGACAACTGACGGGCAGGTCACTAAGTGTGCCTTGGTAGCTCCTGCCTGAAGGCACCTCCCTCCAGCTTGGCCTGCTAAGATCTCATGTCCTGTGAAGCCCTTCTGGATGCCCTCCTCAGTCCCCATTTCAAGCCCCTGAATGGCATTCCAGTGGACGTTCACTGGCCCCCTCTTGCGGCTTCCTTTCTGGAGTGGACACTCTGGCAACCATCAGAGCCTTGTGCCTTTTTGTATCCCTGGTGCTCTGGATGTGCCTAGTAGAAGTTTACCTTCAGGGGACCTCTCACTGGGAATTAGCTGCGTGCCTTTGGGTTTGCGTACAGAATCCTGTAATTGGTGAGGGACTGCCAGGCCAAGACTCTGAGGACATGCAGACCCAAGGCTCCAGCCTTAATCGAAGGTCCAATAAACGTTAAAGAAATAGAATTTCAAAAGCCCACTTTATATAGCGAATCTCTCTTCCAAAAAGATGCCATGGTCCAGGTGCCCAGTGCAGGGTGGGCCCAGGTACAAGCTGAGAATGTCCCACACAGCAGAGGCGAGGTGGGTTGCCACCCAGTGCTCACAGGGCCTAGCAGAACCTCAGGGAGCAGAGATGAGCCTAAGCGTGATCTTTAGATGAGCACTGTGATTTGGTTGGAATTATGGCAAAACAGGGTCGTTGCTCTAATTCATACCTTCCAAAGTAGTTCTGCCAGACCTCCAAAAAGGAGTGTTCGCAGTGGTAGTAACCTAAGTTTAGCTCTTTCCTTTTGGGGTAAGGACTCTGAGGGAGCTGCCCTCCCCTGGTCCCCATGACTGAGACAACATGGTGGGCATCTGAGAGGAAGGATGTCCGTTCATGGAGGCTGCCGTGGCACCCTGGCCATCCAGGTAGCTGTGGTTTCTCCACAGCCTTTTCTGAAGTTGGGACAAGGCAGGAGGAAATGCACAGCTCCTCCTGTGGATGGTGGGCACTGGGGACATGGTGGCAATGCAGGGCCCTCTGCCCACACTACCTGTGAACCCAGTCTGCTGACTGTCATGAAGGTGGCAGGGACCTGCTGCGATTCGGGCAGTGAAAGGACAGCGAGTGAACATGTCCACGCACACCCTCTTCCAGGCTCCACGGCTCAGGCTAGCTGAGCATGTTGAAGAGGGTTTAAAAAGCGGTGAAAATCTGTCTTGTAAAGAAGAGGAGATGGAAGTGAGTCTCAGACCCATGCTGAGGCCAGAGGTGCAGAGCAAGGGAGACTGTCGCCTCCACGGAGAGAGGAAGTATGCATGAGGCTGAGGCAGGAGGGTCGCAAGCTCAAGTCCTGCCAGGGCAACTTAGGAGACCCTGTTTCAAAATAAAAAATAAAAAGGGCTGGGGAGGTGGCTGAGTGGTAAAGTGCTGCTGAGGTCAACCCCCACAAATCTCCCCTCCCTGAATCATCATAAGACATTTTCCCTGACTCGAAAAATAGCCCAATTAAAGGAAGCAGGTGAGCCACGTCAGGCCGAGCGTGCTGGGGAGAGAGCGAGGTGCACAGCAGCAGGGGCCTGCAGGTTTAGGAGAAGAGGCATCCCACAGGAGGGAGGGAGCGAGCTGGGCTTGAGACAGGGAAAGCCGGGCGGGAGGGATAGTGTCACTGAGGATTGGAGAGGGAAGAGGTGACACTAGCAAGGAAGGAGCGGTAGATGCTTCACGTCCTGGTCATTGTACCAGGTGGGTTCAGCGCTTCATCATGTGACATGGGGCTCTCACTCTCAGTCTACACACATGGAAACCAAGGCCCGGGCACCTAGCAATCTGGTCTGAATGAGGAGGATGAGCCCATTACCCTGCCCACACCCCACATCGACACCAGCCAGGAGTGAGCAGGTGTTAACGCAGGATACTCTCAATACAGGTGTTTGTGGGTCCCAGGAAACCCCTCTTCTCAGGTTGGGCTTTGGAGATCGACCACTCTCTGTCTACTCTCCACAGCTTAATAAGACACTTCTGCAACTGTTACAGGCACCTTTCCATAATGAAATATGTAAAATACAGCTAAGGATTCTTGCCTGTGTTTTTCTTAACACAGGCTTGAAATGCTTTAAACCCTGGCATAAGCAATGCTATTGTTGGTGAGGAAGATCAAGAATTTTACCTGGAAAAAAAAATTTGCCTGCTACCAGAATGAACAGCCTCCTCCAACTAAGCAGCTTATTTTTCTGGTCCCAATCCTAAGTTTGCACCCCCCCCCCCCACTCTGGCTACTTCTCCCACGAACATTTACCCAACCATTAAATTATGTAGAAATGACACTAAATTATGTATGTTTTAAATAGGATGCTCCAAACACTTTTAATACTCCATAAATTTAAAGCTTTTGGTACATTTCCCTTACATAAATAGGTATTTATAAAGCACATATACAAACTATTAGTGTACATTGTAACACAGACACAAAGTATAAGTGTTTGCACATGTGAACGATGGAGTAAATGTGATGGTATGGTGCCCGTCCTGGATGGCCACACTCCACTTGGAAGCCTGCCTTAAGTTAAATGGCAATTCTCAACTTCTAAGTGCTGAATGACGTCATGCAATTTGCCCAATTATGTTGCACAAACAAAACTGAGCATTTGCTTGGATTATGAAGGCCAAGTTTAATGAATTTTATCTGACTAAACAAAACCCCAAAACCACAAAGAAAGCAAGAACCTAGTCTATCTTAACTCAGCAGTGAATATCACAGAGTGGGGGCCTGGCCTTGGGCAGGGCTCCGCCATTGTTTCTTGAATGAATGGATGAATGGATGAATGAAGGCATCCAGACACTAACTGAAGGGGGCTAACACAGGCCTACGCAGACTTGTCCCTGTCCTCCCCTTTGTCCTCCTCCTGTTCTTCTTCTGATGTAGGAAATACTGGGCAAATAAGTATAATTTTGGATACGCTGCAACATTTTTCTTCAATTGAAGATAATATTGAGGTTCATTGCTGACATTGTAGCAATGATACTGGTGATGACTACAGTTATTATTTTTTTTTTTTGTCCTGGTTAGTATGACTTAGCACTTTCTAGAACCACAGTAATATGTATATTGTACCACAATTACATATTGAACCACAGTATGTAATTGCTGACACAAAACTTATTGGTATTGTATTCAAATGATGTTAGATATGATCATATGTAATATATGTATATATCATATTTTATATCTGATCAGATGATTAGTTGAATTCAATCACAATGCAGTGTTTACTCATTTCATGCTTTCTTGAATGTTTCACCAGTTTTGGGTACAGCAGAAAAGGGAAATGTGAAATTTCCTCAGTAAATACTGAGATTAAGGAAAACATTCTTCTGACCTCTTAGAGCATGCAACTTGCTAAGAAATTAAACCACATTTCTCCCAATGATACGATCAAGATGTTTCCTGTAAGACAGAAATAAATTTCAGTCATGCAAACTGGGACAAAAGGTTAAGTCCAAAGGCGGGACTTGATGTATTCCCTAAAACATTTCTAAAGGCAATTTTTAATCACTTCTTCTCTGTGTTCCATTCATTTTCTACTGTTGTATCCTGGTGAGATCAGTGAAATAAAAGGCATGTCCTGTTTAAGAAGTGTGTGATGCATACCAGGGAGAAGTAGGTGTCAGGCTTTCCACAGAGCCAGCGTGGACATCCCGCCAGTGCGCTCAGGAGCGCAAACCAGGCAGAGGATGCTTTTGTTCCCACTTCTGCATAAACAGAAAACAGGTGCCTCTTACCTCAATCTGTCTGTGTCACCCTGAGCTTAGTATCCATCAAAATATATATTTGACATAAAGTGCTGTTAGAGATAATACTAAAATCACCATTATTGAAATCTATTATCAATGGAATATTAGTGATGATTAGTAAAAGTGACCATGGAAGGTGCAGCTTCCAAGCAGACGGCGACGGCGCTGGTGTTTGGATGGCAAGGCAGTAGCATTTTATGCTCACAGTAAAGTCTGACAAATTGCATAACGATGCTGAAGCGTGCCTGAATTAAACTAAGAAAGCATTTACATCATTATGTAAAACTGGTAGCATAAAATCTGGACCTTGAATTTTAAGATTTTTCTGTTTTGAAAATGCATGTTTATATCCATCATTAAGATATGCCACTGAATATACCAATGCTACTTCCATGTTTTGACACTAGATTGCATTAGTAGCCCAAAGCAATGCTGAAGGATAAAAAGCTCCTAAGTGTGGGTCTGCACAATGCTTCACATGGAGCCAACGCTCTGCCTCCACACTGTGTGTGGCTATGCTGACCACCATGCGCCCTGAATTGAACACTTTAATACATTTTTCTTCAATTGAAGATAATATTGGGGTTCAAAAAATCATCATAAATGAAAAGCAATAGCAATGATAAAGGTTCACTACTTAGTACAGGCAGTGATAAAAACTGCTTGCTAATATACAGATCTGAAATTAAATGTGGGCTAAAAACCAGACCAAATATTAGGAATTAAAAGATTACCCCTATATAAATAAAGCAGTATCTATAATTAAGATATTGATTTCTTTATGCTTTCTCATTGGAAAACAATAATAATACAAAAACAAATGGAAATAAAACATTCTAAATAAAAATGGGAAGATTCAGGCAGCATTTAAACCCTAATACTGATCAATGAATGGGGAGGGGGAGGACAATCGAGTATGGAAATAGAATAGACGTAAGGTATACAAAGACCCCAACCACAAAGGGAACTTATCATTCAACTTCCTCTTACTAGAGGCATCTTATCAAAAACCCCTCTGTCTGTTCTCTTTCTGGAACCAAAACTGAGCTACTCTTTACGTGTGAAAACAAAGGGACAAAGAAAACTTACTCCTTGCCATGAACACCTGCCATAAACATGCACATTCCTAAACTCGTCCCCTGGGTTGAATCATGACTGATGGAGGTCGTTTTTCTGAGAGTCACTGACCTGCAAGCAAAACAACTGACCACAGTGGCTGTCTGATCTGGCATGTGGGGTCTGAGGCCCCTGAGTGCAGACAGCGACCGGGGAGGATCTGAAAACATCGACAGCGATGCAGTTTGATTTAATCCTTGGAACTTAGAAATCTCTATTTAAAATTGGTTTGAGCTAGGAAATATCCTCTACATTTTCTAACATAAGAGTAAAATAGTGCTAAGTATGTTTTTGTTTATTGGAATATATAAATACTTTGATGAATATTCTTTTCTTGGAAAATTAACCAGTAGACTGTGTCCCTCCTACAGTATAAATGTCAGAAATGACTAAAGACAGATTCTCACTCAAAGCAGAGTAAGTGAGCAGGTGCAGGACAGGGGACCCTGAGGCTTGGCCTTCCCAGATCTCCAGGGGAAAGCATGCACCTGGGGCTTCCTGACTTCCTTCCTAATCCTTATCCACCTGAAGCAATGAGAGTGACGGTCGCAGCAAACAGCCAACTTTGACCCTCACGGTGGACATGTGAGCCAGAGGAGATGCTAGCAGAAACGGTTGTTGAAAGTATCGCCTTCCTGAATAGTAATACACCTCCTTTTCCTAAGAATGTGGAAACATGAGCCCAGAGAATTTCGGGCCTTGACCCAAGTGGCCAAGCTAAGCTGCAGAGCCAGTTTTAAACCCAGACTGTCTAG
The DNA here is from genome assembly GCF_001458135.2 of Marmota marmota marmota. Lineage (NCBI taxonomy): Eukaryota > Metazoa > Chordata > Mammalia > Rodentia > Sciuridae > Marmota > Marmota marmota. The sequence continues at coordinate 4,732,516 of NW_025999932.1, read as the reverse complement.
TGGCCTCAGACATTTGGCCACAGTGACATGACTGCTAGATATTTTGCATTCATGGAATTGTGCTGTGTCTACATATTGTACCAGCATAGCCATGATGTCACTGGGCATGTTGTAGGAGACAGTCTCATGCTATATCATTCCAGGAAATTTCTTTTTGCAAAATATATTAAAAGTATAAACTAAGCAAATCAAGGTGCCATCAGGGTAAAGGCAAACTCCTTGAGACCCTGTGTGATTATCACCCATTCTCTTCCTGTTGAAGTCAGTGCTCTGATCCCCCTCTACCCATCTTCTGTCTTAGGAAACTTGAACACTTTGGGCGTGCTTCTACTTTGAATATCACGTGTATGTAAAATCTTTTTCTTTTTTTTTTTTGTAGGAAGGACAGTATGAGCATCCTCAGCTGCCCCAATGCAGGCCCATTCAGTACCTCCGAACCCTGCGCTGGTGGCAGAGAAGCTCTGCCGCTTTCCCTTTGACTGTGATCACATTATGGTTTCTCTCCTCTAGACTTCCTGAGAAGGACACTGGATACTTCCTGTGCAGCACTGTGCCTTAATCTCATCCTGTCCTGAGTGGCTTTAAATAGTATGTGTACAACTCCTGAGGCAGATGTGTAAATACCATGTCTGTGGAAGTGCTTTCAAAGCATCTACGTGGTGATCATGAGTGATCCAGACCTTCTGAGCAGACCATCTTGATGGTTTGCTGGAGTTTCATGGAGGTAGAATTTTTGCAAGGTTGTGTGGGAGACAAGAAAGCCTTGTGGCGAAGACCAGCAACGCCCCCACAGGTGCCAGTCTTACATGATGATTGACAGTGAAATGGAGAAGGGAAGGAGCTCTCAAGTGGGACAGCCTACCATGTGCCGGGGGAGTGTTCATGTCAGTGTTCAGCTTATTGCCTTGGGTTTCAGCCAGCAACACCCCCCTCAGGATGTTAGGGAGGTGGGAGAACCATACCTGCATCAAATCTTGTAGAATCAAATCCTACAAGACTGCTAACGACAGGAATTGCCAAAGGCCCCTCTTTCAAAACATGAGCTCTTTGTGTATAATACCTAAGAGCAGAATTAATGGAATCAAGTTTTTGATTAACTAATTAATTCTACCAACATCCCCCAAGTGTCTATCATATGAAACCCAGAAGCCAGCAACATTGGTGAAAGCAGAGGACCCACTGTTGGCCAAGCCATATTTACCAGGTAATTTAGATCAACAGTAGTGTCATCGGGGATGCATCCCAACAAGGGTAAATGGAAGCTGCAACCCATTAAACCCTATTTGGAAAAATATATAGTGAAAGGTCATGAGGTGCATGGAATTATGAACACGGAACCTGCCATTCCGCTGAGCTGGTCTCCTTACTGCCAAGTAGAGTCTGGTTCATCAAAATCCAACCCTCAAAGTACAGTGCACACCTCTGCCTGGGAGCAGAAACTGTGATACATACCACTCAGTATGTTCTCTTGCCACATTTATCTCAAGTATATGCCAAGAAAGTAATTCAGTCCTTTTGAGCTGTTTATGTTGTTATTGGGAACAGCACCAAACACATATGCAAGTTGAAGGGCTTGGGTGATTCTTGTTGTCTGTGTGCCAAGCCCTCCATTTCAAATATTAAAGTCTCTTCTGAAGATTGATTGTCCTTTATGGTTTAAGCCAATGCTCCACAGAAGCTATGTCATTGGAATGCTTTATAAAATTTTCTAATATTGTTTTTCTTTTATCTCCCAGAATAATGCTAGTGGAACTAAAGAGATCTCAGATAAAACATAAACCATATTTTAGACACACACACTCAACTATATTCAAGTAATACTAGAGCTTGGTGAACATATTCATTTTGGATTTCATTAAAAACATTTTAATGGGAAAGTACATCCAGGAAATACATGCTAATCTAAAATCAATACCAATCATGATGATGGGGACTGCGCACTGCTGGGGAGAGGCACTCTGGGGCGGACCTGGTCTCCCTGAGCACAGGGAAGTTTTCATTATGTCAGGCCAGTGATAAAGAGCGAGTCGGGGATCATTTCTCATGCTGGGGGACGCACAACACCTGAAGCATAATTAGGTACTCAAAATCTGTGAGCATTTTAAAAGTGCTTTATATAACAGTTATTATGCATCAGGGGATGCCTTGGGCTCAGCTGCTAACCTTTCATAGCAGAGTTCAAGAGTGCAGGAGAGGAGTCCACGGGAGATGCAGAGTGGATGGGAAATTTGGGGGGGAGCTGCGTGCCTGGGGAAGTCAGCCGCCATACCCAGGAACATTTTATTTTTATCCCTGGTGTTAAATCAATTCCCCTCTCTGCCCCCGGACTCAGGGAGCAGAGATCATTAAGAAGATTTAGGTGCTTAATTGGGTTTTGAAGGAGGTTTCTCCACTAACATTAATTAAAGTCTCCCTGGGCTCAGAGAAGTTCATCTGCCAGGTGGGGTTTCCAGGTCCACATCTCTTTCCATTGCTTCCTCCGTGAACCATGTTTTTCTTTTTCTTTTTGATTCCAAAGGAACCTTCCAGTGCCTGCCTACAAGGAATCCCACTGCACACTGGGATAGAAGATTTGGCAAAGTATGAAGAAGTCCTTTCTCATATGGTTTTGCTCTGGAGAAGAAAATAAGAATTACAATCCACAAGCAGAGAATAAGGTCGATGACTTTATCTTCAGCTGCCTGTTGGGACAAGAACGTCTGGAGGTCTTTTTTGTGAGTGCGTGAATATATTGGCACGATTATATTTACCCCGTGATGCCACTACATTTTTTGTTGTTTCTCAAGAAGTATAAAACAGTGGAATTATGTAGGAAAATTACAAACTTCAAGGTTATAAATATTTATTGCTTGTCTAGTAGGGATTGTGAAGAAAACAAAGAAGAGATAAATGGAAGAGATCCAAAAGGAGATGGGGAAGGGATAAGAGAGAAAAGAAGACTGTGGGACAGGCAGGAGGGAAGTCAGCCAGCCCCGGGCCAGGTGTGGAGATGGAAAACCAGCCACAGCCCTGGGGTGGGTCCCTGAGCACTGGGAGGTTGGCAATTTAACAAAGGAAAGCCAAATAAATCTGAAATGGAAAACTGGTCATGGTTTTTACAATTGTATCCAGTGTAGGGTGAAAGGGGGAAATAGATGAACAAATAGGAGACATAAAACTGTCCATATGACACGAAGATCTTTAAATAAAAAATTTCACATTTCTCAGGTATTGGCATATTTTTTTCTTGGTTATCTCATGTCTTCTTCAGGATAAATAGTTTTAAATCTTATGTGGGTAAAATGCATTGGAGAATAAAGGTTTGCACATCATGGGGCTCTCAGAGGCTCAACACGAGCAGTGATTTGTTTCCCTGTGCTATGAGTAATTGGAAATCTATGTGGTGCATTGTCTTCAGACCAGGAAAAAAAAAAAACAAAAAACAAAAAACATGCCTTAACATGGAAAACCTGCACATAACAAATCTGTGTTGCGTGTCCTTCTCCTCTTGCTTCTTAGCCCTTTTATCGACCGACTACATTTTGGTTTCACGGGGACCTCTTCTTGAAGGCCTTCTGACGAAAACACAGAAAGAAGTGTTTTTTTAAAGTTGGGAAGCCATTATCTTTTTCCTTGAGAGGGCTATTAATTTTTATGATTTTGTGTATCAGAATTGATTTGTGCATTTCCAACAGCAACTCAGAACCAACAACTGTGGCTGAAGTGGCTGGGCAGAGCCGAGAGCAGGAGGGGCCTGCAGAACACTCTTAGGCCTTCTTCCAGCCGAGGACTGTGGGCGCTGCAGACGGCATCCTGAGCAGCAGGAAAGCTCTGAGGCTTCATCTTGTGAAAGTAATCTAGAATTTTTAAGTACTTCTAATTTTTTTTTTTTATTTTCTAATAATAGACTTCAAAATGGCTGGGTGTCAAAGGAGATGTGTTGGAACTGCTCTGAGAGCTAGGGCACTGACAATAAACACTCCTTGATCAGCCCTTGGGTCTGAATTTAAATGCTCACAAATGAGTTCTGGGAGCAATGGAGAGACGGAACGAACGTCAGTCCTGCAGATCACAGCAATTTCCTCCTCCACAGTCACCGTGACGTAAGCACTTGGAATTAAAGCCTTGGTAATAAAGGGCATGCCTGATTATCCCAGCCATGGTGCCTGGCATCTACTTGAGAGAGGGAAGCAGCGGGCAGTTCAAAGTGAGGGGAACAATGGAGCTCATTATCGGGCATCTGATGATGGACAGCTTGCTCCAGGCCCAAGAGTCTAAGGCACTAGGTGTCACCCAGGAGCTCATCGAAAGTACCAGAGTTTCAATAAGGAGACGAGGAAGCCACGATGTCTCTCTGCAGACCTCTTCTGTTGCTAAGATTCTATGCAAATTCACCTGGCACAGCCAACAGCCCTATAAGTCACCTGAATCCACTGTCCTGGTCACCATCATCTCACCTGGTCCTGAACAGTTTCCCATGATCGAATGGTAGTTAGTCTCAGAGCAGAACTGAGACACATTGGCTCCAGACCCCATGGTCCTCTCTGTTGTGCTGTACTGCTCTCTGGGAAAGTGTGCTACATTCAGAGGGAAGCTTTTTCTTTCTTTTTTTTTTTTCCAGTTAAGAATTGACATAGATAACTAAAATAGTAAAGCTTTAATTCAGAATTTTGAGCAAGTGCATCTGCAAAAACAGTTACCTCCCAGGGCAAGGTATCCGGAAGATGGCACATGGCAGCCAAAAGTCTAGACAGAGGAGCACAGGGAGGTGGCACCCATGACACCACAGAACCCAGCCAAGAGACAGCAAGGGAGGGGTCATGGTCATGGTCACCTCCTAATGAGAAAAGTTTTCAAGCTAAAACCAGAAGCATTTTCAGTTTGATCTACATGAAAACATAAACTATCCATTTAATAAAAGGTTAAAAGTGTCATGGTCTAGAGTGTGGGCCCATCGATTCTCCATCCCTTTCATTCTTTATAAAATCTTTAGTTCGTGGACCTCTTTGGGTATTGAAAGATAACTGAGGGGAAAGTACCCCCAAGAGACAATTGCAGCCAAGATTTGGGGTAATGAAGAGGACAAAAACATATGTCAGTAAATTGCTTACAGAGTTCTGAAGGCTGATTTCTGCCCAGTTGTGCTTCACGTTACATAAGCAGATCTCAAGCAGGAGGAGAAGGGCACCAATCAATATGAGCTAAATTGAATTCGGTGCCTGAACAGCTACATTTACCACCCAGGGCCACAGAAAGAGGAAAAGCTTGAAATAACAGAGTCTGCCTGATTCCCAACATTAATTATCAAGTAATGAAGTCAGCAACAATTTTATCCCCTTACATTAAAAAATATAATTTGCTATTGTTGCAGAAATAAAGAATCAGAGTCTTAATTTTGAAAATAATTTTGCACACAACTCTTTAACCAACAGAGGAAAAAATAATTATTTCTTTCCCATCTTATTTTTTTAAAGCCTTTGTTTAAAAATGGTCATTTAAGGGAGTATACTTTTTTAAGGTCAAAGGAGATGTTTTGAATAGGTACCTTTAGATACTAGACTGAACCAACTCATGGTAACTCTAAAGAGCACAGTGTAAGACATGTGCATTAAGACCTAGCTTTTAATCACTTTTTAAAGTTATCCATCTTCAAATACAATGAAAAAACTGATTCATATCTACAGTCTATGTGAAGAAAACATGGAAAAAGACTTGCCAATGATATATTATTATCTATATTGTACCATGTGGGCTTATTCTATTACCAGACTGCTTTTATTACATTATTATTTGAATTATTACATTACTGTACAAATGACATGAGAAACAGAACAGCAGTAGAAATAAAGAAGTATACTCATGAAAAATCCTAATTTTCCAGTAGTGCTTTCTGACTATACCTTCTGGCATTCAGAGTTTCGACTGAGAAACTAAACATTAGGGCCAATGTTACATTTTAAATGGAGCCAGCACAGTTAAATGGAGACTTTGGGTTTGCAAAGAGCCAAGAATCGACATGTTCTTCCAATCCCCCTCTTTCCTCCTTGCTTTTAGATGAGACAAGTGTACACCTGGTGGGAATCAAAGGGCTAGGGAGGCCTTTCCCACAGCTCTGGTCGCCCCTGGCCAGGGCAGTGCAGGCACTGCATGCTTTCTCAGGCAGACAGCAACCTGTGCAGCAGAGTCCATGACAAAGATGAGCTGATTATCCTGTCACCAAGGAGCACGTGTCCTTGAGGTGGAATGATTTCGTGTTCTCGGCTTAAATGAGGATGCCACTTATAAGCATCAGAGTCAGGCTGGACAGCCAGTCCTGGCAGGACCTCCAGGTCCCTCCCAGCCCTGGCCATCCACTGTCTCTGGGCCCAGCAGCACACTGGGTCAGGTGGACAGGAAACAAACAAGCCCACCCTCCCTGGGTCATCTGCTCTCCTTCACCAGGGTTGCAGAGCTGTGCTGAGAGTTACCTCAGGTGAACTCCCCACCCCACACTGTAGCCAGGACCAGCCTAGTAAGGAAAAATGAAATAGGAACACGCTCAGCTCTTCCTCTCCTGCCCTGGTTATTCCTAAGTGCTGGCCTATGACATCTCTATTTTTGGTGATTACAGTTTGACTGATTGACGCTCAGAATCCCTTCCTTAGATTTCAGGAAGACTGGATGACATGAACATCCTAACACTCTCCCTTCTCGAATGCTAATGAGCAGCTCCACGGCCCATCTTCTGCCCCCCTTTCCACTTCCTTCATCCTAATGATTCTCACAGCAAATTAATCCCCACTCAGCCTTCCTCTGAATGCACCAGGCTGAAAAAACTCAACACATCCATCCACCTCTTAGCTTTTATATTCCTTTTCTGTACAATTCTGTTTTTAACTACGTTAATTGACTAATGTTCTGGGATACCATTAATCATTTTACAACTTATTTGAAATCTCTGTAGAAATCAATAAAACAAGTAAAAATCATTATCAGAATGCACTGTCTTGTTATTCAAACGATCCCTGAAAGTAGCAAGTTAATTATTATATATTTGCTAATAATTTTGCTCTATTGAAATTTTCTCCTGCCTAACCAGGGATATAAAAATAAGCCCAGTTTGTAAACACCGATGTTTTTTAAAAAGCCAATGCATTCAGTGAAATGTATTCTCTTTTTGCTTTTATGATTCCAAGAGACACCATCTTCAAGTGTACATTCAATCATGTGTCTTTGAGATAATGGTGACAATTACATACAGTCACAGTGGTAGAGACGGACACTATTCCACCCAGCTCAATCAGTGCTCCCTGTGAGTCTAGGGCCCGAAAGGCGTGTGTCCTATCATCACCTCTGGGTTTAGAGGTTCAGGTTCCTTCAGTTGTGACCCTGTCGTGAAGAATGAAGTTGCTCTGAGAAGAGAAGACATTCCCAAGAACAGCCATGTCTCATTTGAGCTCCGTTTCTCCCTGTCTCCTAAGGGCATTAGGAGCAATCTGCAGCAGGCATGCCTACCCCTCTGCCACCTCCTCCTGCTCCGACTTCTGTCCCCTGTCCATCTGCCCAAGATGGCAGGAAAGGCTGGTGCAGCAGGCACTAGAGCCCTCGGCCTGATGCTGCTGGCTCTTCTCCGGCTCGCGCTGGAGTTTGTAGGTCATCACGTCCTGTCTGATCTCAGACGTGCCATCCACACCAAGGACACATGGAGGGGGCATGGTGTAGGGAGGAAGAGCCAGAGAAGTCTCAGAATTTCTCAGCCTTGTGAAGCAGGGACCCTCAAACATCTCTAGAGTTGCTTGCTGACATTCCTGGTAGATGCATTGGGCTGGAAGCCAGTCTTTTCTGCTCAGGATGAAGAAAAGGCGAATGCCTCCTTGCCCTGCAAGACCTAATGAGACCCAAACTGCAATGTCCATGTTACAGGAGTCCACGTGTTTCCAGTTTTGAAAATTAGACCACGGATTTAAGTGGGACTGTTTCTTAGTGTTAACGATCAAATCGATGAACCAGAGACTGCAAACCTCATCTCTCCATTCAGTGGTGTAAGTATATTTGACAAATTTGGACAATTATTTTTATTTTCTGTTTTTAATCCTTTACTATTTTATAGGAGATTACTATAAACATAAAAATACAGAATTTACATTATAAGTAAATTTATTAGCAACTTAAATACTTTGAATTGTAGAACTAGTAATATTTAATTCGAACAGATGGGGATAGACCAGGAGAAAGATTACCTCTGTGGATAGTGAATTCTGAAACATGTGTTTAGAATATAAGTATTATTATATCAGAATATAAGACAAAGGACTTTAAATCAGCATATTACAGTGATGCAGCCACATCAATGTTTGTAGCAGCTCAATTCACAATTTTACAATAGCTAAACTATGGAACCAACCAACTAGCCAGATGAATGGATAAAAAAAAGTGATATATACACACACACACATACATATACATACACATACACACACACACACACACACACACACACACACATATATATATATATATATACACACACACATATTTCATCATATATTTCTATCATATATGATGTACATATATACATATATATGATGGAAATATATGATTATGATGGGATATATATATGTATATACATATATACGATGGAATATTACTCAGCCTAAAAGAAGAATGAAATTATGGCATTTACTTTTAAATAGACTGAGCTGGAGAATATCATGCTAAGCAAAATAAGCCAATCCCAAGAGACCAAATGGGTGGGGGATGGGAGGAATAGAGTTACTTTAGGTACAGGGGAGTGAAAGGAGGGGAGGGGGTATGAAGGTAGGAAGGATAGTCGAATGAATCAGGATTATTACCCTATGTACATATATAAATATACGACTGGTGGGTTCTACATCATGTAAACCAGAAGAATGAGAAATTATATTCCATTATATCTGATATATCAAAGTGCATTCTACTGTCATATATAATTAATTAAAACAAATTTTAAAATTTTAAGAAGAATTAAAGGACTAAGCAAGAAAAAAAATTTAAAAAAAACATTTAGAAGTGCTAAATATTCTAACTTCTCAATTTTGATTCAATCATCTCAATTTTTTCCTAAAATGACATCTATGTATAGATAATGATCCTTGTGTTTAATAGAGCATGTAAATGTGCAGTTAAACATAAGGATTTGGGGCTTAGGATAGGTAAAATTCAAGGTAAAATTCCCAGAGTCATGAACATGTACATACCAGGTAGACAGGTAGGCACATAGGTAGGTGGGGAGACAGGAACAGAGACAGAGCATATATGTGTCTGTGCCTGAGTGAAACCTCCCACAGGATGCATAGAAACCCTGATGAACTGGTGCATTATCTCTAGTCCAGAGGGCTACAGAATGCACAGGCTAAGAGTATATTAAGGCTCACTTTTTAGGATGGAGGTGACAGTGTCAAGAGGGTCTCTACATATTAGAGAGCTGTCACTTGTGGTCAAGGTGGAAATCATAACACATGAACTCAGTGAAGCATGGTGCAGGACATTGAGGATGTGAAACCACTGCTGAGCCACCATGGGCTCACAGACAAGCCATCAGCTGCTGAGACCTCATCTTCCAGTCAGGAGGAGTTGAAGGCACCCAGCAGCATCCCCTGGGAAGTGCTGGGGTGGGGTGGTGGGGTGGGGGGAATACCAGGGCCGTGGCTTCTTCCCAAGGTGGGTGGTGGGCATTCCTGAGGCGAGGGCTCAGGAGAGCATGGCAGTTGGACGGCATGGGCTCTGGCTCTGCAGCACGGCACTGCTGCTGAGGACGGTCCTGCCTCAGGAAGCTCAGCCCACCAGGGAGCGAGACAAGGACGGTCATCACTGCCACATGAGACCAGAGGCTCTGTCACACACACATGGCCAGGTGTGGACAGATCAGGTAGCTGATGAGAGCAGGGCTCCGTTCTGAGTCAGGCATGGTCAGCAGGGGCTCCCGGGGGATATGCAGGGACAGGGTTTTCCAGACAGTGGAGCACAGGGAGAGAGCGGAATGCTGTGCTTTCCTGTAGGCAGAGAAGATCAAGCAATTTACTGTTCTGGTAAATTACAGGGCAGGCAGCGGGTGTGATGAAGCCCCACGGTCATGGAAACGGGGCCTGGTAATTCATTCCAAGAAACTTGGACTTTCCCTTGTGTTTCAAAAGGAGCCAGAATCATACAGGATTTTAGGAAGGGGAACCTTATTCAGAGATATTTTAGTTAGATTACTTGAACAGCTGTGTGGGGGACGGATTTTAATTTTGCATGATTATGGAAGAAATAGCATGCAGTATTTAAAAAGGGAACCGTGGATGCCTGAGCCGTGGCAGGGGCAACGTCAGCGAGGGGGAGGCGGTTTGAGGGCTCACACAAGGTCAAGTAAGCACGGGAGGGAACTGAGTGGATGTGGGGGACCAAAGGGAAACATACGGTGTGAGGTCGAGTTTTGGGTCTGCTGTCCACACACTGGGTGGCTGAGGACAGCCCTGAGTTACTGTCTAGTAACTGAGAGACACCACACGTCCAACACAGGTGTTGCCAGGGGCCTGCTGGCCAAGGCTGGGGGAAACTGCATCCCAGGACTCTCCTAGCAGCCGGTGCTGCAGCTCCCTGGCTGGCAGCCGCCTGGTCCAGTCTCCCCCTCTGTCGTCAAAATCCTTCTCAACTTCTCTGTGTCCTCACATGGCTCTCTTCTTAAAAGGATGCCAGTCAACTGGATTAGGCCCATCCCAATGATGTCACTTTAATCTGATTACATGTACAAAGGCCCTATTCCCACCTACCCCTACTGCCTTTCCATCATCTCACCTACTTGTGAACCTAACTCAAGGCAGAAATTCTTTATGGGTAGTTCCTTCATTTTTATCAGCAACTGAAATTGTCTATTTAGATTTATTCAATCACTATGATGATCAGATAACCTGTTATAAATTAAATGTGGAACTATAAGTTTTAATAGTCTAAGTAAGAGATATAACCATCTTACGTGGAAATAACGGGAAAGTATTTGTCCATGAGCTTTGTTACCTAGGAATCCTCATGGAGAAGACTCCAACCCTGCATACACACAAATGTTTATTTGGCACGACAAAACAAAAGGTTGGCTAATAGACTTCACCTCGAAGCTGAAAAATGAACCTGAATGGTAGCTAAATCCAATTTCAGTATGGTTTTATGGGGCCAGCCTGATTTCCTCAGCTTATTAGATTCTAAGCTTCCTCCTATTTACTATCTTGGCATTTTACTGAATGGTTCTCATTTCCTTGCTGGTCTCTCCCCTGCAGAGCATGGGGCTACAGGTGTGTGGAGATGGAGGGGCACGGCCTTAGAGAACGGCAGGGTTAGATCCTGTGCCTTTCTGTCTTGAGGCTGCAGACACTGACATTTACTTTCCATTCCAGACAGAGCACCTGGTTTAATGCACTTGGACTTTGCACCAGCCACAAAGGTATTATGGCCCCTGCTGCCTTGGGTCCTCCAGCTCTGAGGCTCCATGTTGACGGGAAAGCACTGCCCACAGAGCCAAAGGCACCGTTTTAGGCCTTGGTACTTCTCAATATTCCTGATAGGAGATGAAGACTGTGGAAGCAAAAAGTGCCGCCGTGTTCCCTCCGATCACCGTGCAGTTCCATCATCTCCAGGGCACAGGAGGGAGAGATGAGCGGGAGCCGGATATTGGTTCTAAGCAATTCCCCTCAATTTGGCTCAAGTCAGTGAAACCCGCTGGACAAGAATGCAGCTCGCTTCAGCTCTGGCCGAGCTACCAGCAGGGTAGCTGGGAGCGTGCTGAGGTAGCCCTGGGGGCCTCAGTCCCTTCCCACATTAATAATGTCTGGATGGTGGCCCTGAGCTCCTGGTGACCATGAGGATGTGGTGATTAACACAGGTGAAGTCCTCATGTTGCCGTCCGGCATCCCTCACACACACTGGTTGTTTGGAGAGCTGAGCAGATGCCTGCTCAGGCGCCCATTTCATAATCCAAGCCTCTCTGCCTGGAAGTGGGGAGCTCCTGTTTTGTGGACTGACTGACACTGCGTTTAGGAAACACACAGCTGTGAAGTGGGGGTCAGAAGAATTGGTGGGAGAGGTCCCTCCCTCCGTCTGCAACTGTTGGCCAGCCAGGGCAGAGAGTATAAAGTGCCGTGGGAGGGGCACTTGGAAGGGCCTGCTGCCCCTGGAAGATGGGGAGAAACATTGTTTTCCAATCAGCACGGTTGCTGCCATTGGGCAAAATCCCCCAATTGATTGTAGCTTTGGAGGAACAGGGCATAATTCACTCCCCCCTACCTTCTCAATAGGTCACATTGGCCTGAGAGCCCATTCCCTCTCCCACACTCACCAAGAAGCATGCAACTCATCTCTTACCATCAGCATGTGATCCTTGACCAAGAACTGGCTGCCACCTAAGTGGTCTCCTCCTCTCCCTATCCACACTCTCCAGCAAGCAGCCTGGGGCCCTCAGCCTGGGGGCCTCTCTCTTATTTATTTTACAGAATAAAGTAACATGTTGGTTTTTTTCCAGTGGTAAATTACTTTCCTTACATAATATTTGAACAAGTTATGAATGATATGTTTTGAATTCATTTACATTAATTTTAATTAATTGAGCAACATTAATTATCACAGAATTTATAAATAATTCAAAGTGATAGCTGTGTGCTCCTTGTTTGTTTCTCTGTGTTTATCTAAAGATCTATTTTGCAGCGTGACATAGTGCATGGAAACAAAACCCTGAGAAGAAGACCGGGATTGGAGCCTCTGCTCTCCTTAGGTGTGATTCTCAGTGGGTTCTAACAGCCCTCGGGATCTTTTCAGTGGATTCAGTGTGCTGGGCAGGAGGCCTCTCAACTATCTTACATCTTTGCTCTGTGAGCAAATAAACCAATACTCATAGCTTTTAATCATGTCCCAAAGGACCATGAGGACATCCCCAGGTGGCTCTGCCATTGCCACTGCTGCAATTTCAGGCCAGGCCAGCCGCCTCAGCAACCATCTCTGCACAGCAGGAAGAGCATGGCACACATGGTGCTCTACTGACTCTCACTGTTCCTGCCATTGCACCAACTCTCTCTCTTCTGAGGCCTGGACAGGATCTGCCCACTGCCTGGCTTCCACTGTTCTCTGGAATCTCTTTCCAAAAAGCCATCCCCTCTGTGTTCCGTGTTTCAAACAGGCTGAGCTCGCTCTGCATCTTAAACATTGCGTGTGCTGGAATGCCATCGGCCGTGTCTCCCACCCCTTCCCTCTTTTTTTTCAGATCACAGCTGAAATGTCAACTCCTCGGAGACAGTCCCCGCTTCCTGGACCGCACACTTGATTTCTGCATGTCTGCAATCTCAGCTCGCTTGGCTCCCTGTCCCCGTCCCTCCTGGTTTCCTGGATGGCCTGCCTTTGATGACTTCTTGGTGACTTTCTGTTCTCACCCTAACCCTAATTCTGCAGGACCAGGTGTAGGTCAAGGCCATGTCTGTCTTCAGCTGTTGTCCAGCCTCGATCCTAAGCCCTGGAACGTGGTAGGCCCTCAGCAGGTACAGCTGAGAGGAAGAACGGGTGGTGAAGGGGCTGCGTGTCTGTGTGTACAGAAAGAGAGGACGAAGACCCTTTCCACATTTAGTCTTCCAGTCTCCTAGTGACTTTTTAAAAAATATATTTTTATTATTATTTATTATTCTGCTGAGAAACAGACCCAGTGCCTCACACATGCCAGGTAAGTGCGCTACGGCTGAGCCACAGCCACAGCCCCTCCTAGTGACTTTTAAAGCTTCCTTTTTAGTTCTTCTACCTATAGCACTAGAGGAGCATTGCTGTGGAGGCAAGCAGAGCTGAAGGCAAGGGATCCTGAGCAGAGGGACACTCTCTGCTGTGGCCACAGGAGGCATCTGGGGGCAGGGTAGCAGCTCGATCTCCCGCTGTGAGTTATGAGCCATTTGATTTTGTCGAAGTCAGGCTGTGGGTATTTTCCACAGGTCACCTCCACCATTTCCCTAATTCTGAAGGGAAATACTGGATAAAGCAGTACAAGAGCTTCCCAAGTCACAAAACCCAGGTCAGCCTCTTGGACCATGAGAAGGTGGCATTAGTGTTGAGCTCCTTGTTAAAAGGCATATCAAGGCCTTAGGAACAATCTGTGAGCCATTTGGTGTCAAAATTAGCTCTATAATTCTCCTACAACTGGAAGTCATTTCAAATTCTATAATAAATCATTCCTCTGTGCAAATTGACTCTTACAATGGCACTGCAAAGCCTGGGCCAGAACAAAGTTAGGAGTATTAAAATGAACACCAGTCGTCATGGGGATTTCGCTGGGGACATCCTTGTAATTTTCTGATGATCTTATAGGCAAAGAAGCACAGGACTGATAGCGTATCAGCTTTAAGGACTGTGTGCTAAAAAAGAAATCTACTGCATTTTTATTATTCAAGCACTGTGTGAGCTTAATCCTGGTGGCTAGGTGTGTGTGAGAGGAGGCCTGTTTTCCATCTGACCCACAGGGAAAGTGGTGTGTGAATGTGAGTCTCAAGACGACTGATTTGTTTTCCCTTTGGGTAGGTGTGTCTATTCTTCTGACAGGGACCCAGGGGTCAATCGCAGCCAGTATTTTTGGAACATCCATGATCTGGTTCCTGAATAGCTTTTGAGGTTTATTCCCCCAAGGAAAATAATATCTGTCTCCTTTCCTTATACTGTGTCATGAGGAAAAAACTGAGACAGATATGGGTTGTGTTTGGAAAACCATTTTACAAATTATAAATCTATTTCAAAATGTAAGAATTTGTTATAAAGTCAAAAGACTTTTCCTCTTCCCCACTTAACTAAGATTCAGTGGCCTCACCAAGAGCCATTGTGTTTATGTATAAAAATACCATCATTTTTTAATTTAGTACTACTTTTAAATTATAATAGTTGGAGATAGGCCATTCGATTTTGAGGTAAAGAATCAAAAAAGATACATCAAAGATGCCATTGTGGGACAATTCCCTCACTATGGCTCTGTAATATGAAGAGTCTATTTTTAAATTTGAAAGGCATTTACAAAGCATCTGTTGAGGCTTTGTAAAATAAAAAAATTTTCTCTTGAGTTGCATATATATATATATATATATATATATATATATATGCATATATATGTGTGTGTGTGTGTTTTATGATAATCAGTTGGAAGTCACAAATTTGCAAAATTTTAAAATTTACTTTTCATTACGTTTTTAGTCCAGGGTAAAATCCAGCTTAAAGTTTTACCTCATTTTGTAAGATTCATGCACAAAAAATGCTTGCTGCATGGATCAGAATTTTTGTCACATTGAATATATATCTTAGATTCATATATCACCAAGCAACAACTCTGATTTCCAAGTCAATATATTTTAGTAATGATTTTTTAAATAATAAATCATTTCTGTAAAAGAAACTATTTGTTTTATGCCAGTATCTTATATTCTTTTTGATTATTTTTCTCCTTGATGTCTTTTTTTCCTATAAAATTTGCTAGAAAAGGCAAAATGTCATATCCAATAGAGAAAAATATACTGCCTACTAATCATTCACATAGGAATATTTTTTTCCAGAATAATTTCCTCTCACAAATTTAAAATAGAGATTTATTTCTTTGACATTCAATCCAAATTAAGCTGCCCATTCCCTGCATTCATAGATATGTCACTTAAATACGAATGACCCCATATTCAGAGGTCTTGTCTAGCCTTGTCTTTCTCCTGAGATCTAGCCCACAATGGATCTGGCATGGAGCATACGTGTGTCCTCTGAAGCATCACCTTCAACTAGAGCTCAGCACATGTAAGGTACAATTGGCCTCTACCTCCCTACCCAGCTATGCTCAGCTTCTCGTCCTTTCACTGTCTGTACCCACTCGCCCCAGTCACATCCTTCACCAACAGTGGTATTCTACCTCTCCAAAACTCAGACCATTCCGCATTCCTTCATCTATGCATTTTTTTTTACCTGATTCTAAGACAAGCAGGAAGCAACACAAAATATTTTTTTTTGTGAAAATTTTCAGGCATAAGTGTTCCTTACAACAACAAAAAATAATTTTTAGTGCATGTCAGGGAACTGTTTTTCACTTTAGTTGGGGGTTTGTTACATGTAACCATTTTTTTTTAAAAAAGAGAACAATGTAATTAAAGTGAGATTCTGCCAGAAGATGGTATGTTCAAGCTCTAATCCTGTTAGAGAATGGAGGGTATAGTTATTCTTTCCTCTTCTTTACTTCCTACTTCCAAGATCAAATTGTTTTCTTAAAAATCTTTGGTTTGTTTTTCAGAGCAGGAGAGAGGTGATCTAGAATTCTCCTGGGGCTAAAGGTGCACCTCTCAAAAACATAGGTCAACCATGTTTATGCACTTGGATTCCGTAGGAGTATCACCAAAGATTGTGATGATCTGATTATCACAATTTCCCATTCAGAATGGGTTTGCCAGTCTTGCCACTGATAAAATGAAAATCAAATAAGAGTATTCAAACAAAACAAAATTATAGTTTGCATTTGCTCTCAAAGCTATTTGCAACATTGGAAATTATTCTTTATGATAAGTTACTAAATATCATGCTCATGTTTAGATGTAGAAAAGAGGGAATGAGACAAGGCCATCTTCCAATGTTACTTTCCAAAATTATAATAAACTACTCATGAAGTGGCAACTTTCTAGTTAAAGAATGCATTTCTATCACAATTGTTCCACACACTTACAAAGAATCTATTGGAGTATTCTAGTTAACACATCGGAGAGTTCCCTTATAACCCTATTTGTAAGGATTTATTTCTCATCTGTAATATTTAGTTAGAGTTGCAACTGAATATTTCCTAGCCAAGGAATAAGTTCTCAGCTAATTTAATTTTTAATTAGTTTGGCCTTTTATCTGCTTGAATTAATAGAAATGAGAAAAAAGAAATAGTTAGAAATGCTACAGTGAAAAATAATATCTTGGTTGAGTTTTGTAATTACAAAATATTATATGAATCATACTAAACATATGGCTTTCCCCTTATTTTATATTAACTTTTAACAGGATATTCACTTTTAAAGGGAGAGTTTAAAGCACATCAGAAAAAAAAGATACCCTACCAAGTGTAGGATCATTATTATTGCTATTACAACCACTTTGTTGTAGCAGTGATGACTGGGCAAATTTTAAGTCAAGAATTAAGATTTCATTAATCTTTAAAATATATCTAGCATCATCCATTCCAATAAAATCCAGGGAAGATGACAACAGATAAAATCTATTTACTCACAATGTTGTGGTGGATATGGATAATCAAAGGTCTTGGTGATAAACCCCAAATAAGTTGTTCTCTAGATGAGACCAAAGCAAAAAAAAAAAAAAAAAAAAAAAAAAAATCACAATGTACTTAAATCTTCAAAAACTCTAAAATAAGTGGCAGGTGTACAGCTCAGGGGTGGAGGAGGTACAGGGAGCACTTCCCCAGCATGTGAGGGTCCTGATTTCACTCTCAGCAAAAAAAGAAGAAGATGAAAAGCATCTTTTAAAAATCCCTGGAGAAGATGTGTTCAATGGGCAAAAAATGAAAGAGCTGCCTCAAATACTAGTAGAAAAAGAGTACTGTACACTAAGGTGATGAGTTAAATGCACAGTTGAATCACACATACTTGAAAGTCCCTGCTTCTCAAGGGACTCGTGGGAATATCAGTTATTTGGACTGAAAGGGAATTTAATTAATTCAATGTCGAAAACAAAAAGTAATGATGATGGAATGAGATTAGATAGTAGAAGGGAAAGCATGGATATTAAGAAATGACTTTGGGGTTTTGAATTCACAGAAGCAGGAATACATAATGACAGCAGAAGCCTCCCCAGGCTCAGGCTGCCTGATTTCTGTAACACGCAATGATCTGAATGATCAATAAGACGCAAGGTCTGCGGAGGTTAAGCCGGGCGTCTTGCTCAGGTTTAGCACATTACAGAGGCTCAGTGAGGAAAGGGAAAGAAGTAGCAAAGAGCCCAACCATTATCCAGCATCTTGGAGGATATTCACTTTTAACAGGAGAGTTTTAAGCACATCAGAAAAAAATATGCCCTACCAAGGGTAGGATCATTATTGTTGCTATTACAACCACTTTGTTGTAGCAGTGATGACTGGGTGAGAACAATCATTTTAAAAGGTAAAGATAAAAACAGGGTCCAAAGACAGTAGAATGTGGGCTCTTCAAAGGGATGGCCAGGGGGTGCGGGGGCTGTCATCAAACAAAAAAAGGGAAAAAATACTTAAATATTCAGAGGAATTTGGAAGGAATTTCTATGTAAACACTTTTACTGTACCACATCCAGGTGCTCCTGCTCCAAGAACACTGTCTTAGAATTCAGGCAAAATCCCATCATTTCCTGCTGAGGTCCTGCTAGTTCCGTTAGGCAGTTGATTATGGCTTACTCTGAGGTACTGCAGGCAGCCATTGAAAATAATCTATTCATAAGCTTAAATTCCTGCAAAAGTTGAGTAAATCAAGCCTTTCAAAAATCTATGTGGCATACAGAAGAGTTAACAGAAAAACTTAAGTTAATAAAAATCTCTCTCTCTTTTTTTTAACTATTTTTTTTTCCTGGAGTGCATGATCCAGTGTGGTAGCCACCAGTTACATGTGGCTTTTAAATTTTAAATAGATTAATTTAAAACCCAAATCCAGTTCTTTGGTGGTGCTAGCACATTTTATGTTCACATTGGGGAGCATGAACAGAAACCACAACTATCCTGCAGGATGTTCTAGTGGACATTGCTGTTGCTTAATGGAAAATTTTGATGATATGGAAACTTTGAGTGTATAAATTAATGCACAGTCTTTTATAATCACAATATAGAATGCAGAAGCAGGTGACTGATAAGTGAAGGAGGTTCATATTGAGGAATATGGACAAAGACACTGTAATACAGGATTTTTTTTAAAAAAAATTCTGGAAAGCTAATTTAAGATGAAAAGCAACACTTAGATACAAACTCTAATACATGTTTTTTTTTTTTTTTAAATAATGTGTTGCTAATTGAAATCTCAGAACATTCCCAAACTCCAGAGTGTGAATTTTTGCCCATATTGTGCAGCATACTCAGAGTAGGATTCTACTCAATATTGTGGGTACAAGAAGGCAGAAAAATATTCAGATCACTATCAGAGCAGGATTTGTGCTTTGGGATTTTAATAAAGATATAATAGCGAGGTAGTTTTATTTTGTCAGAGGTTTATATTCAGAAATTGTGATGAATCATGGCAAGAAAGTTTAATTAAATAGAGTTTATTGAGAATCTTATTTTTTTTATTGAGGAAAGGTAGACTTATGTAATAGAAATATTACCCAGATACTTTCATTTTTACTAACTTCCTGTATTATCACTTTCAGAAAAATATTGGAAAATGCACAATGTCATTCTTAATGGTTTGGGTGCACGGGTTGAACTGAGTTTTTTCTCCTGTGAACAGCATGGAATTAAGCTCTCTCATAACTACACCCTGGCATGCTAACATCTGGCATGCCCACGTAGTTACAAGTTTGCAGATTGTGTGGTGACATTATCCAAAAGTAAACAAACCTAAACGACTGTATATTCAACTATGTAGATCAGAAAAAAAATAAGTAACTTTTCCCCCAAAAGCAGTTAAAAGTAGTCTTTGATGCCATGGGCCTCCGTTTCAACCTTTTTTACACAGAGCTTGTAAGTTCAGAAAGCAGCAAAACCCGGAAGGCCACCAAAGTCAGATTTTTGGGAGATGGGAAAAGGAGTCACAGAATGAGAAGAACAGCATTCTCTATTTGTCTTAAATTTAAAAGACACAGATTTGGTGAGGCTGAACATAAGATTTGGCCTTGAAGGAGACTTCGCCTTTAGCAAGGATGGCCCAGGACCTTCATTAAAGATGGGCACATGCTGCAACCCAGCCAATGGGCAGCAGCCTCAGGCTTTGCCCTGGAGAAAGAGATTGCAAACTTTCCAGTGGCAGCAAAAGAACTGAAGCTGAACTCACCTGGATTTTATCATGGCAGGTCCAAGAAGGCATGGTGATTGAGGCATGCAAGTTAAACTGTACAGAGAGTTTACATGGAGTTCCTGGGTTTTTGCTACCAGGTGGATTTTTGGTAGCCACATTTAATTGGGGGCTGCATAGGTGGATTTTGAAAGAAAAAGAGAGATTGTATACACTTATTAAAGAATGGTGAATGAAATGTATAGATTTTGACTTCCTAGAAACATCCTAATTCTTTTAATTATATGTTTTCCAAAACCAGTACATACAAAGAGCTAAAGAAGCATGCTACAGAAGACAGAGGAACACCCCTGGGTCTCTGAGAGAGTGTACCTTCCCAAGGTCCTCCTTCATACAGAGGGGGATTGTGCACAGTCTCAGGATGCTTACAGGAGAAGTATGAGAGGCGGAGAGAAGGGAGATTGTCTTGGGAGGAGGTGTGTGGGGACTCCAATCCCACCACCCCCGCTACACTTCAGAGCTGAGACAGGTGGTAGCAAGTTGGGCTTGTCTCTGCATGGGAAAAAGACCCCCTCCAAGCTCAGTTGCATGGTGTGGTTGTGGGAAGGTGTCAGTTTGTCACAGGTTGCTTGCTGGAGGACCTCGATTCTTGTGAGCTCCTGGCACAGGGCTTCAGTCCCAGCCATGGCACAAGGCTTCTTCTTAGGGATGCTCACAGCATGGCATCTGGCTTCTCCCAGTGAGGGATGGGGTGGGACAGAAGGAAGAGAGAGAGGACGGGGCGGGGGAGCCCCCTCATCTAGGAAGGAGCAGCACCGCACTGTTTGTGCTGTACGTTCCTTGTTGAACACTGGAACCTTAAGGCGGTTCTTACTCACAGCTGGAGATTAGAGGAGGGGAAAATGCGAGGAGGAGCCACAGTTAAGGATTATTGTTGCTACTGTAATGTTTACTTCCAATTATTAACAATGTGACAATATTCTTGTCTAAAGATAACTGAAGTTCCCTATAGATACTTGTCTCAAAGCCCAAAAGATGTGTGTCTAAGCAGTAAAATGCCTGTTAGCTAGCATAAGAGAAAGTATGGTATGAAAGGTTGTCATTGGACTTTATTAACATTTTAGTATCATCATTTAAATTCCATTGTAATTATACAATGTCATACTTCACTCATTGTCCACATTGAACTCAACTGGTTACCTTAATTTTTTTTTTCATTTTTAAGTCTCTATTGTTTAACCTTTTAGTTATGAACAGAAATAGTCTATAAAATATTAATGATGAAATGCAAATCTAAAATAATGCTCAAATTTTTAAAAAAGCAGATTTGAATCAATTCATTTAGAAAGACCTTTGGAATAATGAATCTTTTTTGCACCAATCCTTTCTTTCCTTCTTTGATCTTTCCTTCTTCTCTAAGAGTTATTTCTTACCTCCTCTTAGCAAGTGGTAACTTGGTTTCTGAAGCACTGAAGCACATCTGCTTAGCAACAAGTTAGACACCCAGCAGGCAGATTCTAAATCCGCATGCTCATAAATCAAAGTGACACCAAGTGACTGATGGCAGCTCTTCCCTTGCTCACAGCGATGTGGAATGTGTGTTTCTCTGGTGCCTCTGTCTGCTCACGCAATCACCTTACCATCTTCAGTAAGCTCCGAGTCCACACAGACACAGGGCCAGTCAGTGTCATCAGGATCTCTACCGCTCATTCACATGAGGGGACCCAGATCAGCCACCCTGCAGTCCTTTCTCTGCAGCGTGGGCTGCGAATGCCTGCACACCCTGGGACTCCTCCTTGCCGTCCAGCGGGCTGCTTGGGCTGCCTGCCCTGGCTTTTCCTCTCGGGATTGGCCTTGAATGCACCAAGCTCACTCCTAACCCAGGCTCTGGGCACTCAACTCCCTTCGCCTCTTCTCTTCCTTCCCAAGCTCTTCCTGTGCCATTTGATGTCTGCCAATTGACTCCTCTTCTGAGGGACCCTCCCTGTCCAGTCTCAGAGGGTCACTGGATCCTTTAGAGCCTAAATGCCCCCCCTCAGTGTACTCTGCGTTCAGGTCTACAGTCCTTCCTGTGTCTCCTGCTCACATGTGAGCTTTGGGACGGCAGGCTGACTGACCCGGATCCCAGTGCCCCGGGCTCCCCACATGTGACAGGTGGCTAAATGGTGAAATCCTAATTGTGTTTTAAACAAGTAGACAGTCACCAGATGACAACTAGACAGAGGGAGGCCTTGGACATCGCTGGGATCCGAACCATTAGTCCTCATTGCCTGGATCCTCATTTCAAGGGTCATAAAATTATAACCTTTACTTATCCAGGCGAAGCAGCTAGGAATAAAGAGTCAGAACTTGGATTATTGTTCTTGGGTTGAAAGTCCAAGTTCCGACTCTTCGTTCCTAGCTGCATCACCTGGATAAGTGAAGGCCATCAATCCATGACTGATCTGGCCTCCACGATACTGGAAAGCATCTTGTCTTTAAATTGGCTGTTGAGTCTGACCTGAAGAAACAGTTTAGTCGGGGGGAAGGGCAGGGCATTTCCCCCTCAAGAGACAGAGATCTAGGGACAGGAGCGCAGGCAAGGGTAGCAAAGGCCAAGTCACCACTCTTGGGCTTACAGATGCTCATGGACTTGTTCCCAGGCTTGTGATGGGGCACAGCAGGCAGGAGGTGACTTTTGAAGGTGCTTTGTCCCTGGCTGAGTGCTGCATTATTACTTATCTGGTTCTCTCCAAATTCATCCAGAATTTGTGGGGGGTTATATTGCGGTCTTACATAACAAAATCAAACCAGTACTGTAATTATAGTTGTTAGCCTATTGGCTTACAAGGCTCAGGTGTCCAGTCAGGTTACCCTAAGTCAAGAGAAACACAGGTGGGTGCAGGTAACAAATCCCACTGGTCCTGCAGAAGGCCAGGGTAACCTCACCTCTTCAGAATCAGCTTATTTCATAGACGCTGTAAGATGGATGAAGTCAGGACATATTCAGTCCATATCAGTCGTCTCGTTTACAGGCATTTCACAAACCCCTTCTGATCTCCGACCCCATAGGAAAGAGGACTATCGTGGTGCCTGGGAAATGCCTGACCCTTTCATTCACAGAAGTACCATTCTGATTTTAAAGCAGGAAGAGACACAGATCTGGGTACTTCACTCTCTCTGCCTTGGCAGTAGTGGGCTGCTTTCAGACCTGCCCTTCCACCTGTGCTCTTCACTCTCTCATTGCAAGAAGGCCTTTGTCTTTCCTCCTTTCTGCAAGACAGTTCTTTCTTTTTTCCTGGGCATTCTTTCACATTTTAATATCTCTTAAAGCTAAAGCAATCTCTTTCAAATTAGAGCCTGGGTCAGTATTTAGTTTTTGTGCCACCACAGTGAGGGATGGCTGGCCCCCTTACCAGAGTACAGAGTGATATTCTCAACCCCTTCATGTCCTTGGTTGACAGACCTACCAGCTCTGGGAGTAGCAAGGCTGACCAACCTGTCTTGTTCCTATGAAGAAGACTAAACAAAAATTTACAAAAACTAACATTCATCAAGTTCTTTATATGTGTGTAGCACATACATTGCATACAGTGTTTCATGTAATGCTTACAGCAACCTTTAATGTTGTTATTGTTATTGCTATTGTTGTATAACTTGGGATACTTAAATTTTTCTGCATGACCAAGTGGCAGAGCCAAGATTTGAACTCAGTTTTGTCTATGTCTGGAGTTGTCTCTTTACCCACTTTTCGCTTCTACCTTCAAATAAAAGAGATGTAGAATCTTCTCAATTGATCAACACCTTCGTTGGTCATTTAATATAGGGAAGTATTATCAACAGAGCAAGCAGTTGGAGAGATCTGATATCAGCACAGACAATGATAATAAGCATTATTTTACAGTATATATTCAGTACCAAATTATGCTTATTAAATAATATTGACATATAGCCAACTCATACTGGCTCAGGAAGGCCTTCTGTTAAATTTTGAGCAATTTCCTAAAGCAATTGCTCAAAAGAGACATTACTAAGAATTAAATTAGACAAATTTACAATAAAATAAAATTGTATTTGAAACAAAGAATTAAAAAAAGAATTAAAAAACACACTGCTTTTTAATTATTCTGCCATATTTGGCTGTTATCTGTGCCCTTGAGACTGTTTACCTGGAGTGTTTCCACCTGGTGGAATCCACATGACGGTGTGCTACTACAGGCCTTTGATGCCTCTGAGTGACATAAAGTCAGTCACCTGGAGGCCACCATGATAGGAGTGTTTCTAACACAGAATGTAGCAAGCAACGCAAACCAGGGTTTGGTTTATTGTATGATTTAAGAACATGATGGGGAAATATTATTAAACTGAATTAAACCACAAGTGGTTCCTGTCCATAACTGCTACATTTTGAGGAGCACAACAGTGGAAGTAATCTGTCAGCCAGCGTTCAGACACATCCAGCCCAGTAGAGTAGTGGCTCATAGGATTGCTTGACAAATGAGGACAGTTTAAATACAAGTTTCACTGTATCATTTCCTTGTTATTTGTTAATGTAACTAAAATCATCAACCAACATGTTGGTTTTATAGTCACGTAGGGATTATACTCATTTGTCAGCTGCAACCATTTGTCTACAGGTACAAGAGTTTGCAAAAAAATCAGTAAAAGCATTTGTGAAAATCACTTGGTTATATGGAATTTATGGCAACAACTATTTCTATTTTTTTATAGCGCGTGTATTGCACAGCTGTGTTAGTCTCTCTGCTATTGCCATAAAAGTTACCTGAGCCTGGATAATGCATAGAGTAAAGGGGTTTAATTGCTTTACAGTTTGGGAGGCCGAAAGTCCAAATTCAGACAACTCCATTTGTTTGGGCTCCAGTAAGGGCCACATGATGAAGACATCATGGTGGGAGCCCAGGGGAGAGAATCACATGGTGAGACAGGAACGTATAAGGCTACGGGACAAGGCTCAATCTTTTCTAACAACTTGCTCTAGTAAGAAACAATGAAGTCACACCTGGAGGCCAGCATCATTCCCTTACAAAGGCAGTAACTCAAGGATGCACTAGGCACTGCCTTTTAAAGGGCCCACTATCTCAGCACCGTCACACAAAGGGCCAAGTCCTCAACACATGGACCCTTGGGAGCAAAACTTCTTCAATATCATAGCAACACCCTTTACTAATGAAATAGATAACAAACTTAGGTTCACACACACCTGCCTTTTGCTGGTACATCCATTGTTCGCCACTTCACCAGTAAACCACGGAAGCTGGGTGTGGTAAGACCATCCTGATGTCAGGGCTCCTCTCCTGGAGCATGGAGTCACTCAACTACAAACAAGAAACTTAAAATGTGGGGTGTTTGGAGAACATGCAAGTGGGCACAGCAGCAGCCAGGGGCACTAAGACAGTCCACAGCTGTTCTCCATGTGTTTCTGCTTTGAATCCAACCTCCTGGAGGCTCTAATAGAAGGCACTGGATAGTCACCAGGAGCCTCAGAGAACCATCGAGATGGGATTTCCCTTTGATCTGGAGAAACTGCAGCAGGGAGTGCTCTTGTCTGTGGAGGGGCCAGAGACCCACTTGTCACTCCAACCCCTGAGGTGGCTGGATGCTTGTGCATGGCCTCATCTCTGCAGAGCAAGCATGCAGCTGAGTTGTGTGACTATAGAAGTCCAGCTCTGGGGACTATGCATGGGGTAATGTGACATTGTATGGAGCGTCAAAGCCTTCTGATGGCTTCTGGAAATCCTTCCTATTCTTTGGCTGGACAGGGACAGCTCACTCTGCAACACACACCTTGCTGGGAGCATGGAGCTGCTGACTGAGCTCTGTTTCATAGTGATATGGGCTTTTTCGGGAGCTAATCCATAGTGAAGGGCCCAGTTTACATAAGCAGAAAATATATAAGGGAGTCTATACTGTACACTGTACTGGGTGTGTTTGGGGGGAAGATGATTTTCTTCACCCAAAAGGATATTTTTTGAGAAATAGGCTAACCCAGCATTTGGTTAGAGCAAAGACTGCAAAAAAGTTTTGGTTCTTATCTTAGGTAAAATCAATAGAAATGAAATATTTTAATAACTTCTACTGAATTAAATATGAGCATTGCTTTTTTACATTTTAGGTTTCTAAAAATATCAACTTGCTAAATCTGCATTTCAAGCAAAATGAACTTTGTCTTTCGTCGGTTTCTGTCTTTACACTTTAGGATCCCACTCTCATTGCCACCAATGTGTTTGAAAGCCAAGGTAAAACGAAATGTTTACATCGCCATGCCTCATTCCTCTACCCAAAGACAGAGCTGATAGATGCCACCAAGTCAAAAGGTCATAATTAGGTAGAAAGCTACAGTTGTGAAATTTAATTAGGATAAAGGTAAAGTCCCTTCCCAAGCCCTCTGCCTAAC
Source organism: Marmota marmota marmota (assembly GCF_001458135.2). Classification (NCBI taxonomy): domain Eukaryota; kingdom Metazoa; phylum Chordata; class Mammalia; order Rodentia; family Sciuridae; genus Marmota; species Marmota marmota. The sequence goes on along the minus strand of NW_025999932.1, from coordinate 4,706,206 downwards.
TGTGTGAGCGCATGAGTGTCTTCACCCACAGGTAATGGCACCTCCTGCTTTGATCCATCAGGATGACAGGGAGGTCAGTGTACTGGCATGACCTGGGGGTGCCTGCAGAGGCAGACACTTCTGGCATTAGCAGACAGTCGTCCAGACTCCCTCCGCACAAGTGGCACCACACAAGGAACCTCACCCTGCACCACAAAAGGAAAAGCTCCTAAAGCCAGGGGACAAGAGTGACAGATGGCATAGAGGAATCATGCTAATGGAAGGCTCAGGGCGGTGCAGATGTAGGGCAGCAGAGACAGAAGGAACTCAGCTGCTGCACACACTTGAAGGATGCTCATGGGGAAGCAGGAACATGGCCCAGCACCACACGCTTTAAAAATGGGTGTAACTTGCAGACATGGTCCAGCTCCAAGTGGGAGGGAGCACATGGCCAAGCTGTTTGAGGTAGAATGGGCTTCCACACTGGGCTCTGCATTCTACCTCTTTAAAGCAACCAAGAAGAAATAGGAGATCACCTTGAAGAGTTTAAAGCCCACAGATTTGAGTAGAAGTATTTGTACCTTTCCAAATATCAAGTCTGCCATTCCATTAAATCCTACTCCAGTGTCAAGACCCAGAAATAATCCTGGTAAGAATGTTGAGTTCTAAGAAAGCTGAGATTAGGAAGCCAATAGGGGAAGGCTGCAAAACACATACAGAGAAAAAGGGGGTGGGGACTAGGGAAAGAAGATGAGGCTCTGATAAAACATAGGGGATCAGATATTGAAATCAATGTCGAGAACCAGAGCTGGTTGGTCCAGAAGCAAGAATTAGTGGTGTAATTTCTTGCTTTCCATGGTTTATGTTTTCATTAAGGCAGAGGAAGCAGTAGAATTATCTTGATTTGATAACTAATTAATTAGTTTCTCATTTAGCACCTGTGATTAGCAGGGGGTTAATGTTGACACACAAAACCTTCCAGAAAGGTGACAACACTTCCTATCTTCAGGATGTATGAAAGCAAAATCTGCACATAAAACATGTACATGACAATGGTCTCCAGCTCCCAGAAAGCAAGGACTGTGCCTGCATTGCTCCATGCCCTAGCACCATTGCCTGGGATCAACTGGCGCACAGTAAAAAATTTTCCCCTGAATCAATCAGTGGTACAGAGAATAGACATAATTCTGAGACACAGAAGAGACATGGAAAGTTTCATGGAGAAGATGGGACTGCATTGGGACCTTCATATTCTATCTTACACATGTGAACTATGCTCAGGTAAATGCTAAAATGAAGTTGACTTTACTGGTGTTCATAACTAAACTTGGACTCTTTTGTCCCATGATCTCCAGGTAAGCTGTGATCAGGTAAAGTCATTGCTGACGACACCACCTGCATGCAATAACTACTCTGCAAAGCAGTCTAAGGACGGTGGCACCTACTAGCTGGAGACAGAAGTTCAAGAAGATGCTCCTTCTGGGATGTGTCACCTCACTTGCAATGCACATAGGTTGGAAATAGAGTTCTGTTACACTTGGAAACCTGATGAGGGTGTTTGATAGGGACAGTATTCTGTTAAAAAAATATATGGACTTTGCAACTTTCTTGCAGATTTCTGGTTTGCAGAGCTCTCCTGAGCCTCCCCATTCTGACGGTCTAGTCCTTCTCGGACACTCCCAGGCTTAAGAGTACAAGCAGAGCTGACTGAGCTCCTGGTGGCTTGTTTCAGGACAGCTTATGGGTGTGTTGATGTCCTTTTCTTCTTACTGCAGAGTCTGAATCCAGAGGAGCTGGACAGCCCCTATATTCTGAACACACCAAAACCACACTTGTGTGGCCGAATCCCTCCACCTCTTCCTGGTGCCCCTTCACCGCCCTTCCTAGCCAGGCTTTGAGGGAGGAGGACTGTGGGCCCAGCTCTGACAGTGGAGTGTCACTGACACTGATGCCTTCTCTTTCAAGTGAGGTCCACATGTGTCTCCTAAACCTAGCCCTCTGCTCTGTCCTCTTCTATGGTGATTGAATATGGTTGTCTCCATGAGATGAATGGACCATGGGTCCCAGATGATTTCTTGGAGGAAATTCACCTGACCTGCACTGGATGGTAGCAAGAATAGTAAAGAAATTTCATTGTGTTAAGCTACTGAAAATTTGGATTATTTTTTTTTTTTTGGTAGTTACACTAAAAAGGATCTATGCTGCTTGTACTTGATCAGTGTTTCCTAAATATTTGAATATTTGTCTCTCTTTCTCTCTTTAATTTTATTTATTTGTTTGTTTGTTTAATTTTATTTTGAGACTGGGTATTGAACTCAGGGGCATTTTACCACTGAGCCACATCCCAGCCCTTTTAAATTTTTATTTAGAGACAGGGTCTCCCTAAGTTGCTTAGGGCCTTGCTAAGTTGTTGAGGCTGGTTTTAAACTTGCAATCTTCCAGCTTCAGCCTCCCAAGTGGTGATTATAGGCATGCACCACTTTCACCTCCTGTGGGTAGGGACAGAATGACAGTTGATTGTCCAGGGTTCTGGATAAAAGGTGACAGTGCAGCCACAGAGCTCAGCAGATCTCTTGGCCTTTGTGAAGATTTCTTAACTGTAGCTCTGCACAGTTCTCCATGTGTACCACAGCACCCAGCTAGACTCATTACCTTCTGAAAGTTAGATTAATGCTCTCCAAATTTCAAACTCACAGTATCAGATCTGGCTTTAGATTTTATAATCAAATAAAATAATAAATAATATTTCTTTGTTTTTGTGCAATAATAATGTAACCTAACAAAAATCATATTTATTAATTAATTTGTTATTTCCTTATTTGCTTACATGTTTAAGACTCATGTTAAAAGATAAATAAAACTGAACAAAGTTGTACGTACAATTTTAACAGGTAAAACCAGCTGCCATACAAAGAACCTGAAAGCAGCAGTATTTTTCAGATGATATTTGTACTCTGCACACTGCATATAAAACCAAAACAAGAGTCTCTTCCATGTATCTCTTTTCCCCGAGAAATTCATTCACTTTCAATAGGTATTTGATACAGGCACAGGAAACAGTTGCTCCTTCTAGTAAACATGATTTATTTACATGCAGAAATTTTCATTATAACAAGAGGAAGCCCTGCTTATAAAAATATATCACTTAGGCTACCTGAGTAGGTGGGTGCTCCCATCTTGCAATTTTCCAATATTATCAGAGGAAAAATACATAGCACAGAACTCCACAAAGTTGCACAGCTCACAGGCTCTCCCTCATTCTCAGGCAAGATCACTTCACTGCGTATGGATGACTTCAATATATCATGGAAAATCAAAGTGACAAGTCACTTTATGTTGTCTGCCATAACTATAATGCATACATATGGCACCCAAAGTACATGAGTATTCAGTAAATGAAGAAAATTACAAATTTGATGCTTATATAGGGATGATTCAAAGACCCGCCATTAAATGATTACTATTAAGAGTAGTACCCGCTAATAGGTATCAGAGGGGAGGACAGGCCAGGGAGGGTTGGCGTGGCTATCATCCTGGTTTTCCAGGACTCTCCAGGGATGTTAGGAAACTCTTACATCTCTGGGAATACTTCAGTCCATGGCAGACTACAATAATTTGTCACCACAGGAAGACTCTCCTTAGCCTACCTGCTAAGTTCTGTATTTTGTGTGATAAAGTTTAGGCTCCTGACACTCCACAAAATGATAATAACTGCACACGTGTGTACACACACACACATACACACACACACACACACCAATGGACTCTCCATCTTGGTGCATGGAGGTTCCTGGTATCTTCTGGATGCTATACTCTATTTCTCCATTTGTTTACTCATGGTTCATGGAATACACCCTATTATATCTCTCTACTGTAAAACTGCTCCAATTCCTTTGCCTAGACTAGAGCCATATGCAAAGAGCTGATATCTTCCCCTTCTGCCTAACTCATCACCTCCCACCACTAACTGAGGAAAATCGTTTGTGTTAAGAAGACAGTTGACTGTCCTTATGCAATTGTGGCCAGCTTTAACTTAATGAATGCAAAAAAAAATACCTTTGACAAATTCACATATGAAATAGATTTGAGGGAAAAAAGGAACCTTCACATTGTCTTCCCTTTCATGATATTCAATCCTCCATTGTAAGAGCAGGTCACTATCTCCCTGATTATTATGAGATTAAATATTTTTATACTTTTCTGACCAATTATTTTCTTCCATGAACTTGTGCATGCATAAATATCTTTCCAAACTTTTATTGAGTTGCTTGTCTTTTCCTCATTGATTTTTAAAATTTCTTTCTATATTATTCTCCCATCTATCCAGATTGCCAAATCCAGTTATTGTTAAGTTTAACATGATGCTCAATCCTCTTTATTCCATGCTTTTAAAAATATTAATTCAGTTGCTAAATGTCAAAACTGTCCCTAAGCAGAGATTTTAAGGTATGGTACATTACATTTCGTAAACTGAAACACATTTAGAGAAATAATCCCAATTACTTTGGTTTATGAATTTGAGGCAATTTTCCCATGTGATCAATATCTTGAAAATCTTGTTCTTTCATTCATAAGAAATGATACAAACGTAGACTATGTCATTTATGTGTTTCTAAAATACACATTGATAAGGAGATCAGAAGTGCTGTGTTAGCCCAGGGGCTTGAGCTCTGGCCTGGCCATGATGTGGGCTTGCTCTCGGGAAGAGATCTGTGTTTCCAACACTTTCTCATTGGTCTTCCCTAGCCTCATGGAGGCAGTAGCAAGTGTTTCCATCTACGTCTAAGATTAGCAATTAAGATACAGAAACCATAAACCTTCTGACAAAGCAGCCCAGCAAAAGGGAGAGGCTGGGAGACCATGTCATGTCACATACAAACCACAAGCCAAGGCAGTACAAACCTCCTCCTTCTGCCACTTCATGCTCCTGTCTGTCACACTGACAGACAACAGCCACCTGGCTAGTCTCTGGTTTACTCTGGCATGGTACAAAATACTCCCATGTTTTTAAGTGAAAACCTGTCCCTATTACTTTGTTCTCCTAAAATGAAAGAAATTACCTTTTTTTGTGTTGAAGGATGAAAGGTCGTTCATTAAAGGTAGCATAGCACTGTACCCACACCTGCCCTGGCAAGGAGATGGCCATCTCAGCTGCTAAGAAGGGTTCTCACCAGGCACAGACTGGCCCTGTGTGGCATTAGTGCCCACCCTCTCAGCCTTCCTCCCAGTGCCCCCAAGTTCCCCACCCTCTTGCTTTGGGGCCTCTTCTTGTGGGAGACTAAAGACCTGTAACTATGCATGTGGGACACCTGTAGACTTATGTGTGTAAACTGTGAACACAGAGATATAGGGAAAGTGCATCACAGAAATTGACCAGAATCATAGAGGAATGTGAAGCAATTTCTAAGCCCCCTGCCCAAAAGAAAATGAAGCAAGATTATTCACAAAATCAACCTGTGCAGCTAATTAACACAATTCCCTTCTATTGTTCAATAATACCACCTTTTATTTTCAAGTTAGACTCACACCAAACATTACCTCTCTGAGACACACAGCTGCAGCATTAGGCTGGGCCCCTCCACCAAAGCTCTGTTTCTGGCATATGCAAGGTACAACCTGGCTGGTGGAGACCTTGGAACTCAGCCAATTCAAATTTCTAAACTGAGATGTTACTGCGTGAGTGCCACTTGATGTCCTAATTGGTTTAATTTTACACCTGCGTTAATTGAGGTCCATGAGTCAAGTATTCCACAGTGGGTCCAGTTATAGTATCCAGGTTTCCCTGAATTCCTTGTTCCTGGACATGGCTCTGCCCACCATGCATCTATTCCGCTTTCCCTATAGTCCGTCAGTCATCCAGCAACTGCTTATTGATCGTCTTTGTGCCCAGCAGTATGGCAGACGCTGGGGAAATGCAGCAGTCAACAAAGAACGCAGTCTACTGGGACTATGAACGTTGAACAAAAGGTGACCGAGCCCAGTCAGGAAAAGTGATGTCAGAAGTTTAAACTAACAAAAGAGAACTGGAGAACAGCTGGGTGGCCGTCAGGGTCAGGAAGAAATGTGCAGAATGTGGGGCTGGCTGTTACAAAACACGGGACACTCTTGGGGATGGTGCACACAGAACTGTGCGCATGATAACACAAGGCCCGCATCTATGGACTGTGCTGTCGCATCCTGGTTACGGTACTGTATTGAAGTTTGCAGATGACTCCATTTAGGAAACTGTGCATAGGCTACATGGGATCATTCTGTGTTACAATTGCAAGTGCTTCTATGGTCATCTCAATAAAAAGTTCAAATGAGAGCGCTCTAAAGTATTCTGGTGAATCAGGGAACATTCTTGAAGAAGTTGTATTTAACCTGAGACCCAGATTACAAATGGTGTGGGTTAGAAAAAGTGGGCAAAGGGGATGGTAAAGAAGCAGAGCACTCAAAAGCCCAGGGGAAGGGAAGGCAGCTGGTTGGAGACTTCAAAGTACAGCGAGCAAGAGGGAAGTTTCCGGGGGAGTCTCCAAGAAGGCAAGGAGCCAGGCATTCAAAAGTCACTGAAGCCAGAATATATATTTTGCTTAATGTTTCTCCAAGGATAATTCATTTTAAGGAGAGGAGTGATACGATTAGATGAGTGTTTTTCTATTCTCTCTCTGGCTGTGGAGTGTAGATTGGATTAGAAATCAGGGAATTGTGGGTGGGAGGAGAACACTTTAGAAGCTGCAGCAATAGTCAAGGGAGACCATGAGACCCAAGCAAAATGACAGCAATGTGACTGGAGAAAAATGGGTGGATTGGGGAGGTACTTAGGGAGCAAAAGAAATGGACTTTGAATGACTAGATAAACATATCTCTTGCTTAGTGGACAGTAATGTTTGCTACTGAAACCAGAAATCACCAAAAAAAAAAAAATCACAGGGATCAAGGCATTCGACAGTAAGGTGGATTTTCAATAGGCTCTGGAGGGCAGTATGATTGTAGTATTTTTGAATAAGTCTCTGCATAAAAGTTTGGATTTTCTAATCTGGTAGGTTAATTTCTACATGGTAGACCATTCCATGGTTCTCAGATCATGTCCAGAAATGTCATAACGGACGGTATCTTTCTTCTCTCCCTCTGCACCGTGCCCTACACAGTCACTATGTAAGAGCAGGTGGATTGGGGCTGCATGTCTGATGGCAACCACAGGAGGGAGGACACATCTGCAGAGGGAGCACACATCTGCAGAGGGAGCCGTGGTGGAAAGCATATGCGATGCTACTAGAAACTCTACTTTGTAATATGACAAAGACATATGTCTCTTATAATGTCACTTTAAATTGTGAATGATGTATGGTTATTTAAAACTGGCCAGCTATATGAAGCCATAAAAGTTTAATGTTCCTATTCTAGGAATAATCAAGTTTTTTTTAGAATATTGAAATTTTAATTTCTTTCTATCTCAACCATCGGGTCATTCCTTCAACTGAATTATTGATGGGTTCCAAGAACAATTTCTCAAGGGGGTGATTTTATTGCAATTTCATTTCTTGAGGCAAAACATGCACTATACACCATGTTAATATTTAAGCGGGACTCAAGATACAAAAATCATAACTTTCAGCACTTTCACGAAATATTGCATCTATTTTGATAAATGTTCGTCCAGAGTTATCGGTTCTCTTATTATGAGCTTTTAAATAATTAGAAGACATTGTTCATCACTCTACGTGCAACTGCACATACTTTATTTGGGATTTACAAGGTAGCCATGAAGTTAGAATTTCCCATCATGGTCTTGGAGGCCTGTGGACTTGGTTTCCAGGTATCACCTCTTTCCTGCCCCTCTTGCCCTCTCAGGCACCCTGAGCTCTCTCAGTTCCTTGGCTGCTAAAGCCTTTCCTGCCTGTGACCTTCTCCTTCTTTGGCAGACCCTCATTCCTTCAGGCTTCCAACCATATGACTTTGCTGACTGCCATCGTATTCTAGCAAATTAAGTCAGCTGTGGTTGAATGTTTTTATTGCATTTACCACAGGATCCAACTCTATCAACCTATGCTTATTATTTATCCTTCCATCTATCTATCTACCAATTAATTTATCTTCTTTCACACTATGAAAACAGAGAAAGGCACTTCTTTGCCATGCTTGCACCTTCTGGACTTAGTATAGATGTGACATGCTTTGGAGAGATGAATGGGAAAAAAAAAGAATAGTTTTAAAGTATTGATCCTTCAAAAAAATTGCTATGATTTTAAGTTTAAATGTAGTACTTTTTAAGTGTAGGTTGCAATGTAAAATTAAATTATCTCGATGTAATAAACTTCTTGCTTTAGTCAAGTCGCAGAGATGATAAGATCAGTAAGAAACAGGCTTTGCTAAGTCCCCGAGTTACTACCATTAGGTTATAAGCTTTGTCCTCCGAACACAGGTCTCCACGGCCATCTACCCTTTATGAACTTGGCATAGCGACATTCAGTTCCACCTCTGTTCTTGGGTTTTGATTTTCTTGTGAAGGAGACTGTGGCTCATGACTTGCATTAAGTAAATTTGCATGCTTTTCTCTGGCTGGTCCTTCTTCTGCGGGGGGGCTTCAGGGGGTGCCTGGGATGGGGGAGAGGTGGCACTCCTCCCCTGCAGTTCCGTGCTTAGGCTGTGACGCAACCTGCTTTCTTAAGAAGCTTTGGAGTGTTTATGTAAGTCTCTGTTGATGTGACAGCAATTTATTAATGTCACCCTCAAATTTCACTTCTTTTCAACAGTGGCCAAAGACTATCAGACACGGCAGCAGGAATCAGCCCCTCATGGGAGCCTGGCCCGCCCGAGAGCAGCGCTCAGAACAGATTGTCCTCATTGTTCCTGAGGCTTGAGTAATGGTCTTGGAAAGAATCTTCCGTACACATGTGTCAAGAGAAGACGGATGAGAGAAACACTGAGCACACCCAGCACACCAGGGGCCGCCTTGACAGGGAGGTGGCTCCCGTCAGCAGGTGAAGCAGAGGAAGTGGGCAGACCTGGAGGAGCCACCGGAAAACACTGCCCTCTCTTGGTGACGGGGCCACACTGCATCCTGAGCATCCCACAGGACACATCTGGAGAAGTGGGAGACCTGGCAGACTGCCCACTGCCCTCTTAAATCCAAAGGCAAAGATTCAGTGACAGTCCCCTGCGGCACAGTGCAGCTGTCGCTGACAGCAGCACCTACCGTAGACAGCATCGTGTTTTGGACAGTGTTAGGGATGGAATATTGTGTCCCCAAATTTGTATGCTGGAGTCTATTGCCATTTGATGGAGTTAGGAGCTATGGTGGGAAACGATTGGCTTGAGCTGTCATGGCAGGGTTGGGGGGGTCTTTCCTCATGATGAGATCAGTGTACTCATGGGAACTGACCAGAGCACTCCCTTCCTCCCTCCCTTCCTGCATGTGTGCGCGCGCGTGCACAATACCACAAGTTTGGGTGGGTATCTTCTCTTCCAGCTGAAGGATTACACTCCTTGTCATTTCTTCACCTGCATGGACCATGGTCCTGTTTGGGGATTTTCTTCTGGAAGGCAGCTGAGTCTTTGTGCCTCCTTTGTCCAGAGGAAGGCCTTGGACGCCACACATGGGGCAGACTGTACACAGGGGGAGTTCCAGTACCATGGAGCTGCCCTACCAGTCCCTCATTGACTGTTTCCACTTTATTGAACCAAGAAGATAACAAGTTCCTCTGATGGTTAGGACCCTCCTGCCAAACCCAATTCCTCTTCATAGACGGGGCCTCTGATGCTGGCGCGTGTGTGGCTGGAAGGAAAGCAACGGATGGATGGAAAGGCCTTTTAGAATAAGTAGGATTTCTTTATTTTCAGTGGTCCTAGAGTCTCTTTTTATTTGTGCAGAGGACTAATCAGAGGGCTATTTAACCAGACAGTTATATAAGATCTAAAATCTTGACCATTAGGCAGATAAATCAATCGTACAGCATCACATGAAAATAAAAATATGATTAGATGATATTACCATTTGTTTATTTTTACTAACTAGGAAAGAGACAAGAAGGCTGTGGCATGCCTGTCTTCCTGTAGAGGAAGGATTTGTTTCCACATGATACAAAACCAAAATGTTTGGTTTTCACCTGAAAAACTGATATGATGTTATGAAGATAGACATCCATTTTGGTTAAAAATTAGAGTTGAAATTTTGAGCTGAGACACAAATGTATTTCTTTGGGGTGCAAAGTGACAAGGCCCAGAAGAAAGAAAAATTGCATTAGGAAAAGAAAGAAGAATAAAGAAAACTGGCAAGGTCCTTTCCTGGTGAAATAACTTCTGGGTGGATCCGTGGAACAGACTGGGCCAGCCAGCCCTTCTGAGGGAGAACAGGGCGATTTCCAAGCTGAGGTGCTGGGCTGGTACCTCCTACCTCCAGGGAGCAGAGGCAGGGTAAGTGCTCTAAGAACACTCTGCATCTTGCTCAGAGAAAGCCATCATGCCCATGGCTTCTCCACAGAGCCCATGACACCTAAAGAGTCAGAGCAACCACCCCAGGAAGCCTCCAAAGAAGGACAGGACACTGCAGAGGTCCAACCACCTGCTGGCATTTTCCCCCTATGTTTTATCAATGCTTCATCTTCAGTTTATACCAGTGAATTTGAATTTCTAAATAAGTCCCCACAGAGTTCACATCCACCTGTGATATGGCACATTACTGAGTTTCCAGGGTGTGCTACAGCTCACACCCTTGGCGTGTAGAGGCACCTCCCTTCCAGGGAACACCCAGAGCTCCCAGTGCACCAGGGAAAGGTTCTGTCATGCTGATTTCCTGGACTAAGACAATGTGACAAGACATGCCAGAGAACAGGTTCTCCAGGTCATCATGGAGGGTCCATGAGCTTCCTTTCCTTTCTCTCTGGGTTAGGGAAAGTAACTAGAGCTTCCAGGGTATGGTGCCGTCCAAGAGCCAGGGGATGTCCCACTGCAGTGCTGGGTATGTTAGCAAATGTCGGCAGGGAGATCAGCCAGTGAAGTGTGATCAGGAACAGGCAGCGTGGCCAGGAGTCTCACCTGCTGGAGGGCGGTGATTGAAGGGAAAAGCAGGGAGGGGATTAGAAACGTTCCCCAGAATGGCCCGTGGTATTTAGTGATTGGTCAGGTTTGAAGGGAGGGGAAGGATTCCACAATGCTACTCCTCTATTAAACCTGGGGAACTCTTGGGTCATTATAAGATATTAATACTAAAATTTTTGACTGCAACAAGGAATAATATTCATAAAATATACATATAATTTCAAAAAAAAAATTTTAAATGCCTTTCTTTGCTTCAAAATAGCTATTGCCAACCTTTATGATTATCTTTGTTTACTAAAGATTTTTTAAAGAGGTACATTATTTTTTAAAATTAAAATTTCAAAAGTACCTATGGTTTCTCCCAGACCTCTCTCTCTAATGGGACTATGAATATCCAAAGTTTTTTCTCAATTAATAGTGTTTAAATGTAGATTACATCTCTCTCTCATCTGTAAACTAACCAACTATGTTGTATCCTAGTGAGATGGCTAATGTAAAATCAGAATCATTGGCTTTGCATTTGAGAGACCAATTAAAACACACGCCGATTTACTTAGTCAATCACAAGGGCTGTGCAGACCGTCATCTAATTTTGAATAATGTATTAGTAATGTGCTGCTCCATAACAAGTTGCTTCAAAATGTCCCAGTGGGTCAGGAAGCTGAGAGAGGCTTAGCTGTGGTTCCAGCCCCAAGTACCTCGTGCCTGGGGCTTCCAGATAAAGTACAGACATGATTTAAGTGTCAGAGCAAGTAAAACTAATGTATTGGCCTAAGTATGTCTCAAGCATTGTGTGGGACGTACTCACACTTTAAAAATTCTCTCTGTTCATGCACCTTGCATCTCATGTGCTGATCCCGACCACCTTACTGGGGAGGTGGCAGTAAGATGGTGGCTGTGTGTTCATTGGCTCAAGCTCTACCACGTCGCTTCCATGCCCACTCGCTGGTTGAGAGCATAGACTCCTCTCTTATGGGCTATTGAACTAACACCCCGAGTTCCCTGACTGCTCATGGGCTGGAGGTCTCTGCTCTTCGCCCACCACACGACTGGTCACAGCCCACTGGCCCGAGAGTGCTAAGAGAGAAACAGCCCAACCTGCCAGTCCCTGTCTTTTAGATTCCCAGATGTGACATCCCATCCCTTCTGCCACATTGTACTCAGTAGAAATGGACCAACAGGCTCAGTCCACAGGGAGCCTGGGGTTATCCGAGGACGTGAACATGAGGGGGCAGGCATCAGCAGGGGATTCTCAGAGGCTGCCTAGTAACACGGATTCCTCATAAATTAGACGTTTGTGAATCATGTTCAGAACAGCTATAAACACACATTCCGTCCTGCTCTGAGGTTCTTCCCCTCTCCCCTCAGAACATAGCCCAAGCAAGAAGCGGTAGGCTGTGTGGCCTAGCCAGTCTAGCACACACTCAGTTCACTGTATTTCATAGACTGAGGAAGCAGAGCGGCTCGGCATGATTGACTCTGGCACTCCTACACACAAGCTCTGGTCCAGTACAGGGAACCCTAACACTACCTTCCTTCAAACTGAACTCGATGTAGATACTATTCATATGTCTGCTCTTTTGATGATGATAAAATGACTTCAGTGTATTCCATTTTACCTTTATATAAATCATACAAGAATATAAATGGTTTTTCCTGCTACGACAAGAAATAAACACATCATTTATTCTAAAAAGTTTTTAAAAATATGCATTTAGGTTCAAAATTAAAACATTTCACAATCTGAAGGCCATGTTTTAAATTTAGTAAATATAAAATTCTTTTTTTTACTACATGTGTTATGCCTGTCTGGTGGACCTAGCAAGTATATTTAATCAAAAGCTATAATGGAAGAGAAAAATATAAAAGAAAATCCCTCAAGGAACATTTCCAAATTAGCAAAATTAACTTTCTCCTAAGTAAGTTATGCATGATACAAAATGTTACATCCACATTCTAGTTTTTCATTGGGTTTTGGAAATTATTTGACCTTTCTGATAATTTAAGATAATTGTTTTCTTCACCTTTGATTTAGAAATAATGTGTACCGGGTTTCTGCCAGAAAACTTTCAATTTATTACTTTAAAATTATAATGTCATTTTTCCCCTTCATGTCTGAGAATCTTTTTGAGCACTATAGTTAAAAATATCTTAACTATTTGTGCAAATCTTCTTCTTTACATAAAAAAAATCCTGATTATTCATACAGCTAAGATTTTGGTTAGCAAACACCAAATAACTCTAAGAGTTAGATAATGGGTTATTATTTTTAGCTTTGCCTCAATTTCTTTGTCTTCCAAAAGAAAGCATGACATATTCTCTTCCACTTTGGGCAATTTCTTCTAAAAAGTCAACTACCCTGGAGGAAAGCTTTCTATCCCTCTCTCCATCCACCGTCAGCTGCTTTAAGATATCCACAGGCCAGGATGAGCCGTTGTCAGTGTCTAAATTTGGATCCTAGCTGTCAGGTTCTCATTAGCATGCTTCGGAAAATGGCTACTTGAAGTCACTTGTCCTACTAATGAGATTGGCTTCTAAAGCCAGTGCCTGAAAGATGTGACAATGTGTCCTATTTGGGGCTCTTTGGGCTCTCCAAGTCCCTAACTCCTACCCTGGTCCCCACAAATCAGCTCCTAGTGCTCCTTTCACTACCTGTTATTCCACAAAGCATCTGTGGCAGTGTATAGGGATGATTCTAAACTGTCATCCTTCAATCAACATTAAACAAACGAGAACATTAGAACATACCAGAAACATCATCTGGTCAACCCAGCTTCAAAGAACAAGCAAGCTGGTGGGGGGTCAGCCTCTGGGATGGATGCACAGGGCTGGGTAAACACTTTACATACGCTGTCCTGCACCATCTTCCCAGGGCCTCTCAACAAATACTGCCAGGTAGATGTTCATCCTATTTATTATTAACTCTGTTCCTTTGGCATTGAGGTTCTGATATTTGTGCAGGGAAATTGATCAAAAGTAAATATGGACTTCCATTTTATAACACCATTTACGATTAAGAATGGTTTCCGCAGCATGTTTAAGAACAGGTCATAAGTTATTGATCACCTTGTTAATCATAGGTCATACTGATCATCAAGTCATCTACCAGATGCATTTGGGGGTTCTTTCCTGGCTGTTTTGTTTTGAGGTACTGGGCATTAAACCCAGAGGTACTCTACCTCCTCAGCCCTTTTCAGTTTTCATTTTGAGACAGGATTTTGCTACGTAACTGAGGCTGGCCTTGAACTTGCAATGCTTCTGCCTCAGCCTCCTGCGTAGTGGGGATTGCAGGTGTGTGTCACTGCACCCAGCTAAATCTGCAGTTTTAAAGGTCTTTCATGGAAGGATGATTCACTGATTTGATTGTTTTCTAGGATGTTTCAGCCCCATTTGTACTCAGAATAGGAGGGAACTGATGGTTGATTTTTTTTTTCTAAACTCAGGGTCTTACTTTCTTTTGTTTATGCTCTGCCAAAGCAGAATTTTACATAATCAGAATCAACTCTAATACCTATGCTATTTGATATTTGCTTATACAGTAAATATAAATAGATTACATAAATGTAGTACCACATCATCTCTAACTTCTTGGAATTAAGTGGGCTATGGATTACTTTTCTTGCTCTGTCTCCAACTCTGTCATGGTCCTGGACACTCAGGGTCACTACCTTGTGATGGGTGATGAAAATGTGATGTACTTATTCACTCAAGAGCCCAGAGAGGAAAACAGCATCGCATTTTCCTAATATGTTTGCTAACGTTAGATGCTCAATAAAGAAGCTTGTTTACAGAAAATGAAGCCAGTTAATTAAGAGACATGAGCTGTTGGTTTTTCAAAAATCTGATAATGATGGTACTTTTGCCTGATCCTATTAAGCTACAAATTTGTGAAGTGACTGACTGTAAAGCCTAAGAGTTTAAAGAACATACCAGAAAATGACCATTAGCTATTTCATAATTTTACTGGTATATTATAATTATACCTAATAGTGGGATTCATAATATCATATCTGTACATGCACATAACATAATTTGGTAAATTTTATTCCCCAGTATCTCCCCTTTTCTTCCCCTTCATCACCTGGCTCTGTTGAACTGATCTCCCTTCTATTATCATTATTGCTATTTTAATTAATGCATTATGATTTTATAAATATGTGTATACACACATACACACACACACATATATAAAATTCATCGTCCCATACTCATACAAGGGCATAACATAACTTGGTAGATATTTTCCATGACACATTGAACTTTGTTACCAAAAGCAAATGGTCTGCTGTACAAAATTTCCTCTTCCAAATTCCAGCGAAGTTTCTAGACAAAGCCAGAAGGTACAGCTGGTTGGATTCAAGGAGGATTAAAGTCACCTATCCTATTTGTTCCCTCAGGGCAATTTCACTCATTTGTACTCTCTCAGAGTCCTGATCTCCGCATCACCTCTAACTGACCAGAGATCAAGGTCATCTGGATTAGCAAGCTCTCAACTTTCTTCTTCTTCTCACACATTCATCCTTAGACTCCCCTCAAGCTATGAGGAGAGGATGGCTGTCCTACCCCTCAAGACTTTGCTAAGGTGAAACACTACAGAGGTCCTTGGTCCTCCTTCCCAGGCCCCACCAT
The DNA here is from genome assembly GCF_001458135.2 of Marmota marmota marmota. Classification (NCBI taxonomy): domain Eukaryota; kingdom Metazoa; phylum Chordata; class Mammalia; order Rodentia; family Sciuridae; genus Marmota; species Marmota marmota. The sequence continues at coordinate 4,690,579 of NW_025999932.1, read as the reverse complement.
TCTGCATCTGTCTTCAGTCTCTCCTCCCTGGGCACTGGGCTGCCCACACAATGCCTCCTTGTCCTAAGCATGACCTGTCCTTGATCTTGGTTCTGTGCAACAAGCAGTTTCATCTCTTCCCCTTCCTGCTTCAACACCATTTCCATGCCCCCTTTGCTCCCTGTCACCTGCTCTACAATGACTTGCGATGGCCTTCTACATGTTAGTAGAAGTTGCCCTCCCAAGGTCTCCAGATACCTCCTGAATGCCAGTTGGGTGGCAGTTTTTCAATTCCTCTTCTGCTGCCTTCCACAGCAACTGAACTACCTCTCCTCTCTAAATTCTCCACTCTCCAGATGTGATGAACCATCCTGTGGTCAGTGCACGGCCCACACCTCTGAAGCTGGGCCTCCCCTCCAGCAACCTCCGACTCAGTTTCCCTCTTTACCACCCCAGTGTCAGCTCAGATGCTCTTTTCCACAAACATGATCTCACTACTCTGAAATTTCAAGGCTCTTAGTTTTATCTATCTTTAAGAATTTAATTGTAGCATCAGTTACCTATGTATTACTTTATCTCATTTAACTTAGTGAACTGCTTGAAAGGTTGTTACATTTTATTTATCTTTTTAATCTTCTACCAATAGTGGGATGATTTAGGTTCACACAAGTCCTCAGCACTGCCCCATGTTCAGTCACTGTGCAGCTGTTGATTGGCTGAATGATAAATGCATGTTTATTAACTTCTAAAATATTAATCATAGAAGGCACAACCAGAATGTAGGACAGTGGTAAAAACTGTATGCCAATGATTAATGTCAATTCTCAGCACAAAATTTGTTCAGAGGCTCATCTGTCTTTATTTTGATGTAAACTGAGGAAACCTATGAATCCTTATACTCTGAAAGGCCACCTTTAACCAACTTATGACCAGCAAGCTCAAACTCAAGTACCTGTGTTTATTAAGAAGTAGTTTGCACGTCTGTCTTCTGTGCTACTTTTCTGTGAAACTCAGACAAAACTAACCTTTGTTTCAAGCTTGAAAGTCCCACAACTAGGGACTATGTCCCTAGTTTTTCTAAAAGGCTGAAAGAAGGTCTATTGTAGCCCTTTGTATTCCCACTTTAGCACAATAAAGCCATATCTTTACTTAATTTATTTAATCTTTTCTCTGAAATATTTCATAACATATGTCCACTTTTATTTGTTTTTAATATTTATTTTTTAGTTTTGTAGTTGGACACAATACCTTTATTTTATTGTGGTGCTAAGAATCGAACCCAGGGCCCCGCATGTGCCAGCTGAGTGCTCCACCACTGAGCCACAACCCCAGCCCCATATGTCCACCTTTCTGTATCTCAATGTGACATTCAGATGCAAAGTTCTGTATCTATGCAGTGGCTGTATCCCTAACCTTATTCATCGATGGCATTTTAATGTATTTCAAAACTATCTATTGAGAGCTCCATAGGTACAAGTTACTGCTAAGTGATTTGGGGATATAAAAATGAATTAGACAAAAATCTTACTCGTAAGGGACTTGTAATATAATGGGAAACAAAAAAAATACACATAATTCCTGTTCAAGGGTGACAGTGGTAAGTCCCACAGGAGCACTACAGAAAAGATGAAATGCCATGGGAGTTTTTGAAATAATCAGGAGCAAACAAGAAAGGAAAATGTGGAAACTGGAACTGATCCTGCAATAATTTGTATAATTTGAGCATGAAAGAAGAAATATTTCGGCAAGACAAAACACAGTGAGACGAGGCAATGAGGTCATTTCAGGGGCACCCGGCCTGCTATGGGCTTCATGATGCAGAAAGAAAAAGATCACAGAGGCACAGGACTGCCGAAATGGATCGTCATCTGGCACTTGAGAAGTGAGGCTCCCCCTGAGGCTTGAGTTTATGCAGGCGGGGGTCTGTAGTCCTGACCACCTTAAACCTGACTCAGAAGTCTTTTCACCTGCAGTGTGCACCTGGCTGACCACTGAGGCACACCAGGATGACAGAAGAGGAGAACCAGGGTCGCACTTGCTGCAGGGGTTGAAAGCTTACCTGGCAGGTGCATGCCTGACATTGCATGGGGCAAGCCTGTCGGTTCTCAGGCTTAGTGCAAGCAGGAAGTGAGGGCTAAGGCAGAGTTGTAGAGCATCTGGGTAAGTGTGAGGGGGCCCAGCACAAAGCCAACACACAAGCACTGGGAAGGAGTTTCTTTCTTTTTCTTTTCCTTTTTTTCTTTTTAAAAAAGAAATGTTAGCTGATGGATTGCAAATAAATCTCTTTGAAAGCATTAGTTGAACAGCTAAATGAACAGAGACTTTACTAACCGTTCGTGACAAAGAGTTCAGTCTTTCCAAGAAGAGTCTGGAGTGTTACTAAACCAATTGATGACTCTAGTCTTCAATATCCAAAAACACCAAGTACTTGGAAGGAAAGACTCTTATTTACAGTTACCATATTTAATATTCAATGTCCAGTTTTCAACCACAAAAAAATGACAAAGCATAAAATAAACAGGAAAGTATGGCTCATTCAAAGGAAGAAAACAAAATTATCAGGTCTCATTGCACTTACTAAAAAATATTTTAAATAAAACGGCTTAAATGTACTGAAAGAATTAAAGGAAATCATGGACAAGGAAACCAGGAAAAAAATGTATGAATCAGGTGGGACTATTGGTGAAGAAATGGGAGCCATAAAAGGTAACTTCTGGGGGCTGAATTTTGTCCTTTCAAAATTTGTATGTTTGAGCTCCAAATCCAAATATGATGGCATTTGGAGATGGGGCCTTGGGAGGTGACTGGGCTGATATGCAGTTGTGAAGCTGGGGACTTCATGGTGATGTAAGTGACATACAGATAGCCACCGAGCCTGTTCACTGTGCTTCTCAGCAAGTGCGTGAAGAAGAGGTTAGAGGCAGGGTGAGAAGGACATTTGCTATGTCAGAGAAACCACAGAAGGAAGCCACCTTCACCTTGGCCATGGACCTCAGCTTCCAGGCTGTGAGAAGCAAATTTTTGAGGTTCACACCCCCCAGCCTGTAGCATGTTGTTATGGCAGCCTGAGCTGTGGGAGGCAGTAGCAAATGCAAATTCTGAAGCTGAATTTGGCAACAGGTGAAAAATTCCTTCGAGAAGCTCAATAGAACTTTTGAGCAGGTAGAAGAAATGATCAACAAATTTAAAGATAGAGCAGTCGAGAGTATCCAGCCTGAAAAGCAGAAAGAGAACAGAAAAATTTAAAATAAAAGGCAGAAACAATATCTAAAGAAAGAGAACCCAGGGCAGGAAGAGTGTCTGCAGACATATTGGGGGAAACTTCCCAAGCTCATTGGAAATGGAACCCACATATTCAAGAAGCTCTATGAATTCTAGGTAGGATAAACGGAAAGAGCCCGACACTGAGACACTTTATAATCAAATTACTAAAAGTCAAAGATGGAGGACAATCTGGTACGTTGCTGGTGGGAATGTAAAACAGTTTGGCTGCAGTGGAAATGTTTGGGCACTCCTGAAGATGTTAAACACAGAATCACCATCTGTCCCTGCATTCCACAGTCAGTGTATGCCCCCAAAGACTGGAAAATAGGTGCTCAAGCAAATACGTGCACACACTGAATCATACCAGCTCTGGTCAGTACAGCCTTGAGGTGGAAGAGCTCTCCCACCTGGGAATGGACAAACTGCAATGTATGCACACGACAAATGAACCTTGAAAAGATCCTCCTAAGTGAAACAAGGCAGGCCCCAGAGATGGAATGGTAAAGGATTCCACACACATCAAGTTTCTGATCTACATGCTTCCACAGAGAGAGAACACACACTGGTTAGGTTCCAAGGGACTGGGAGGAGAGTGGCCAGGAGAAACGGATTGATATACCATGTGGTCACTCTGAAGAGATGAAAGTGTGTGGACCTGCACAGAGGGTCTGGTTGTAAGCACTAGGTTCTATGTTGTGAGCATTATGTTCTATTATGTTTAAAGTACTGTGTACTTTAAAATGGATAACTTTGAGCTATTCACATTCCACTGAAATTAACTGCTTCCCAAATGGACGGACACAGGAATAACATTCCTAGGAGGATGCACAATGGATTTCTTGCTGTGGAATTGACAAGAGCTGTTTGTGACTAGAAACATACCCTAATTGGTTTTATCTTGGTCAAACCAGTGTTCACATAGAGGCAGTGGTTCTGCTTCAGGATGTCCAGCCTCTGTGGGATCAGTCTGGCCCACTCCATTTACCACCTGATTGTCCCCTTCAGCAGTGACATGCACAAACCACACACTGCCCGTCTTGACCTCTCTCTTGGGAGCTTGGGTTGTGTTTAATTTCCCTGGGACTCTGAGACTCTGAATATGCTGAAGAAGTGGTAAGCAATCAGATTCCTTCTAGAATTTGCATAGCATTTTTCAATACAGGTTTATCACCTTCTAGGGAATCTGATTACCCAAGATGAGATTTGTACCCTAGTCTAAATGATCTTCTAAAATTTGTTTCCATTTTATAATGTCATTAGTCATATACTTAAGCTGTCATTTGGTTCTGTTTTCAGGGTGTGGGATATTTCAAGAGGCTCCATCCCTGTCTTCTAGGTCCTTCTTTATTAATATTGGATAATAAAATGATGAATATAAAATTTTATTATCTAACTCTATATCTTAATCCTAAAATAACCCTGCCTTTTCAAAATTCTTGGTCATCATTTAAAATATTTGAAGGCATATTTTAATTGACTAGTATAAGTCATATTTAATAGAAGACCAGTCTTGTGTCTTGGTAGGAAAAATATGTGATGTTCACATATTTTCAGTATGAATAAAAAAGAAAGAATGTCACACCTGGCACTCAGGTGGATTCCCAGTACATAGTCATTATAGCTACATTTTGAAATTAATACAAGGACAAGCCCATCAGATAAAGTAAGCAGTCAGAGAAAAAACACTTGAAAGTATGAAGAAGACCATGTGAAACGCAATCACGGTTCCCCTTCATGGCCTCTCATTAACTGTTAGGAAAGGACTCTGTTTGGGTTCTCTTTGCATCTGCCATTGTCCCGGAGACTTGCCCTTCACATCAGAGCCTTTTCTCCATCCTCTGTCCTTGCTGAGGTCTTTGCCCAAGTGCTCCTGATATGCTCTCTGAAAACACACCTCTTCAGTTCCCATCACGTGAACACATGCCCTTCTTTTTCCTCCACAACTTATCCGTGAGGCAGGAGCAATGGCCCAAGCCTGCAATTCCAGCTACTCTGGAGGCTGAGACAAGAGGACTTAAAGTTCCAGGTTAGCCTCAGTAACTTAGTGAGACCATCTCAAAATAAAAATACAAAGGTTTGAGGAGGTAAAGGATCCCTGGATTCAATCCTGGGTATTCCCCAAACCAACACAAATCATTTAAAAACCTTATCACAGGCACAGTGTTATACGTCTAAATATTTACCGTTTGTGTTACCACTAAAATAGATTCTCCGTGAAGTATCAAAGCTGGTCTGTTCACTTTTGAACTCCCACAACACAAATTAGTACCTGGCACAAAACAGGTGCTCAATGGATAGAGCCAGTGAGTGTTTTTTGTAACTATTGTACCTTCTGCATTTCTGTTATAGCACCCGTTGTACATTGTAGAGGTGTTCCTCTGTAACATACATATGGTATACGTTCTGTGTGTGTGTGTGTGTGTAGTTATGTGCACACATGCATACATTGAGGACTTCAAAGCTGCTTACGAGTGGTTCAGAGACCAGTGAACTGGAGAATGATCAGCTCCAATCTGAGTGGGCCTTTCATGGGGTAGACATCCGAGTGTGCTCACCCACATCCATTAGCCTCCATCTGCAGCCATCCAGCTGAGAGCCATTTGGGGATAAAACGAGCTATTTCCTGGATGGATTCGTCACCAACCCTCCACCAGAATAGCTTGGAATAGAGATGTTTCAATGACTAAAAGAACATTAAAAAATATGGCCATTCATATGACTCACAAAGAGTAAATGAAGAGACACTGAAGGAAACGTGAATTTGAAAGACAAGCCTTTCCTAGGCCCAGCAGCCACAGGAAGGAACCCGTGTCAATGCAGGAGGGTTGAGACTTGTGTATGGGGGGGAGGGGTGCTGGTGCTTCTGTGTTCTGCTTGGTGATGGCAAACTTAAACCATGTTCAGTGGCCTTCATTGGTAGAGTTACTTTGTGAAGCTTCTGAATTTCTTTGGTACCCCTGCTCAGCACACCCCCACCCCCTACACACACCAGCAGGGAAACTGAATGTATGCTGCTATAAATTGTGTCCAAAGAGTTGGATGATTTCATCATGAAATTAATTTTAGTGATTTAAGTAGCTCATGCAGCTTCCTCATCTCTTACAAAATATAAGTAAAAGGAGAAAAAAAGAGAAATGTACTTTTTGATTATTAATATTTTGTAATAAATTTAATACATTTTTAAATAAACTCACACTGAGGCATGACAGTATGTCCTACTTTTTAAATTTATGGATATACGATCTATAGTGTTTAATGGGCTGGCAGAAATATCTAAGTTTATGTTCAAATTTGTATGTTATTGAATAAAGGGAAACATAGTGCCACCCTTAACTGACACATTTGGAAAACAGTTATTAATTGAAGATTTAGAACATCCTGAAGTCGTCATGTAAGACTGTGAGGCAAATTTCTAAAAACAAAGGCTTTTGATTGCTCTTAGTTGGGTAAAGCTTACTCTTAATTAACCACATTGTACCTCTATCATTTGTCTCTCCTTGGGCAGATTATCTAGTTTGCCATATTTTGTAGTTTGATTATGCTTAATAAATGTTTCAAATATGCAATCAAATATGCAAAATCCTCTTTCCCAAACTTATTTCTTTATTCTGGAAGCCAATTCTTTTCCCATTAGCTATATTGAGATAAACAACAAATGACAAATTGTGTTCTGATTTAGTGTTTTCTGGTTCACGTGCTTCAGCACTAAGTGACAAGAAGTAAACTCCTCCCTAACATGGGTGATACTGTGAAAGATAGCCAGCAAATAGCTCCCAAACCAAAGATTCAGGATTAGTCACTTCTGGAGATATACAGAAATTACATTTAATGGAAAAATTTTCCAAATGCGATTTTTATCTATCTTAAACATTCCAGGCATTTTACTTTTATGGTTAGTACATATGAAACATTTTAACTTCTTACATCATTCAGTGAGAGCACTGGAATTTATAAATAAAATGCAATATCCTACCATAGCCATTCTGCTCCTACTAAAGTAATATGACCCTTGAAATGAAAAGCGTGCATTAATTCATTTATTTGTTTAGCTTTTCCGAGACTAGCAAATGTTATCTTCAATGATAAACAAGAGGCCATAGAATGCTCTCCTGGCCCCCAGGCCTCATTTCCAGGATCCTCACTTACTAGGATCAGAAAAGCCTTTGGGAAGGAAGATCTCAGCAGTGTCCTCCCATGGTAATTAATACTAAGTCACCCTGACCTTAGACACCTTGGGGTTGGGCTTTTAGAGGCAAGCCAGAGTCCGTCAAAATGCAGGATTCTTCTTGGACCTTCTGAAAAGTGTCACTTCCTGGCCCTGGAGCTCAGAATTGAGCCTAGGAATGTGCATTTGGAAGAAGTACCCAGGTTGATTTAAGCCTTAATGCCCCCGGGGAATCCAAATCAAAATACTTACATGTGTTCTATAAAAAGCATCCCATAAGAAAGGCAGTTTTATTTCTTGGAAAAAAGAGCATTATTATTTTATATAGGAATATGCACAGGTGTTTCATGGCACATTCAGTGGAAACATGTTTCCTAGGAAACATGGAGACTTGTGCTTGTCCTAGACTATTGCTGTCTCCGGGGGCCTAGGAGGACCGCTTTGCTCCCTTTACCTGAGAGCTAGACCTGGTGAAAATGTTGGAAACCCAAGGCACTCTCACTACAAATTTGAGAGCTCCTGATCTGAAGTGTTGCACAGTCAACCCACAAACCTAAGATCAGAGAGCCGTCGGTGAGCAAGGAAGGAGCCAAGAAGTCATGCGGAAATGCTACTGAGAACTCTTTCAACCCCAGCGTTTCCCCCTTTCCTCTTTTGCTATTTTATTAAATTTTATAAATTAAATGTTACAAGCTTTAAGGGCAAGGTGGTTTTCCCCATTCATTACGGTCAAACTTCAGAGTTAGTGAATGTCAGATTCAAAATTCAAACACAGATCTCTTCATGCACCTGTGCTAGAGCACTGGAGAAGCTTCTCAGTCATAAGTAACCACACAATTAGAAAAATAGCTAAAGTGTACCAAGGAGTTCATTCGCTGAGTGGGGTGGTGCAGGCCTGTGCTCCCCGCGACTCAGGGGACTGAAGCAGGAGGACCACAATTTCTAGGTCAGCCTGGGAAATTCAGCAAGACCCTGCCTCAAAATAAAATGATAAAAATATTTTAAAAAAAGTAAAAAAGGGCCAGAAATGTAGCTCAGTAGTAAAGCACCCCTCTAATTTTAAAAAAATCAAAAAGTTCATTCACTTCACCAATAGTCATTCAGTGTCTGTCACATGCAGGGTCTGCACTGTGTGTTCCAATCATCTCAGCAGGGCTGTGAGGTGGGTACTCATAGCACCCCCATCTTAATGACTTGGAGGCTGAGGCGGAGCCTTCAAGACACTGTCTAAGATCAGAAAGCCAGTCGGTGAGCAGGCTGAGAATCCACACCTCAGCTGTCCATCCCTCTGAAGTATCAACTTGCTCAGTTTCTTAGTGCTGCTCCTTAGAAGCCCAGACTCTGGGGCCAGGCCAGAGTCATGCACCTCAAACATCTGAGGTCATTGAAATGAGCCAATGCATAAAATTCAAGGACATTTTGCTGAGGAAGAAGGCCAGGGAAGCAGGCCTTTAGGCTGAGCCGCACAGGCATTGGCCGGGGTGCTGTGCCCCTGCCCTGCCTTGTTTACAGATTCTCCTCCAGGTACCTCGCCTGCTCGGGGTACGCCTCACCTGGCCAACTGCACCGTCCACCCTAGTGAGGGTGGCAGCGAGTGCTCCTGTGGCTGGCACTGTGCTCATCTCCTACTGCCTGCAGCTTCTCCCAGATCACTGAAACAGAAGGAGGAGTGGGGAAAGAGGGGACTGAAGGGGAGGAGAAGGACTTGAAGGAGGAGGACAGCTAGGACCAGGCCGGAAAGACGAGTGGAGGCCCTGCTTGGTTTTAAGATAGAAGCACTGAATTTCTGTAATTTTGAACTCAATATTGATTCTTAAACTCATCTCTTTTATTGCATTTTTGAACTGAGCCCTTATGGACATGAGATTCACCCTCATCTGTCAAAATCGGATTATTTAAGAAACCCTGTCTTGAAAGCCTCTGAAAAGTGCTCCCAGAAACTATAGCTTGTCTCTGCTCTTGCAAGGTGGAATTGTGAACTGTCAGTGTGAATTTTGAAAGAGACTGACCAAATTCCTTTAAAATGCAATAGGTTAGAGGGCTGAAAGGAACTCTTGCCAAAAGACATTCTGAAAATTGTTCAGCAAAACACACAGAGGAGTCAATACTTCTTTTAAACAAACTATTACCAATTTGTCTCCATTTCCATTTCACATACATATCCTTATCTAATTTAATAAGACATGAATTAATGACAAAAATTGCACCATATCAAATTAATAGCAGCCACCAAATTGTATTTTCTTTGCCAAAAAAGAAATGCTAAATCAATACTTGTAATTCATCCAATTATGTTTTCAGATTTAATCCATTTTGATGGTTTAACTTTTTTTGAAAATGTGTCTGAAAATTAACTATAAGATGCACTAACATAGTGGCGTTAAAAATAGTTATAGTTAAATTTGTTCACAGCTTATTTTTTGGGGGGTAACCTTTTAAAGAATATCTAGCAAATAGTCATTATGTAAGAAAAATCCAAAAATCTGTGGAAGTGGAAAATGCTCCCGGCAGGGACGATTGGGATGGGGCAAAATGAAGGAGCTTGAACTCGTCTCTTCAGAACCAGCACTGCCTTAGAGAACATCATTTTGTTCAAGTTCAGTTGTTGGTTTCAGCTACACTGAGGCAATTTTTGCCATGTGGAACTTTACTTTAAATTGGTAAACAATCAATATGAGCTGATTCCTAGATTTTGTTCTTTTAACAAATATTTATTAAGGAGTTACTCATTGAGCAATCTGGGCAGAGCAGCTTACAAATGGGAAAGTCTTTACTGGGAGACAGAGAAGTTACCAGGAAAAAAAAGTCCCTAAGTTCAGAGTGGCAACAGCTGATAAAAACAAGGTGTTGTGATCCCAGTATTTGCAGAGTAGGTCCCAAGGGAGTTGAGGACAGAGCCAGGCTGGGGGTGAAGGTAGACACCCCCATAGTGCCTGGGGCAGAAGTGGTTTGAGGTTACAGTTGGGCTACAGGGGTCAGGAGCAGAGTTAAAAGCTTAAAGCAGCGTTGTCTGTGGCCACCTGGACCAACTTGGATCGGAATTTGTCTTGTTTCTTTTCCTTGATTACTAAAGCTACAGTGGTAAACCCAGAGTCGGCCCTGGGGCAGCATGCCTGGGCCTCAGCCTGCACACTGGGCCTCGGCTGCACGCTCTCAGGTGGCTTCCTGGGCTCCAGTGTAACTGTCAACTTCCTCCTCGGACTGCGGGTGGGTGCTGCAGGAGAAGTGGAGCCTTCTTCCAGTGTTGAGGACCCAGGAAACACCAACCAAAGGCTTGCTAAATGTGCTAACCACGAATCAGTAAAGTCATGGAGATCTTCTGCAATTCCTTTACCTGAGTCTCATGACTCTCTAAAATGAAGTGTATCAATGAGGTTAATTCCTTTCTGAAATGTCCAGAGGAGGAGGAGAGCTGACCTCAGGATATTAAAACGAAGGGAAGGGTGCAAAACTTTCTTTTCACCCAGGAAGGCAGCAGGTAATTCCCCAAAGACTGTATTTCTGAAAATGTAATTCACAAGGAGAAAGAATCCAAGGACTTCAGGACTTCTGGAGAAGGCAAGGGATAACCAGAGAGACTGGTGGAGAATTCAAAAGCAGGTCCAACCTGGCAGATGGGACTCAAACTTGAGTTAAACCCCTTGTGAGTAGCTTCCTGGTTTAATAAACAGGCTTGTTTTTACATATTTTTTAAAATAACATATCTTTCATTTTTTCTTTGTTTTTATATGGTGCTGAGGATAGAACCCAGTGCCTCACATGTGCCAGACAAGTGATCTGCCACTGAGCAACAATCCCAGCCCTTGTTTCTACCTTTTAATAATGACTTCTGACGTTGTTTAACCAGGGGCAACATGGGGCATACTGAATGAATCATTATTAAGTAGATTATGGCCTCACGGGCTCACTGGGCACCCATAATACATAAAATGTGAAACAGGACACATTTATAAATGTTTTCATGAACCCAGATGTGTCAGATAATGACATCTGATTCTGTGAGGGATTGTTTTTGACTTTTTGGTACTGGGATTGAACCTAGGAATGCTTTACCACTGAACCACATCCCCAGCCCCTTTTATGTTTTATTTTGAGAGGAGTGTCTCTCTAAGTTGCTGAGGTTGGTCTTGAACCTGTAGTCCTCCTTCTTCAACCCTCCTAGTTGCTGGGATTACAGGCATGGGTGACCATGACCAGCCCATGAAGGATTCTTGAACAATTAAAGGAGCACACACTGCAGTGAAAGACAGTTGTTCTGCACCCAGATATGTCCCAAACTGTTGTCAAAAATTTATGAGCTGAGGTTTGGGCAGATTTAACAGATTAAATTGTGGTTGTAATGAATCAAGCAACAAACACACATACACACATAACATATGCATGTTTACCTATCTTACTTTTTCTTTTGAGACGATTTTAGAGTTACAGAAATTTACAAAATTGGTTCAGAGATTTCCCATGTCCGGCTCCTCCAGTCTTCCTTAATGATAATAGCTTATATAACGATAGTGTAATCTTCAGAGCCAGGAAATTAGCCCTGGTGTCCTGCTCTTAAATAAATATTAGAGTTTATTCAAATTTCATTAGTTACCATCCTAGCACCCTTGCTCAGCTCCGGGATCCAATCCAACAACACAGGCAGCATTTAGTTATTATGTTTTATGTTCGACCTCAGTCTGCGAAGGTTTTTATTCTTTCTTTATCTTATGTGATCTTGACAGTTTTTATGAGTATTGGTCAGATATTTCGTAGAGTGGCTGATTTGGGTTCACCTGGTATTTTTCCCTGCCTAGGTTGACATTTGGCAAAACCACTACAGAAATGATGTGAAGTGCTTCCCAGTACATGTTGTCCAGGTCCACAATGTGGCTATCTCCTTCCTGGTGACCTTCACCTTGGTCATATGACAGTGGTGTGGACTGGCAGAACTCTTCTTTCTTTAGTAACTTTTAAATATCTAGGGATAGAGTCCTATGCTAATATCCAATTCCCCCTCAAACTTTAACCACCTGGTTTTAGAATCCATCTCTGGGTCCCTCTGTAGCAATTATTACTGAGGCATTGATAAATAATGATGTTGTATTTCATTTAATTCTCCACATTAACTGGAACTCTTCTGTAAAGAAGAGCTGTCACTCTGTACCTCCTTATATATTTATTTACTCAATTATTTATTTGTATCACAATGTTGTCATGGATTTTTATTGTTGTTTTATGAATTAAAATATGATGCATTATTTTTTAATTGCCCAAATTGTCCTACCTTTAGCTTTAGAACATTTATTTTTATTTTTCTTTATTTTCTGGAGACATAAGAAGACCCCGAACAATGTAGACTCATCTTGTATTGTTTTTGCCTCATCCTGGAACCAGTCCTTTCTCTGAAGAGCCCAGGTTCTTGAGTTTGGCAAATGGTACTTTATTATCTTGAATTAGTTCATGTTCATTATACAGAATAATTAGTTTCATGTGCCCTATTCACACATGCATCTAACATACCTGAATCACACCCAGGTTGCTAGCCTCTTCCCCTCACCCTGACCCCTGTCCTCTTAACCATCTACTGTCTAATTCCCTGTCATATTCTTTTTTCTAGATTTCACAAATGAGAAAAAATGTGATGTCTGTCTTTCTGAGTCTGGGCTTATTTTGCTTAACACAATGATCTTCAGTTCCAGCCATTTTCTTGCAAATGACATGCTTTTTTTTTAATAGCTGAGTAATACTCCTTCATATTACCACATTTCCTTATTTATTCATCCATTCGCAGACACCGAGGCTGATTCCATAACTTGGTCATTGTAAACTTCGGTGATCAACATTGGTATGCAGTTATCACTATAGTATGCTGGTTCTAATTCCTTCAGATGTATATCAAGGAGTGGGATAGCCGGATCATGGGGTAGTTCTACTTTTAGTGTTTTAAAGACAGGACCAATATGTGTTTTTGTGTGTGTGCGTGAGGGAAGCATGGATTCTGAGGGAGGGCTGGAACCTCTCCTAGGAAAGGCTCAGTTGAAAAGGGGCAGACAAAATTGCCATCTCCCTCCGTGCAGAGAAGTTCTAGTCCCAGAATGGGAGCTCCACTCGACTGCACCCCTGTGAGCGGAAGGAGGCCTGTGACCTTTATAAGAGTTTCTCCAAATTCTTGAAATTTTCTTCTGTGGAAGGTGCTGAGAAGTCCCAGTTCTGTCTGAGGGATCCAGAGAGCCTTGCTGGGCAGAGCCATATGGGAGGACTCTTGCCCTTTGCAGGGACAAAGTCTGATTTCTTAGTCCACCTAAGATGCTCCTAGAATTAAGATTCAAAGGGACTGGGATCCTCTTGGGACAGTATGGGGTTATGAATTCTCAAAGTTTGCACATAAATACCAATGGAATTCATTTTTACCCAGTGCCAGAAAAGGTTTGAGGGCCCTTAGGCTATAGTACTAAAGGCTATGGCTATAAATCATTAAAAATAGAAAGCCCGAAGTTTCTGTCTTCATGAGTATTTAGGCTGCAGCCCTTTTTACCATCTCCACTGGGAGAGAGACAGCCAAGTTTAAAAACTGATCTAAAAGATCTCCACAATATGAATATTTTTCCTGCATTTGCAGCCTCAGGCCCAAATTTTAATCAAATGTGCTTGTAGTTTCATTAAACAAGGTGTATTATAATTCACACTGTTGCTTTAATTTAGCTCATTTGGGCAATTAGAATGATTCATACTAATATTTGCATTATTTCTAAACGACAGGAAATGATCATACTTCACAAGTCTCCTTACTTCATTTACCATCTCCAAAGTATCCACACTTTGGAGATGGTACTAAATGATAAAAAATTTTAAAAATGTTACCTTCATCTCAAATTTTAACTGTGAAGTAAAATTTCATTTTATTTAAGTATTTTAACCGTCACTCCTTCCTTCTTCGTGGATCATGGATGACGAAGTGGAGGATTGCCTCTCTGGGGCGATGACAGGCCGTGCAATTTACTTAATCAATAGCTGCTCAGATGTCTTCTGTTCGTGATGTTCACCTTCCACTGAAGTTTTAAAATGTTTTAGCTAAAATGTGGTCATAACAAGGGGAATGGATTAGCTGTTCCAGTTTTAAGGTTATTTCAGTTAATCTCCTAAAGCTAGAAGAGCAACTACCCAGAACCATCTACACAGCTGCACGTTGAATACATTCAGTCCACGTTATGTAACAGGTCTCTCTCAGGCAACCTTAAATATCAGGTTAAAATACCCAAAGGGACGCTGCAGCTCAGTGTGGGAGACGGCTGTGTTTGCGGGCTTCCCTGCCAACCTCTTCTTCCTTGTGTATGTGGTGTTGTGAATTGATTATCCAGATGATGTCTCCACCATTCAGCCAAGGCTCTGGGGCTTAGCCCCCACCCTCTCCCTAAACTGTCACCCCCTGGGCTGCCCACTTCCACGGGCATCCTGTCCAAGATTCATCTGTGCGCTCCCTCGGCTCCTTGTTCACCAGTGCACAGAACAAGCAGAGCAGAGCCGGACTCGCTCATGAGAAGAGGCGGAAAACGGAAAGACAGATAAGGCAGTGGCTTTCCATCTGGTAGGAAATATGAGGCAGATGTGAAAATTACTGACATGTAACCATCAGTGTGAAGCCTTGCCCTCCAAGAACAGACAGATCAGTGCCACCAGGAAAAACTGACTCCAAGGGCTTTGGTCTTACCTGCCTTTTTTCTCATCTAAAAACAAAAATCTTATGCAGGATTGTATTTTAAGAGCTTATGTACTTATCCTATATAATATTTTGTTAGAATGTTAAAATACAGGTTATTTTATAGTATTTTTGTCCTGTAGTTTATTCCTGAATTAACAGGCCTAGACTACAATTCTTATAGTCTAAATTCATATAACAGCAGAAGGAAAGACCTCTGGGCAGGACTTCCCTTCCTCTCAGCTGGGCAGAACAGCTTGAGAGAGACCAGTCCTGCCGCAGGAATAACTGGGAAACCTGGGGTGTCTGCCCATGGTCGTAGAGAGCCACCCTGATGAGGGCCTGGAACAGCTTTATGTTTTGGCTTCTGTTTTGAAGCACTTAGTTCCAGCTGTGAGCCGCAGTGGACAAATGGGCAATAACCAGCATCCAAGAAGATGAGAAAGAACGAGTCCTTACAGCTGAGAGACAAGGATCAGGGCAGGGTTCCTCGAAGAAAAGGGGACCAGGTGAATACCTCAAGGCATTCAAAGCAGGGAAAATAGAGATAATAATACTAGTAATAAATAAACCTGACGCCCCTGTTCAAAGCAGTGCAGCCAGTGGTGGAGCCAGAGGCCTCTCGTCCTAGTTACTTGGGGCAGGGGGATTGCAAGTTCAAGGTCAGCCTGGGCAACTTGGGGAGACCCTGTCTTAAAATATAAAAAGAGCTGTGGATGCAGCTCAGTGGTAGAGAACCCCTGGGTTCAATCCCAGCACCTCAAAAACAAAGGAACAAGCACAAAGCAATCTAAACTGCACAGATTAAGGTCCTCTTGTAACCCATTTGCCTCTCAGGCAAAATTAAGGCTCAAACAGTAATTAAAGTTTTGGGGGCCACATTTGGATTGTAACACACACACACACACTTTAAACGTGTGAAAAGTATTCTTAACTTGAGGACCGGGCTACACCCAAGTTGTAGTTCACTAACTTCTGTTCCTGAGCCTCAAGTAGTCCCCTCTCCCTCCTCCTCCTGGTACTGAGCGGAATTCACTGCTCTGACTTGACATCACCTGCTCCAGAGCCTCAACACTGTGGCTTTCGGTATAGTTTTGGTATGCCTTTGTTTTCTTGTCGCTGTTCTGCTCTGTGTGAGGGCACCTCACAGGGGTGTTTTCCCTTTTCACTGGTAACATAACTTTCTCCCCATGTTTGCTGTGCAGTTGTGTGCTTTCTTTGAAGAAATGTCTAAGTCCTTTGCCCATTTCTGTTCATCTTTTTTCCTGTTGTTGTTGAGTTATAGAAGTTCTTTATATATTCTGGATATTAAACCTTTATCACAAAACTCAAACATAAAATTACTGACCAGATCAAATGACCAAAAAACAAGGAAAAGACCCTCAATGGGTTATATACCCATGTATCTTTATATACATTTTTCTGTAGTTGTATTATATGTCAATTTTAGAGTATATTTTTTTCTGAAAATCCTAGAGTCTAGTAAGTAAAACCTTTAGAATATTTAAGCTGCAAGTGGAATTTTTTTTTATTTCTATCCCCTTTGTTACTTCATCCCCCTTCATCCTTCAGAAACTTTTATTATATTTATTGAGCCAAAGTTTTCTGAATTATTTAATCAGATTTTTCAAGTTCCTGAAAACCATGATACTCTTGAATTTTCCACTACTCCCTGTGTTCAGTTTTGCAAGACTTAAAACTATGAGTCTTTTTCCTACAGGCCCTGTCTTTGCTATGTGATCACATAAACAATGATGTGCTGACCCTGCCCTGGGGAGGTGGATTCAGGAAGGACTAGCAGGCCTCTCCTGTGCATCCTCCTTTCTTTCTGAACAACTGGATTGAGAGAAGGCAACGCTGATAGGCAGCAGATGCTCTCTTCTAGCAGGCTGAGGGGATTTTCTAGAAAATGAATCCAGATAGTTGAATAGTCCCAGGGCTAGTATATTTTTAGGGACTAAGTCTTAAATTGCTTCCTTATTTCATTTTTCACTGGTAGAGTCTTTTTTTTAAAATCAATCAATCAATCAATCAATCAAACCACAACTTCCCTTCTCTGGATTCTTTTTTTGTGTGTGTGTACCTTTAAAATATACAAATCATTAGAGACATAGTCACAATTTCTTCTGATCGTATATTTTCTAAGCCACAACATTCATGCAAAGGACACAAGATAGATGGGAATGGGTATCTTGAACTTAGGAATCCAGGTGGGCTCTGTCAGTAACTGGGTACTGGAGCTACACACCTGGGAGCTTCATCCTTCCATGGAGGCATCTAACTCCCTCTGGCCACCTCAACATGCTTAGATGGATTTGTCAAACTCTTCAAAGAGCAGGCGAGCAGAGGGCCTTAGATTTCCACTGTGCTGTAAAGAACTTTCAGTGTTCAGGGATTGGGCACATGCTGTCTTCATGGGGGTCACAGCAATCTGCAAAATTAACCAGGAAAATACGAAGGTGCTTTGGAGGCGAAGTGACATCTACTATAAATGTTTAAAAGGTGGATCCAAGATGAGAATTCTCATGTTTCATTTCCAAGCCACTTCTCCTTAAGAAACTTGAATAATAATTACACCTAAGAGCAGGACAAAATTCTAATTAAAGGAGACAGAGTTAAGAGAGACAGAGGATCCACAAGACACTAGTCAGGGGGGAACCCAGTGTCAAGGAGATGACGGTGAAAAGAATGTCAATGCTGGAGAGAGGTCGGGGCCTCATCAACTTCACAGCCCCTGCAAATGCTATCTATTATTTATTACTGTTGTTATTATTCCAAAAATGCACTAAAGGCCATTAGGTAATTACAAACACAGGAGAATGCCAGGCAAATAAATGCAAAAGTCTTCGAAGGTCCTGTTGGAGTCCTTTTCTGAATACAAAGTAATAAGGGCCAAATGAGGTTATTCAGCGTGCACATTGGTACAAGCTGCTAAAAATGCACGTGACCAACAGTTTTCATTTGTTTGAACAAAGTGCACATTTCCTTTCAACCTTGTACCTGTGCCTCCAGGCCAGAGCCTCAATGTCCCCAGTGAGCTGGTCCTGTCATCAATCCCACCACCTCTTAGTGCCTGGGGGACGCTCACTATCTAGGTGTACCCAGCAGCATGCTTTAGGGAACAAGGAGCAGAAGAAAAAATTGCTTTTGCTCACTGCGTTTAGGGCAATCAGATTAAAGACAAGAACATAATAACTCAAATGTCTCATGTTAGTTTCTTGTCAGAAAAGAACTTCAGAGCACCAATTGTTTGGGTGTAAAAATAAAGTTCATACTATTGTTTGCCTCCATATTAATAGGATTCCTAAAATGGTGGCAGCATTCTATCCAGAAGTTCTTTTATTACCAAAGAGCCAATTTTATTTACTCACATTCAGTTAAAGATCTCAAAGTCTTTGAGTCTACCCACTTCTCAGGCTTTATGTGTTGTCATGAGAGAATGAGGCTTGTGCCCACAAAATCACACATAGAGAGGCTGGTGGAAAAGAACTGGGGTTGCCAGGCCCAACGGTGTCTTCTCACTGGGTAAGAAGTGAGGGGCAGGAAATCTGTCTTGTATGCCCAAGGCCCTGGTTCTGTCCCCAGCACCACAGGGGAAAAAACAAAGAGGGAAAAGATGTGAAATATTGACCCACTGAGGAACTTGCATGGCTCTTACAGGCTTTATGTAGAGTAAGAGAAGCCAGACCAAAAGAATATTACATGTATGTATTATATATGCATTTTAACATGTTAAATTCTAGAAATTGAAAATAGAATTGACAAACAAAAGGACAGTGGTTGACTGGAAGGTTGGCGACTGATGGGAAAGTACCAAGATGACATCATTCTAGAAGAGACAATGCCCTATGCTATGCCAAGGTGTAGCTCACAGCAGCATATCCACACATCAAAATGGACACTTAAGATGTACATGTTTCAATGATGGATACAGTTTTCATTTCAGACCCTGTGCAAACAACAGGAGACCACACAGGGGTGCGGGGAGTGGGCAGAGGAGTGATGGGAGAGCAACGGCAGGATGCTGAGGCCGTTGAACTTGGGTGATATGTGCACAGGAATCCATTGGTTCTCCTCTTTTTTGTATATGTTTGAGACTTCCCAAATTTATAAATTAAAAAGTGTCCCATAGTAAATATTTATTATATCCAAGAGTTTTTTTTTTCTTTTTCTTGATTAACTTTTTTGAAAACAAAGAGAAACTATCAGTTGGACAAAGATAACACTACCACACTATGACAACAGAAATCAGTACATGACTTTGCACATCCACGTAGGGCAGATATTAGGTGGCGGTTATCAAAGTAAAGCACCAAGATGTCCTCCATTGCCCATCTGTGGCAGGGGTACCAGTCTTAAAGATTGGGTACCAACAGTCAAAGTCCCCTACCACTTCCCACAGCCACTTCTATGTGTGAGCTCCGGCAATGAGTTTGCTGTCCTTTGGTCTCAGGATGACTGGGTACCAGTGGTGGGGTCTGTCAGTGGAGCTGTCTGAGGGATTAATTTGTCCTTTGCCCACCTGCTTTTTCTCATCTTTCCTTTTCCTGGCATTCTGATTCCTAAAGGAAAGCCACACCTGCATGATTCAATACTAACTGCTAGACTCAGCTATTCCAGGGAAAAGAACTCCTAGTTAGTCATTTTTCTTAGATTCACCGAACCCAGAATACCTGGTGACCTTCAGATAACACCAGAATATGCATCAAAGAAATGGATGGGGGACGATTAATGGCTACTCTGGTGCCCACCCACCTGTGGCTGAAAGCACACTTCCTTGGATTTCTTACGTAAGCTTCTGGCTTGCAGTTGGTAGCTGAGATGGTGCTTTAGGACGGTCCCATCTGCCATCTTCTGATCAGCCATCTTGGCATAATAAAGATCTTTTCCTGCCTGATCCCTGCCTCTGGACTAACTGACTTCGTCCTGGGGCCGCAAGCCCACTGAGCAGGCCTGGATAAGGTCACAGTACCATCATGACTTCTAGCACTCAATGTCGAATGGATTGTCTTTACAGTCCTGGGGTCTGAGGGAAAAGACTCAGATCACATCTTGTCAATAAAGGAAACTACAAGCACAATCACTACAAGGAACCTCACTGACATTTTATTCCCCATCAAGAACTGATGGGAAAAACTATTCTACCTGACATTTTCATCAGTGAAGTTGAGAATAACGTCTATGTGGGGGCTGGGGTTGTGGCTCAGTGGCAGAGTGCTCGCCTAGCATATGCGAGGCCCTGGGTTCGATCCTCAGCACCACATAAAAAAATTAAATAAAGATTGTGTCCAACTACAACTAAAAAATAAAAATTAAAAAGAATAACATCTACGTTAAAAATGCCCGTCTCTGCAGCCTGCCATGCTGAATCTTATCTGAAGGCCTGACTTGATGTTCTTTTCTTAATGAAACAAGATGATGCTTTTGTATTTAGAAGTCAATTGGGTTCTGCTGTGTCAGCAGGAACTCCCCTAACGAAAGCCATGTGACATCTGGGGCTCTTAATTGCTGCACGACAGCAGACCCACCCATGACGGTGTGGTGGAGATTGGGACCAGCTCTTCACAGCCTTTGCTGCTATCAGAATCACAGGGACTCAGAAAGCCCCATACCCAGGCTGCACCCATCACTGATGAACCAGCAAATCTGAAGCTCGGGGTGGGAGCAGTTTTTAAGCTCCCCGAATGATCTCCTGCCCAGCCAGGATGGAGAAGCGCGGCCTCAAGCCCTGCCAAGCCTGCACTCCACTTCCCCCTACTGAAACAGAATGCTGAGTCTCCTGTTGTGTTTGTCTGACAACAACGCCGTTACCTACAGGAAGACATGCACCTTACTTGGGACAGAGGAAGAAGAAAGCTGTGGTGGGTTAAGTTGCCCTTTGCACTAAGATCACAAGGTGGAACTCTTGAACCAGGTAGAAAAAAGAAGCCAGGTTCCCTGCTGCCGCTGATTTCTCAAATCAGACTTCCATCATTCTTTTTTTAATTAAAAAAAAAGTGGTTGGTGCTCTAGTCACAGATGCTGGATCATATGACAGAAGATTCAGCAGGCCAGTGGAATCAGTTCGGGGCCCCACTGATGGCTGCCATCCTTTGGGCCATAATTGCTGCACAGATAGTTGACTCACTCTGGAACAAAGGAGGGACTGAGGTATTCTCACACAGAACTGCCAAAGAGTACTTGGGATATATTTAGAAAAACAAAATCCTCACGTACTTTATAACATTTTAAAAGTGGATTTATGACCTTTGGGCAGTTGATTATTAGAAGAGACGTACTGCAATCTGTGACGCCATTCGTGATGCTCAGTAATGATGTTCTGATTATCTTCTAAAGAACCACTGATTAACCATTAGATACATGCTATGTTACACCTGGGGGCGAGAGCTTCCTGTGGGGAGAGATGGGGTAGGGGCAGGGCTACACTGGAAAACTCATTTTCTGTCTGGGTCACCCTACTATATTTCCACCTATTTCCTCCTATAATGGAGGGTTACCAGGTGCTGGTGTTAAAAGCACCGACCCTTCACCTGGGTCTGCAGATGCCCAGTGGGTAACGAAAGGCAGGGTAGCTACATGGGCTCTTCACTTATGGTTGGGGTCTGATACGGTCTTTTAGAATGAGCCCTTCAGGACCCACCATCCTGAGGTCAGCCAGCTCCTCACAGTGAAGTTCTCTGCTATCATCTGCACCTGCTTACTCAATGACCTTGAACTTTTGGTCCAGTCCCTGTACAGCTCTGCACAAAGCCACAGCAATCACTCAAGGAGTTTCCTTTAAGACCAAGGACAGGAAGAGAAGAGTAACTAAGGTACCACAGCTTCCTGATCCAGACCCCTGGCCTGGCACCGAGAGGTCTCCAATCACTGTCCTAAACCTGCAGTGGCCTTGGATTCCAAGAACAGCAAACCTCACAGACAGATGACCCTCCTGTGATGAGACTGTGCCTCAAAGGGGAGTAAGTACCCCATGAGGGGCACTGAGGCTGCCCCCTTAGGAGTAGTTCTTTCATAAGAATTAGATTGCTCCCCAAGAGATAAAGGACTTCTGTCCATCTGCCTCCCAGAACACGTCCTGGGATTAATCAGATCATGTCCTGACCAAGATGACCTACTGTTCCAGCTAGGCACCCCCCCCACCAACACACACACACACCGTGCAGGCCACTGGGCCCTGCCTTCGTTCCCTTCTTTATAGAACTTCAGTGTTTTGGCCCTTCTTGAAGACGGGCCTTTGGTACCTGCACAGCCGAGTCGTCCGTGCCCCCCACCCAACATTTGTTCTCCTCAGCTGATTAAAGCTCTTTCCTACCAGTCACCACTGATGATCTCTCTGATTTACATATTGGGATGAATGGCTGAGTCTCCTCTATCAGGACCCTCCCACAACCAGAACTGGAGCCTACTCCCCTGGACTACAGCAACATTCTTACACTACAGGGAAATTGTAATGCTCATATTTATTTGATCCACTAATTCTACTTCTGAAAACCTCTCCTAAATGTCAATCTTGAATGTGAAAAATTGTTATTAGCCAAGAAATGTTTTTTTTTTTTTTTTTTTTTTTTGTGACATTACCAGTATTAGAGAAAACAGTGGCTTGTTCAAGCACTGGGTACCTAAGTGCTGGCCACGGTACCTAAGCTGTGTACTAGACACTCTTTAGTGGGCAGCCTCTTCAAACTTTTAATTCCTAAATGTATTTGATTTCTAATTCAATTGAATGTACTTAGGCTCCAAACCAAATATGTTTGGTCGGCCTGTGTATTTCTCCTTTACGATAACACCATTCCAGTGGAAAAGTGTCTATTTATTTAGCTCCTCTGAACTAACGAGGGAGCCTGTTAATGATGAGGACAGAGTCTTATTCATTTTTAGTACTATCAGGAATGTTGACAAATGAACAACTCAGCCAACCCACCGATCTATTTGGAAAGCTTTCTCCGTACCTAAAAAAGGCTGGAACAACAGACCTGAATGGTGCCTTTCAGAACCATGCCGTTCAGCCCTCTTCTAATTCTCACTTGGCATTCACTGGCATGGCAGGCAGGATTCCTGACCGCCGGAATTATGGCCAGAAACATTCCTGCTTCTAAATGCCAAAGAGCATGATCACCATTATTTTGCTTTTCTCAAAATTCAGAGAGAAATCCCAAAGCAAATAGGACTCGTACATTGACAAGAAAAGGCAGAGTTTATTACTTGGCTCAGGAAAGCATGAGCTGACATTTAATAAACCAGCGTCACCTTGATAAGA
This sequence comes from Marmota marmota marmota, assembly GCF_001458135.2. NCBI lineage: Eukaryota > Metazoa > Chordata > Mammalia > Rodentia > Sciuridae > Marmota > Marmota marmota. The sequence goes on along the minus strand of NW_025999932.1, from coordinate 4,667,239 downwards.
GGTCAACACAAAGGTCCTTGGAAGACCAGGTGCCATAAAGGTCGATCTGAAAAACACGTTCCGGCAGGACCAGGAGGCTTGCACGGAGCAGAGGCTGGCGCTCGGTGCACGGCGGCAGCGGGTTTCGTGGGATTGTTCTCAGTACTGCGTCTCAGTTAACATTTTGCTCCTCAGAGCCCTGATTATAATGTAGTTGGAACACACAGCAAATTCCTCTTTAGAAGCACACTGCTTATTTAACAAATTTGGTTAGCATGTGGCTCAAATTTCAGCCTCATGTTTACTGTGGTGCGGAGTGTTTTTCTTTTGCAATTAGATTCATCCTCCGAGTTTTAGAGCAGCGAGGATTCCTCTTAAGCAATCACTTATAGCCATTTTATTTCTTCATTTCAAAAGCAGAGCACTCTGACGGATTATCTCAAACATCCCAGATGTCAGTTCCACAGGATGCTTTGAATCGGGGCTACCGGCAAGTCAGAGCACAGATGTGGAGATGGGTGTTTGCTATTTGCTTTTTGTTTTAAGGCCTTGATGTTTCAGGTATCATGATGTGATTTATCTTAAAACATTCAGAAAATAAGTGAATTTTTTTCTTTTTTTTCCCCATCAGTGATGTTTTTGCATCAAAGCATCACCATGAATTTCATTCTGTGAACACTAAGTCTACAGGTAGCTCTCCTGTACATTGAATTATATAAATCTATGAGTCACCTTATCATAAAACCCAGTGAAGTCACCTGTGATTATTAAAAACCCTAGGAAAGTGAAAAATTAGAAAATATAGCTGAGAGGAAAAAAAAAGGCTTCAATCTGATAAGAAACAACTCCATGCTGGCCAAATATCCTGCCTGACGTCATGACACGCTTTTTTCTGAGAAGTCAGATAGCACTTCAGCCGTTCCCATCTCCACTATCTGTACTGTTTGTATTATTTTTTGCTTAGAGGTACTTCATCTACAGTCTCTGTGCAAGAAGAAACACTAAAGAGTGTCTAGTATACAGAGATAATTCCTATTCTCTCACAGCATGCTTTTTGTAAAGATAAACATGTTTGCCATCCAAGTTTAAACAAAGTCACATGTCAGTTTTAGAGCTTTCTGAAATCTGAGGCTTGATGTTGCTTTTTTACTCTGAAAACTCTCAGCTCTTCAAACATATGATATCTCAGAACTTATGGACTTTCTAATTAATAAATCATCTACTTCTTTGGTATTGGTTTACTGGCTCAGATACAAAACTGGAACTCCTTAGAAAAAGGAGTTTTCTTACAACTAAACTGTGTTGTATGGTTTATTAAATTATGAGATAACCTCTGAACAAAATCACAGTTGTTTTCCAAAGAAGTACTCAATATATTCCTGAAATTTATTAAACATCAGACTTCTGTTTTCAAGATAGAGAAACTCAGATGTTTGTAAAGCTGCTCTATGTACTCAGAAATGACAAAGATGAAATCAAGGAGAATCAGAGTAGAATCACTTAAAAAAAAAAAAAACCCAGAATCATAACACTTAAGGAAATCAAAGCACATAGAGGAGGGTTAATTAACCAAGCAGAGGAAGAAAGCTTCACTCAAATTGGTGTCCACACTGGGAACGGGGAACTGTGAGGGGCACCGAAGTCCACAGCTGCCAACAGGAGATGATCCAAAGGTCCCCGGGAGAGTCGTACTCCTCACTTAGAAAAATCAAGTTTCTATCAAAGATACATGTGGATGCTCCCTACTGCCCTCCTTGGAAAAGATGAAGCACATAACAAGGGAAAACTTGGAGGAATTTCCATGTTACAGGGAGCTGAGGAAAATGCCAACACCACAAAAATTGTTTTTCTTAAGAAATACAAGAAAAACTGCCTTTATAACATAAGGACTGAGAACTATGAATAGAAACTGGAGAAGAAAGACCTCTTGCAAATTTAAAATGTAGCAGCTAGAATTTATAAAAAGAATGTTTGGAAGATGAAATAAAGAAACATCCAGAAACTAACAAAGATGAAAAAAAAAAAAGGAGACTTTTTTTTTTTAATGGCCAAAATCAAGATCAAGAAGAAGAGTTTAAAAAATGATAATAAATAATGAAATTTGCCAAAATAAAACACAGATAATGAGGAACAGGAAATTTAAAAAGAAAGAAAAGGACGGTGATGCAATGCATTGTCCACGACTCAAGGCATGAGGTTCCAGATCAGAAAGAGTCCGATCGTCCACACAGGCTACACTAACTCAGAAGCCAAAGTGGAGCAAGGCAAGGTACAGCCCCACAGCAGGTCTCCAGCATGGCAGGGGCCGGCTCTGGCCATCTTCCACGCAGCACTGAGTCTGTGAGGTGGCTCTTGGCCCACACTGGCCTCCCAGCCAAGCCCCGCCCTCCTGTTCCAGGGCACTGGGAAGGGGCACTTTCTCCCTAGGCCTCAGCCTCCAGCTGTCCCGGCTCTGCCTATGGTCTCCTGGAGGGCACACCCCTTCCTCTCCCACAATGAGAATATTCCTTGCTTCCTGAGGCCCTGCCCCGTGTGCCCCTACTTGGCCCTGTTTGTCTTATTCTGCACCATTCTCTGAAGGCCCTGTCTCTTCCTCCTGGCTACACCCTCACCCAGACTCTATACATGGAAAGACTGCTTTTCCTCTAGATCCCACACTGGACACCGTTCCCCTGTCCCACTCCCATCCCCTTTGAATATAATGCACTCTTCACACCTAACCGCACCAAGTCTCGCCCAGCTTCTCCGCACTAACATCATGTTCTCTTGAAAGCCTCCTCTCATCCTCTTCGAGGTTCCCATGCACTCTCTCTGCCCCAGAGGGTTTACTGGGTGACTTGTATATGTCCCCATTAGGTTGTCCACCCCCAAAACTGAAGGAATGTATATAAACATATCCAGTGTATAGAGAAATGCAAAACACTCAAAAGACGTGAAAAAATATTGACTGCATAATGAATAAATGTTCACAATATTTAAATAATGGAATCAAAGAAATACAGTTGTGAAGCCTTAGAATATAGCTCAGAAACTTAAAGTGTTCCACTGTGCTTCTTCAGTTTTCCATGATGTTATCAACACAGATAGTCCTGTGGGTGTGCTCTCTGGGTTGCCACAACTCTCTCTGACAGCTAACTAGACATGTCCCTGAGAATTTCTGGCCCTCATCTTAAGTTCAGCAGGAACAAAAAGAAAATTATGATCTTTTCCCTCTTAATGCTCCTATTTGTAACAATTTTTTTTTTTTGTTAAATGTGAAAGAATTAAGGAATTTGGGGTTTTGCTTGTGCACATCCTTAGTAATAAGCTCCTCCTGTATCTTAGAAGTGTCTCTCTGATTTACCCAGCATTATGCTTTGGATATAAGGTGTCCCTCAAAAGCTCAAGTGTGAGACACTACAAAAACATTCACAGGTGAAATGATCGGGTTCTAAACCTTACCTAAATCAGTGAATTAATCCACCGATGGGATTAATCAACTGGTAACTGAAGACACAGAGAGTGTTGCTGGAAGAGGTGGGTCCCTGGGGGTGTGACTTTGTGGTTCATATGTTATACCTGGAGAGTGGAGTCCCGCTGTCTGCCTTCTGATCATCATGTGAGCTGCTTCCCTCTACCACAGGCTTCCACCATGATGTTCTGACTTCCCTCCAGCCCAGAGGAAAGTGTTCTGCTGTTTGTGGACTGAGACCTCTGAAACCTGAGCCCCCAACTAAACTTTTTCTTCTCTAATTGTTCTTGTCAGGTCCTTTGCTCATAGTAGGAAAAAATCTGACCAAAACACCCAGTGTCAAGGCCATCCCTCAAAGCCAGGCTCTCTTGACATCTGCTACCTTCAGTTGCCCTCCATGCACCATAGGAAAGAAGCTGCTCAATTTGCTTCTTGAACCAGTGTTCCCTGGAGCTTTGGGGATAAAATCTCCCCTTTCTCCTCTCACTTCCTCTGTCTGACCTGACATAAGCTCACTATATTACCTTCCCCTGGATACTCATTTTGTCACAAGATGGAAAATAAGAACCGAAGGCAATTTCATACTGGTTCAGAACAAATGCAATTTCCAATGCGGTTTTTCATTTTTTTTCCCCAGATTTACTTTTGAATAAGTGTTTTCTATTTGAGAAATTGAAATCCAATCCTATAGGTCTTCAACCTTATCAAGAACTAACCATGAATGTCTTTGCAGTCCTTTCAAGTGTTTAGCCGAAGTCTCTATTTTTACTTAGCTGTGTTTTAAAAAGTGTTCAGCATCTTTCCTTGCTTAAAATTTTCTTTGCTTTCGGCTTCTTCTTCCCAAAGTAGTAGAAATGAGCATATTCTCTTTCCAGTAAAAATAATAAATGAAATTAAAGCCAAAATAATTTAAAATCTTAGGACTTAAACCTGGACTTCTCTACTTTAAAAATTTTGCTTTCTTTGATGTTGCTGACCTATTTGCAATGGATTACATCATTTTCCATACGTACACTATATCCAAAGAATAGCTTCTAAATCTTTAGTTGAATCCTCATTGCAACCATCACAAGTGATAAATGGGAAGCACTGGAGCATTTGAAAAGGAAACTTTTTTTTTTTATAGAATTAGAAATGTTTGTGAAAGGTGTTTTTAAGAAGAGGAAAAAAAAAGATTGCTATTTAGTAGATGTAGAATTTGTCTAACTTTATAGGAAAAATATTAGTAACCAAGACTATAATTCTGACTTCATAAGCACTTAAATAACACTTAGTTTTTCATTTAATTAGTTATCATCCATGACAAAACTTGACAAGATAAATGATTACCTTGAAATAGATTGTGACTGTGAGAGATAACCTAGTGATCAAGATTACAATGTAACTGTTTTTGAGAGTTAGTCCATGCATAAAATCATTTGCTGAGACAAGAATTCTTGAAGAATATATTTTAATGCAAGTCTAAAAAAAACATCATTACAGTCTGTATGTACTTGGCACCAATCAGATTTTAACTCAACCTTTCATAAATTTTATGAGATACAATTTTTTATCCATTTTGCCTATGATATTGATGGACTTTTTAATTTTTGAAGTTGAAACAAATTAGAGTACTTAAAAAATGTATAATCCTGGGAATCATCTTTAGACTCAAGTTTTAAACTTTTAATGTGAGTTCCATCTCCTATACTCTGTTATTAGAAACTCATAATTTTAGTTTGAACGTGGTAGGACATATCATGTGCTGAATAGATTTTAATTCTAGTTTGATTTAGCTCTAAATTTTTATAAAGAGCATATAGTAGACTTTTGTAGGATTTAGTAGCATATGATGTATGCATGTTTATAAAATGTGAAAAAAAACTTTTGAAAAATAAGAAATCATTATACGAAGCCACCAAATTCATACCAAGGATATGAGCTTACTAGGAGAGTTCAAAGCTGTCTAGCATAACTGAGATGAAACCAAGAGATAAATAAAACAATAAAAAATGAAATCTAAAATACTCTAAAAAATAAAGAAGTCACAGAAGTCCTTCAAGGTATAAATAGAAAAGAAGCAAAGACTAACAAACTGAGTAGAACTTTGAAAACATAAAATTTTTGGAATGACAAGTGTGTAGAACATACACACACACACTTGCACACACACACTCAAATAGCCTGTGTTACTAGAACTGACCAGGGGCCCAGCCCTAGGATTCCAGGACTCCCCTCTGTAAGCAGTACGCGCAGTGCAGAGGTAAGACGGCAGAGCAGCTCTGCCAGGAGAAAAGCAGAGGATGCAGGTGACTTTTGGCCTCTCAATATTCACTTTATTTTATTAGGATAAAGCATTTACATACTAAAGAATCTTTTATGAATGACAGTCATCTGACAAATATGTGAGTCAAATCAACATCTTTTACAAAACAGTAAACTTTTGGTGTTTTTTTTTTTTTTTATCTTTTTGTTATTGACTGCAAAATTCCTGCTTTAAAGAGATATAAGCCAGGACTCCTGTTTGTCCTTCTCGCACAGAACTTGTGTCTGCTTTAACAAGGCTCTTTCAGCTATTGGGATGTTGAATGCATGCAAACTATGAATCATGGTGTATTCACTTTAGAATACACCATGGTACAGGTACTAATTCTTTCAAATCTTAAAAGATCTGAGAGGAGGGGCAGTGTTTCTATAGCACGACTTTCAGATAAGATAGAATTTACAGAGTAGACTAAAAAGTCTATGAGTGTTAGAGGAGGAAGAGGAATATCAGGAACTCTCATGTGTTGTGGTAAGAGTGAAACTTGGGATGACCTTTGGAGGAGAACTTGGAAACACAAAGTTTAGAATTTCCACACCCTTTGTCTTAACAGTTCAACTTGTAGTAATTTTCCCAGTGGATGTTCTTGCACAGGTAAGCAACGACTAGCCACGGGGATGTGTATGGAGCATTGTTATAGAGCAGAAATGTAGGAGCAAACTAAGGCTTCACTAATAGAACATGGCTCAAAGAAGATTTATAGAACTATAATTAATAAGGATATGCACACATTACCTGTGGAACATTGCCCACTTGTAAGGTAAACTGCAAAGGTAAGGTGAAGCTTATGTATAATTGCTCCCATTTGCACAGATGTTTTTAAAGTAAATTAAATGAATGCATATTCCCTAGACATGTGCTTGCAGGTTCCTATGTAGACTGGTGTTTGTCTAGATGAAATGGATTGAGCAATCTATTCGGGGGAGTTTAATTTGCTAAGCTGTCAGAGTTCTAAAATCCTAGCAAGGTGCTCCAATAGAGAGACAGGTCATTGTGCAGTACTGTTTGAGTGAACGATGTGAGAGAGACAGTGTCAAAAGATAAATCTGGACCACGTGGCAGGCTGACCACCAGGATGTCTAATGATGAGATTGTGAGTCAGAGAAGGACACTGAGCTAATGTACCTGGATCAGAGAATGTGGTGAGCAGATATCCGTGTTGGAAGATCACTCTGCCAGGAACCAGCAGGGCATATTCAGAGCGAGACCAGAGGTGGGAAGATTAATAAAATGACAACCGCAGAATTTCAGAGAGAGATGACAGGACATCCCAAATCTCCTCTGGATAGACACAATGGGATAGATAAAGAAGAAATGTAGCACATATGCTTGTTAAAAATTCATGATTAATTAGATGTGAGGAGAAGGCACCAATGAGCTGCCTTATCCTTAAGCGGTTATGAATATAAAATACCAATCCCTGGTTATTGATTCATTCAATCCCAATAACTGCTGTGCAAGATAGGTCCTGATATCGTCATCCTTGTTCAGCAGGTTGGTGACCAGCAGCACCGCTATATTCAAATCACCTGTTTAAAGTCCAGCAGCCAGTACGTGGTGGGTGGGCTCAGAATCAGGAGCCTGGGCAGCCTGGGCCCACCACCTTCGCGTGTCACCACCGCACTCCACTGCTCTCAGGCTCCCTGCAGAGGCTGAGCTGCTCAAATGAGGGTCAGATTTCAGTTCTGGTGAAGAAGTGAGAAGAGGCACCACTAATTCAAGGAGGGAAGCCCAGGAGTCAGCGTAAGGGGTACAAATGTGAAGCACAGGGGACGTTTGGCAGATGTTGGGGGAAGCAAACGGGGCGGCAGGAGAAACCCACAGCCTGTTGGCAAACACCTGGTGTGGGAAGACACAGGTGGAGAAGTGGCTTTCAGGAAGGGTCCCAGCTTCCTGTGTGCTGAGGCCTCCTCGTGTCTCTGCTTTACTAGGATGCGTCTCTCACAGTGCAGGCAGAAGGCCAGCAGCCACGGGCACGGGAGGGAAGGCGGCTCATCTCCATCCTGCGAGATAAGCCTGACAGCTGCAGGTGAGCAACAGCTCAGCACTGGTCTTCCCTTGGAATCTGTCTCCCATTGCCAACATGGAAACCCAAACACAGCAATGAAACAAACTGCCTTTCTGTGGCCTACTCACTGCTAGGCAGGAGAGCCCACCACTGCAGTGGACTTCTGCTGAACCTTTGAGGTACTTCCTACCTCCTCACATTAGCAGCCAGTTACAGAGAATGGGGTCAAGGGACCTCAACAGAATCAGTCAGGAAGAACCTGTGTGGATACAAATGATCAACAGGACAAAACACGTATTGGAATAATTGGATACATACTACAATCTTCCCAGTAAGAAGAATCAGTTCCTTGAGTCCAAAACCACGGTTTAGTGACTATTTACTCATGTTACTGGGATAGATATCTAGAGGACAAACTACTCATGCCACCTAACTGATCACAGGCTTTAATTTGTAGGTTCAGTGATCTGTAATTTGCTTTCTGCCTATCAATGGCTACAAATTTTTATTAATAAGATAGCCTTATTATATCGTTAAGCTATTATATCATTAAAAATATAATTTCCTATTAATACTTGCCCCCCCAAAAAAAAAAAAACTTAAAATGGGCCAAGAAGGTTTAAAACTTTGGAGGAATTTACAACATTTTGCACACTGGATTTTTAAGATGCACAGAAAAAATTGAGGTGGATAAGGCAAATCTAGAGGCTACTAATTAAAAAGGGTGACACATGTTTTTATTTTTGTTAGTAATGGACTTATTCTATTTTTTTCTGTGAATATTAAACATCTAATTATGGGCCTTTAAAATTGAAAAGTGGAGTTTCCGAGATAAATTAAAGAGTTGAAAGGAACGTCCTGGCCAAAAGAACAGAACAAGCAATTTAATTTTTTTGAATATTGAGACAAAAAAATGTGAGAACATTGCCAGCGATTGAAAACGAGTGTTAATCTCTTTCCCTGTAGACTGGGCTATTTTCCCTGCTAGAGGAACATCTCGAACCCCACTGCAACATTTGCTTTGTGAGCTGGAGAAAAACTGCACTTGGCAAGTTTGTTCAGAGCCCTTAAATGCTGATTTCAGGAATAATTAATAAGATGACCTTTCTGAGGACCTGGTCGTTTGGCTGGACTTTCTCTGTGAAGAAGCAGTGTCTTCCTTTGTCAGATGCCTAGAGGGTAAAGTGGCTGCCTGGACTGACCCTGCACCCGGGACTGAGCAGATTCAGTCACTGGCCTCCATCAGGGCACTTACAGGGCATTGGAAGCGCTCTAGCCCTCCCTAGGTGACATCTCTGAAAGTCACTTCCAAGTGTTGCCACCGGGTTTCGTTTTGAGACTTTCTGCTGGCCCCACTTTGGAATCATGCTGTTGATATCCCTGCTTTACATGAGACTTCCCAACCCCCAAAACAAGCACACTTGCTATCTGCGGCATCCCAGCACGGAAGAGCGCGGTTTTCACCTCCCTTCCCCATTATCGGAGCCCAAGGCCTTGGTTTGTGGTACACGTCTTGTAGGCCCAGCCCACACTTGCCTTCCACTCTTCAGAGAGCCCTGGGGAAGCCCAGTCTCCTGTCTTGTGTCCAGGAGGTTTTCCCCGAGCCTCAGTGTGAACCCATGTCCACCTCAGGATAACTGCCCTGTCCACGGAGGGTCTTGCCCCAGCCGTCTTTAGCCTTGGAGCTCCTGACTCCCTTTGGATTGTTATTTCCCCCTCCGTTTAAACATCACCAACCAGGAACATTTGGACAACTCTGAGCTCGCCTATGCACACTGTGAATAAACCTCATCTTTCTCTTTTCATCAACAGGCTGGCATTAGACACTTGTCAAAGGCTTTGTTACCAGCAACAAATAAAACTTGGAAAATAAAAATGATCTAAGCCACTGGACTGAGTGAGCTGATCATTCTGGATCCTCATGACGACTTGCTTCCACGCTGATTGACCACATACGCCCAGTCTCCAACCGTGGAGATCAACCGTGGACCCTCATTCTGCTATCTGTTATCTAATATCCTTTTTTCTCCCTTTTGAATTTAGAAAAGAAGCCCTATTGCATTCCTTCCTCCCTTACCCTCTGTGTTTGGTCTTGGATGAACACCAGAAGCAATGTGGGATCCGACTTGGAAGAAGAACTTCCCTCCGCCTCAGGCTCACGGGGGTCTCCTGCTCCAGGGAGCTGCAAGGGCTCTCACAGCCTTGGCCAGCATCCTCCTTCTTGCCAGGTCAAGTTCCCGATTTCCTAAGCCTGCTCTGTTGACTCAGACATTTCTCTGGGAGGGAGGAGAGCGGCAAAATGGAGGTCAAGTTGTTCTAACCAGCCACACATTACCTCCCCAGAAAACCGTCCTCAAAGGACACACTGCCTGCTCCAACAGTAGCATTTGCCCTCCCAGCCACAGCCAACAGGGTCCCCATCACTCCACACACCAGATGACTCTGAATGTCACTGGCCACACTTTGATACAGTCAGAGTTTTGATTTTCTTTCTCTTTTCAACTAATATTGGACTAGTTGTGTTTTGATTTGCAGGGCACTTAGTTTTTAATGAAGGGAGTTCTTTCCACTTCCTTGGTCCCTGGGAATACTGAGGAGCCACGACTCTTGGGAGACTCCTGCTGAACTATGACTTTCGCCTCCTGGGTTTCCAGCCCTGGGATCCAAATCCAGACCTTGACACAAGCGCAGAGGCCTCTGTGCCCCGGATCAGCTTTGAAGCAGTTCCACTAAAGATCCTCTTGGCTGCAGATACTCACCGTCTCCAGAACAGCTCTGAGAGCCCCTCCCTGCTTTTCAGACACTCAACAGTCTTGCTTCATTTTGTGCTTTAATCTTCAAATCCCTGCTTTAAAATATTCTGAGGAAATTCATCTGCACTGCCTCATTCTCAGGCCCAAGTCACTGCCACTCTCCATGGGGCAGGGCGGGTTCATCAGTGTCTGAGTTGGTTTCTGATTTGGCCTCACCCAGTTTCTTTTCCTACTTTGTCCAAAGAGAGATTCTGTATGAAATACGAATCTGATTGTTGCTCCTGGTGAAACACCTTCCCTGGCTCCCACGTTACAGTCCTCTCCAACGTGATATTGTGGGTTGAAGGCAAGCATGTCCTCTCAGCCTGACCTGCTCCAGCACCTGTATTAGGGTCAGCAGCAAGAGACGCTTGTTGTAAACATGCACAGTAACTAAACCCCCAAATATCCCAGTATGTGTTTCTTTGGTCTTTTCTCTATCCTTACTTTGCTGCCTCATTTTTTTTTTCTTTTAGATTGTAGCTCATCAGAGAGACTATTAGGATATATCCACTCTTTGTTTCCTACAGGATTTGTTTTTTTAAACAGTAGGAGGGAAAAAAGTGGCTTTAGAGAATTTTCATTTTTTATCAGTGTCTTAACACTTTGGCAGTATTTTCCAGTATTTCCTATTATTTTTCTAAATCATAGTATTTTATATTTGTAATAAAAGATCATTTCAAAAGAACTATCATTTTTTAAATAATTTGCTTTTCATCCATGAAATGCTCTTTAAACCTCATTTTGTCGTTTCCTCCCTCTAGGTATAATATGCTTACCTGAAGTTTTCCCAGAGACAAGTTCAGATTTGCATTTCTGAGGTCTCTTTTGAACTACATAACCTTGAAGCTAACTTTCTGGTTAGCAGATTAAAGTACTGTGGTTCTGAGAGGGGAGAGTGGGGATTGGGGACCCTTCTGGTTAAAACAAGATATAGGGCAGCTCTCGATACTCAGAGGTGACATTCTAGAGGAAGACCCCTAAATCCAAAGACAATGTCCTTCATGTCCTCCTGCAGAGTGACGTCCTTGCCTCAGACTGTAGTGGCTTGAGCAAACTCTCCTTCTCTTCACCACACGTTAGCTCCTGGGATGCTGTGCTTGTAGGGTACAGGAACAGTACAGTAAGCAGCCATGAATGTTCCCGGAGCATTTTCCTCTTTTTAAGAGTTTATATAACTTCTAAAGAAATAGTTATCTGCTACAGAAGAGTTGATTATTAAATGGATCAAGTATCTACTTTTAAGTCGCTCAGGGTACACCATCTAAAGCCACAAAGACCCTCCACACTACAATGCGGCCAAATCCAGATGGGCCGATTTATTCATTTTATTCATCTAAAATGAGTTCTTTCTACTCCCACCAAACTGATTAGCAGAAGCAATCGAATCAGTTATAAAGAGGACTGCTGTGGGCCACCCCGCCCTCCCAAAGATAGTCCCTTCTATCAAGTGCCATCCTGAAATAGTCAGCCGTTTCTTTAAAGTAGCCTGTTAACATATGATTTGTTTTTCATGTTCTAAAATATTTTTCAGGAAATTTACTGTATTTTTGAAAAGCATAGTATAGATATCATGATACAAAATGGCATTATACAGTATAATATACATAAAAATAAAAATATATAATAAATAACAATATTGTATAATGGCCTATTAATGGAATGCACAATGGTTATCTTTTCCAAGTAATTTACATTTAATTACAGTTCTTTTACATGGATCTTAAAAACAGTCCTACAAACAGTTTTGAGAGACATATGTAGTAATTCTAATTTAATTATAGAATAATTAATGGAATATAGTTGAGTTGTCCAAAAATAGTCAGTTTCAGAGCTACAACCAGCAAGCAGGTTAGAAGGCTTGATTTCTCTCCTTTGACCTCTAGCATTTTATTTTACAGACAGAAACAATTTAGTTTCTTGGCTTGTGTGTGTGAGCCCACTGGTGTTCACTGGGAATTGAACCTAGATCCTGTGTGTACTAATGCTTTTAATCACTGACCTATATCTTAACCTCATTGTTATTTTTTAAAAATATAATTTTATTTTTCATCAAATCATTTCTTTAGAATCAAGTCATTAAACAAAAATAGTATGCAAATTTTCAAACAATTTTTTAAAAATCTCTGCGTTAGTTAAAATAATTTTGAATGTTGAAATGCTAGTAAGCAGAAACAGGAGGTTGAGATGTTAGTGTGGCATGTGTCTGGGAATTAGCACAAGTCATCTTAACAGTGGACCAGAAGGAAGGTTTGATGGACAGACAGACCTCAGCAGAATGCTTTCTTCCACTCAGTGGAAGGAGAGGGTGTGGGCTTCACAGGGCCACCTGATCTAGACAATGGGGCCAATCACAGGCTGGGAATACAAATTCCTACCTTCATTAGTGATGAACCCACTTCCTACTCATCATGTTATGTGATTTATATGCATTGTTTCAATTAATTATTCCAACAAGTCTGTCTTGCCCATTTTATAGAAATGAAAACTGAGACTAGATTATCTCAGCAAGTAGAAGAGTTCAGACTGGGATTTTTGTGTCAGAACATCTTCAAAGAATTGAGTAGCTTGGGTGTTGTAATGATTTCCCCCTGAAATGAGTGTTGATAGCTTGTCAGTTGATACGTATGTAATAGTGTAGGTGAGCTGCAGACGGGGCAGGAACAGGACACCAGGAAATCACAAGCTCAGAATTTGTGCTCTGTAGCATGGTGCCCTAGGCCTGCACCTCCATCAGATCCCAGATGTGGCCTTAATCAGGGCTGGCTGGATCCTGCCACTAGAATTCTTACCCCATAACCAGCTCTCATTGAAGGATTTTTTCACCAATGAGAATCAGGCCAGAGATCTGGGACTCTCCTGAGCTTACAGAATATGGTTCTCTTGATATCCCATTGCCAATCAATGTAATATACTACCTAATAGCAAAGTTTCCAGCAAGGACTACAGCTTTTGCTTGACTGTAAATACCAGCAGCCACCAAATTCTATCAAAAGGGTTTTCTAGAACTAGCTTAGGACCATCAGCTTACAATGGGATTGGCAGCACACCCACACTCTTTGACAGGATGAGTCAAAGGAGGAAGGTATCAGATGCTTCATTCTTCCAAAGTGCAGCTCCATTGAGACTATACTTATTTCAAAAGAGATCATTTTCTGAAGTCAATGCAGTATAAATGAGATCCTTGTGTCCGAACCATTTATAACGGGGAATTTTCTAATAGGTTGTCATTCACATATTTTAATACATTCTTTTCTATTATCAGGCTTTAGGTGTAATTACCACTTAATCAAATGTCGCCAAGTGTCCTGGATATTGTAATATATCAAGCTTGTGAATAATTTCAGGTTGATGAAACACGGAGATAGCCACAGTGTTAAGACTCTTTACTGACTTGATCCTTGGAACTTCAAATGCATTTTACTGCATTGACCCCTGCCTTTTTCTTCCCTTTGCCTATTTGGGATTGCAATACCAGCATGCAAGTGGCTAATGGTTTCCTTCAGTTCTAGATTATTGACCTCAACAGTCTCAGATATTAAAGGTATTTTGGTGACTCCATGTAGGTGACTTTGTATACACCTATGCCTTGTCATTACTTCTCTATAGAGGGTGCCACTTGGCATCCCTCAAATCCTAGTCATCGTCCCGATTAACTCAAAGTGATTTCTCTCTTTCCTAAACACCCTTGTTCTTCTTCCACCTCTCCATCCCCTCAACACATACACACTCACATGTGCACACGTGAACACACACACACACACACATTGCTGTTTTACACTGTTACATTCACTCCTGGCTACCTGCAGAGTTTTCTTCTAGAAGTATCACACTCTGTATTCAATGCCTGGCTTACCATAGGCACTGTGTAGTTCACGACATGTTTTGTAAGCCTCTATCGTTAGGTACATAATTAGAAAAATCATATCTAAATTATTTTAACTTAAACTCAAAAGTCCCACCCAGCATCAGAAGCCTGTGCATAGATCATCTTCCCTGTCAGGAGCCACGGAACACTGAGGAAGGCTATGCACACCTTTGGTGTCAGCTGACCTCCCTGCTTTCCTGGGTACACAGTGCATGAAGAACGGTCGCACTGTCATTGCTAAACAAACAAAGGACACACACCTCGCAAGCCCTTTACCCAATCCTGGGAAAACAATGCTTGAATCTCGTTTTCTTAAAAAAGGAAATAGAGGAAAACCTTGCAGTCCACAGCCTCAGCCCCTCCATTCACGGTCACACATGACCATGGTGACACTCATGTGTTCTGGACTCAGACACATGTGGCTTTTTAAAAAATCAAACATTTATCTGTTTTGAGAACCTTGAACAATCATGATACCAATGCAAATCAAAAAGAGTTTCAGGGACGAGACATGCAGCCAACGTGTTTACCCAAAATATCATTTTAAACTAGAGGCATGTCTCACAGTATGTGATTTTAGCATATTAGCTATTGTAATGAAATGTAGCAGAGCTTCTCAGTAGAGTTATGTTATCAAGGTCACAAGATGTGTGATATTCAAGGAAGAAAGTGTACCATAAATACAATGTGACCATTTCCTTAGTTAGTTAGGAGCTGAAAACAAGCCTTGTGAACTTTAAGCAAACACATAATAAGAATGAAAATATAAGGGACGCTTAATTTGATTTGAATAAAAGAGATTAATCTTAATGCATGGAAATTGGAAACATTTTTCTAGAAATCCATGTAATGACTTAATAGCCAAATGGCATAGAAAGGAATGTTTTGCAGAAGTAATGACAACTTGATGTCACGAACCAGTAATTGCCATGTCCTGATACAGGTACATGTTTTGTTTAATCATCACCCTCCCAGCTTGACTATTGCATCAGGGAAAGACACTGTCCTCACAGGTCTTATTGCATAACATCATCTTGTAAAATTTAGACTGTTTCATTCCTCCTTGTCACTCTGGGGCACAGGAGTTGAACAAGTGAAGTTTGGGAGCAAGGAATTTGCTTTTTGCTCCAGAGACATCTTTGGTTCTAAAGAAATCGAGGAGGGAATTCTTGGATAAGAGCACCCAGATGTTGCCCAGGTGGGCTCTGGGCTCCGGCTTTGCCCCCGGAAGGCTGCTGGGATTCGCTGTGTTGACCAAAGTCCCAGGGAGGCACTGCAAGGTGCAGCCCTCAAACTCCAGTGCATCTGACTGCAATATGGCCATCGTGCAAACATGAGAGGCTGCAGCCCCAGAAGATGCAAGAGCTCACCTGGTCATCCTGGCTCTGACAAGCAGGAATTTGAGACTGTCTATTTGATGTCAAAGGAGAAAGACAGTGAGAAATACATGGACACCTCATCTGCACGAAGTCTGGTACTATTTATGAATTTTGACATGATTGAATATTCACATTTTATGTACGTATCTGATATTATAACAATATTATGATATTATGGGGAATAACATTCCGAATCAAACTAACTCTCATTTGATTCTCAATTAGAATGAAAATATATCAAGGTAACTATTAGAGAAAATGGTTACATTTATAACACAACATTAGAATATAGAAAAAAAAGAAGGCCCTGTGTGTTTTGTGCTTTAATGCATCATGCTTCACCCGCTTTGTCTTGAATGGCTTCCCACGCGAGGCTCTTTTCCTGGGCACGAGACTCCTGTATTTTCAAGCCGTGGGGCTATGTCGCCATAGTTACAGAGGGATGCTGGAATAAGTGTGCTCCTGGAAATAATTGTTTCATATTTGTGTACAAACAGCTGAACTGAATTTTTCAATTTTAAATGTGATCAGTCAGAATTCAAGCTCTGTCATGGAGAACATCATAGAATGTTCAAACAATAACAGAAATGAAGATTTATGCTAATGAAATTCTTTCAAAAAACATGAAACTATTTCTATCATTGTATCCCCTTGTACTACCTCCTTTTTCTGCTTCTCTGTTGATACTTTGTCGACCTGTCAATGAATAATTTTAATGGCTGTCTGTATAACCTGTAGTATGAATTAAAGAAATGTACAGAGGCCCAGAATTTGGAAAAGACTTGTAGTAATTACAATATACATTGAATACTATGAAAAGAGAAGAAAAGAAGACACAGTTGTAAATAGTCATGTTTTCTACAGTGTTTCAAATCATCTTCAAGAAACAATACTGAATGAAAGCTAGAAGTCTTAGTTTTATAATACTGAATGAAACTGAAGTTGACAATTGTATGCTGATTTTATATTTGATACCTGTTTGGAGACAGTTCCAACTTAGCCTGTTTTTTGGTTTGTCTTCTGACACCCTTTTCAGGAATGTAATATTTTGAAGACTGGGAAGACTGAGACAATTTATTTATAAAATAGATAAAGGCTAAGTCCTTCAGAGGGGATGGTCTACCATGTTTATATGGTCTTAGTTTTCCCAGATGACAGGAGCCACAGAGGAAACCAGAATCACCATCTCATTTAACATTCAGGAAACCGAGGCCCAGAAAAATCAAGTAACTTGTAGAAGTTCATATAGTTCACTAATAACAGGGCCAGCACTGGAATCCCCCTTCCAAAAGTCTATCCAGGTACTTTCTCAACAGTTGATTCTAATACAAAGACTTTTAGATAGTTATGATCAGGATGTGGAACAGTTTATATATAATAGAAATACTTTTCTTTCAACTAATAATTAGGGGAGATTATTATGAATCGTTTTAAAGACTCAAAAAGGATCAGATATTTAGAATCAAAATGCTTCAAAAATATTTTCATAAAACATTGCCATTTCCTATAACTCAGAATATTAACTTCTAGTTCCCTAAAGAACACAGATCCCAAAGGACATCAAAATAGTCAACAAAAAAGCAAGAGCAAAAGTCATTAAGCACTCCATGTCTATTATGTATGTTTTAAAAGAGAATTACTCATAAAGTGTTTCCCTTAGAAAGAAAATTGCCAGTAAATTTAAATTAAATTTCAATAAAAGAGCAATTCTTAGATAAGGACATTAACACTCAGTTCCTGGAATTGAGCCTTTCAAATAGCCACATTTCTGTACATAAGACAATTAGCTTTTGAATACATAGATTTTGTTAAAGTAGCAATAAAGAGCACACTTTCAAAAGCATTCATTTACTGGCTCCTTAACAACTTTGCAATGATCCTTCCCACCCCATTCAAATCACCCAATTTGCAGAAGGGACAAAATGGCTATATTCAACCACTGTGCCACCTGGCATACAGATGGAGAATCTAAGCAGGAAGGGAATTCAATCAAAACTGTTTAAACAAAGACAAAAAGGAAATTCTGTGGAAGGGCAGCAGGCGGAGCAAACAGGAGAAGGTAACGTTTCCCTGGGGTGAGGTGTCACCTCCTAGGAGCTCCCACCAGCAGAGGAGCAGTTCCAGGGTGGACAGGCCTGGCTGGGCTTGGAACGCAGTGGACACTCCCCAGGGCAATGCAGGACCTGGGTGTGAATACAAGGCTGCCAAAGCCTGCTGCTCAAGCTGAATTCCCTCAGCATTCAAAAATAATTCAAAACCAATAAGACGTTAGTGCAATACTATTTTTGACAAAAATGTGCAATAAAAGGTGAAAACCCAAGGAGTAGATTCTCCTTTCTGGTGGGACTAGGTAGCCAATGCTGAGTCACTGCTCAGAGGAAAATGCAGGGCTAAGCCCCCAGCCCTGGTCACACCCACATCAGCCAGCCAGCACCTAGCCCTGCTTCCTGCTGTCTGCTCACAGACCCCTCCTTCACATGACCTTGACTCCTTAACACTGGACCCAGGAGCAGCAGTCTGGGACTCACCCTGATGAAGCTCATCTTACTCTTGTCTTCCCCAGGAGGCACACCCCAGGCTTCTCGCCCCAGGAACATTAGACAGCACCTCAGCAGAACACCCCAGGGCCACCAAACAGTGAAAGGACACTTGCCCACAACAGGAGAGCTGTTTGTGAGAGGCAGAGCGCCACTTTGGGCAACCTGGGCTGGCCGTGTACATGGCCAGGGACTCAAATTTCCCTTGCTCTGGGCATGTCTGTAGTGACTGTGAAAGTGCTCTGAGCAGTGATTTGGGGGTTACAAATACATCTGAGCAAGCAGGTGAATGCACAGCTACAGAATCGGCAAAAAGTGTGGACTGGCTGTGTCTGGGGCAAGTCTATCAGAAACTCATGTGCTGCAGGTGACTTCAAGGGGTTGCTCCATTAGAAAGCTTGCTGGTGCACAGATGCTCCAATGCTGAGCCAGTGTCAGTGTGGGCTGCTCCCTGCTCCCTTGTGGTCAGCAAGGGCTCCCGTCCCTAGACAAGATGCTTCCTGTTGGCTGACACGGATGGTATTTTCCTTGCTATTCAAGAACTTACTGTGTTTGCAAGTTTCAGAATTTCTCACCGATGAATAATTCAGAGAAAGAATGTTATCTTTATTTTTGTGTATTTATTTTCCTGCAAGTTCCCTTAAATAAAGGGAATGTGTTCTGTTCATTCATGCCACTGATTCATTCATGAAGTTATGTGCGAAAGTCAAAGAGTGCCTCTGCGAATTTAGAGATACACATCTTAAAAGAAATCAGACATACATGACCTATTCCTGTTATATTTTAATTAAAATGATGGCAGATCAAATTCAAGTTATTCATATTTTTTTCCACAACATCTTTATTGAATATAGTACTAATAACATACAATTTGCATAGAAGGATAGTATTATTTCTTTGGAGGATCTTCCTCAAATAGGAACCTTGGAGTATGCATATTATGAAAACAAATGCTTTCCTGGGGAATCTGATCATCTGATGTACTCTTTTAGTTGAGAACAACCAGCCCATGTGGTGGAGGACAGAGGTCTCACTCTTGTCTCTTCTTTCTTCTTGGCATCCTGAGCCTTTTCCAGCCCCTCCTTCAAAAGATCTCTGCCAAATGAGCACCGGTTCTCTGCAATATTCCTTCACATCTCCTTGGACTGGCTTGCTTTCTATTGTTTTGTTTTCTTTTGGTATCAGGATGGAGCTGATTCCAGGGGCACTCTACCACTGAGCTACATCCCCGGACCCTTCAATTTCTTATATTGAGACAGGGCCTCACTAAGTTGCCCCGGCTGGACTCACATTTGGGATCCTCCTGCTCCCGTCCCTCAGGGAGGTGGATTACAGGCCTGTGCCACCAGAAGATTCTCTGAGGAACAGCCTTCAGGAGCTCACATGTGGTGAGGTTATTTTTCCAACTTCAAAAGTAAAAACTGGGGAAAAACAGTATTTAAAATTTGCAAACAGCTTTTTCTTATTCACAAAGAAGCTTTGGCTTACGCTGGTGCTATATGTGTTGTTGTTTTTTTTAATTTTTATTTTAACTTCTTCAAATGCTTACATAAATCCAATGCAATTATTCTCCTTCTATTTTGGAAGTGAAATAATGAAGCGACCTGAACACATGACTGAGGACAAAGGGCTTGGCTGTAATTGAGCCTCCCAGTTGCATTTTCTAGCACTCCTCCCCAGCTCGGGGTTTCGGATGGAGGCTTACTGCTAATCATAGGTGGTGAATTTTGGCAGTGGGGGCAGGGGTTGGATTTGTGATTCTGAGAGCTGTTGTCCCAAATGAGGAGAGGATAGGGCCATCCAAAGGTGCTTGGAGTCCTTGCAGATCTCCTCTGCACCAAGTCAAGATGAAGTCAGAGGATGGATTTGGGGAAAAGGCTGTTCTCCCATCTGTCATAAATCCCACATCCATGTTCTGGCATATCAGAAAAGCAGTCTGTTCTTCTGCTAAAGAGCAATGAGAAGTGGCTTAACAGTAATTTCCAGGACGCCATTGGAAAACCCCAGGAAGTTAAGATAAGTGGCCCAGACTCTATGAGAACATTCAGTTCCTCAGACCTTTAATAAGTGACACTCGACCACGTCTGTTGTGCACTGTCACTATAACAGCAGCACCCGAATCCCTCCTATTAGAGCTGATCAAGTGTTGTGAAGCTGTAACTAATCTGCAGTCTTCAGAGGAGCTAGAGGAAGTGCACATGAGACCTATTAAATCTCACAGAGCAATGACCTTTTCCTTTCTTTCATCTAAAATGGAGCATTTCCTTTTAATTTTCTACCACTTTAAAAGCAATTTAAAAATCTCAGTTGTGAGGCATGTTTATGACTTGTTCCTGGCTATGTCCAAATCCGTAGCCTTTAGAATATGATTGTTTGCAATCTTTTTTTTAACCTCAAGCAAGATCACTATGTTTTGTTTTGTTTTGTTTTGTTTTTTTAAATCCTCTGGTCCACCATGATGTGGTGTCTTGCTTTGAATGGGTACCAAGCATGGCGGACAGCTGGATGCAGAGATGGTAAGTAACATTTACCTTGGTTTTCTGTACCTAGCTTTCAATGCTTTTCCCAAGTGTGATATGGGGATACATTTACTTTATGGGGTAAGGCATAATTTGAGGCATATCTTCAAGATTTTAACTAGTTCCCCTTTTTAGTTTTATAAATTACATCTTTCCAATTTTAAAGCTTTTTGCTTCTGCTTTTAGAAAATACATCTTTCAATTAAACCAGTAACTCTTGATTAATTTTTATAGCTTTCCTCTGTCTTACAGAATTATTGTCTTCTTACTATTTAAAAATCAAATAATAACTTAGTGAGTAGAAAAGAACCTACCAGAAGTTTCACATTCCAATTTCTAAAACATATATATACATATGAGATTTTCTCATTTTTTGGCTGCTCCCAGAGCAACAGCCACTGATGTTTCAGGCCATGCCCAGGAGAGCACGTCGTGTTTCCTGGCTCCCTCGTAGGTGACAAGTTGGGTGACCTCACCCACTGTGTTCTCCTCTTCTATATCAGGAGCATCTGGATGTTCATATCATGCAGCACAGAGCTATGAGTCAAGCCCATTACCAGTAGCAGTACTTTTTTTCCCCTTATTATGAAACAATGCTGAATAAAATAAAATGAACAGAATGACATGTTTCCCCAACCGTCTGAGATTCTTTGAAAGGGAGAAAAACAACTTAAGTTTATAAGTGAGCTTGGTTTGATGTGTCTCCAAGAATTTTGTTTCCCTTTACTTTACAGGAACAATAGAATCCAGACAGAAAATCAGGGACACCTTTTGTAGTGGTGGATTCTAATTAATATTAAGCAATTCATACCCAATGACCAGTTAAAGTGAAAGAGACCCCTTAAGGAAAATAAGGAATCTCTAGAAACCAGTACTGTGGTTTTTTTTTAATTCCAAATTAACGGTCTTTCTAAAAAGAAAATGTTTCCTTTCACTAAGATACACATCAGATGAACAGAGGAACAGAGTTTGTGCTGGGCAGGATGCCCATCATGGTGTGGCCTAGCCTTTGAAATGTCACTGAGTGGCCACGCATTTCTGATAGGTCAGAAAGCCTAGGACCAACCTTCAAAATGCCAGGTGCTGGTGTGCTAGGTCTTACCCCTGGAGCACCACAGAAAGTGACACTGGCCAGTCTTATGGTGGTAGACTATTTTGCAGCAAAGCCAAAATTTACTGTGTATGTTTGTCAGGACTGAGACTCACTGCTATAGCCATATTGCTTTTGAATGTAACTTCTTTCTTTTTATTTTAAGTTAGTCTCTATCTTTTTAATTTTTTTCTATGCAATTCTCAAGGGAGAGAAGGTGACCTTTGGGACTCCTTGTGGGTTGCTGAGGGTCCGGGTCCTTGGTGTGTGACATACTACCTGAGTGCAAGGGACACTGGAGAATATGGAGAATGCTGAGCTCTTGCCTCATGTCTGGTCCTTCCCTTACCCTCACATCCCTTTCCTCCCTTAATCCTGGGAAAGCTATTTGAGGCCATTATTATAGCTATTTCCTCTGTAGAAAAGTCAAGATCTGAGAGCTGACCAACTTGCACAGAGAAAAGAGTCAAGAAAAAACTGTTGAGGGATTAGTGATCATTGATGCATCCAGCATAGCAGGGAGGAGACTCAGGGTCTGAGGAACCTGGGCAGCAGTCCTCAGAGCACCACTTAATAGTTTGGTTTTGAAATTGCTTCACTCCTCTCAGCCTCAACTGCCTTATCTGTGCAATGAAATAATAATACTGTCTCTGCAGATGGTTGCAAAATCTAAAAATAAATGTATGCACTTTCTGCCCTGTCATGCACATAATAGGAACTTCTGAAAAAAAATGTCCTGGTTATGGTTTCCTGGGAAAGCCTGACATTCACCAGTGATTGAAAACCTATTAAGTATAGCATGCCATATTTCATCCATTATATGGTGCATGCATTTGCATATTTTAACATCTCTTAAATTGAGATGCTTCTTAGCAAAAACAGCTGCCTGAATTCAAAGACATACAGTATAATCCTCTTTTACTCCATTTAAGATAATAATGAAAAATCTTTGCTAAATTTGAACTCTTACTATGTGGTACGTGTTGGGTATTTATTTGCTTGGATCATTTGACCTAATTCTCTCAATAACTAAAGAGTAGAATCCCTTTATATAAGAGGCTGAGTACATTTGACATAGTGGGTATGTAGAGATAGAGCTAGATTCCAAGGACATGTGAGGTAGAATGCCATCTTAGGAAAGTGTTTAACCTTTCACCTTCCTCCAGTGAAATAATATAAATATATTTTTCCACAAAATCACTGTGCTTATGCTTTGAGATTAAGACATAACCTCTGCTGCCAGCCTGCCTGCCTTTGAATATTGACTTTGTTACTTGCTGCATATGCAATCTTGGGTATTGACCTAATATCTTTCGGTTTTGATTTTCCCACCTGCAAAGTGAAGATAATAATTGAACACCTCCCAGTATGTTATAAGGATTAGATATATTAATATTGTGCAAAGCTCTCTCTGTCACTTACTGAGCCTTGCTTAAGATTAGCTACTATCATTACTAAATGTTTTTAAGGTTTAAAGAAAAATTTGTTTAAAATGTATCTGATTCAGGCTGGGGACAAAAGTCAGTGGCAGAGAGCTTGTCTAGACTAGGCGAGGTCCTGAGTTCAAGGTCCAGCACTGCAAAAACAAAGAAACTGACAAAAACAAAAAAATAAAAGGAAACTATCTGATGCTGTGTAGTGCAGGTCCTCTTTGACGCATGTCATTTTGGAAAATATAAGTAGAGAACAGAGTTGGGTTTTAAATTCACTGTATTTAATGTGTATATCATAAGTATATCTTAACTGCGTGAGGCATCTAGGAACAAGAATGAAATGATTTGCAATTTATGTCATAAGTTTTTATTTTATTTGTGTTTTATCTTATTTGTGTCCACAGACCTCTCACGGGTCACTGAGGGAGAAGGTGGAATGCTGGTGGTGCCCTAGACCACCTGCTGTGGCAACGGTCCTCACACCTTAGGTGCATATGGGTCACCTGGAGAGTTGGATGAATACAGATCACTGTGCGACCTGGGGCCTGAGCATCTGCACTGTATCAACCCTGATTCAATACTCATGCTGCTGGCTTATGGACCACACTTTGAGAAGCACTGGCCTCAGAATCTCCAAAGATGCTGTATAAAAATCAGAGTCAAAGGAAACAAAGAAATGGGTGTTTGATGGTAGTCATGACATAGGGGGACACATGTAAATTTTGGGAAACTGGAGGGTTTAGTGGCCTTGAACAAGCCATTTTTTAGCCAAACGTGATTCTATCACAAGCCATTTCTCAGCTCTCTGCTAAGGTGAACATCAGTTATACAGAATTAGTTGTCTCCTTCCTCCCTAAATAGGTTCACACTCTTGTCAGAATATATCTTAGTTTGTAATCAATAGGAATATTATTCCATGGATCTGCTGTTTGCACATATACGCATACATATACATGTGTCAATAATACATATATATATATATACACATATTTATATATATATGCAAACATTTCCAAATTGTGTTGCACTATACATTTTATCTTAATCCTTAAAAAATAATATTTCCCTCTCAATTCTTTCACATTTTCTATTCCTGGGTGAGTGAATGTTAGTTGGAAAGTTTCAGGGAAATTATTGTTACAGTCCAGTTTTTCCTTCTTCCAATGTGACCTTTCCTCAAGCACCCATTCATGCTAGATATCAGCAATGATGCCAGCAGCATCGGGGCTGAGGACAGCAGGCCTAACTGTGTCAACTGAGAAACACAGAAGACTTCTGAACTGACGAAGGTGTTGTGTGTGAGCCAAGAGAGCCGAGCTCCTGTGCAGTGGAGTTTTTCACTTTCATGGTTGACAACGTAGGACACAATTCAGTTGCACAATTAATAGCTTCTGCAGAGTGAGATGAACTGTGTGCGCTTCTGTGTGTTTGTGTGCACATGTATAAATAATTCAACCACTTAATGTACTATGTCCTGTTAAGAATGTGGAACCTAGAGCCAGAGTTCCTGAGTTCAGAGTCTTCTCATTTATAGCTTTGTGGCCATGGGAAACTTACTTAGCTTATCTGTGTTCTCTTTTACTTATATGCAAAATGGTTGAAATAATATAATAGGTGGGTGTGGAGAAAATTTATTATCTATAGTGAATATGCATATATAGATATAAATTTATATATAATTTCATATATATTATCTGTATAATTTTGTATATATATGCAGGTCTATAAATGTGTGTATGATATACATATTAAATAGAATTTATGCCATCATTTCTTGGTATCCATGAAGAGTTGTTTCCAGGAACACCCACAGATAACAGAATCCATGGATGTTCATGTCCTTTTATATAAAATGTACAAAGTACAGAAAGAGAAAAACAAAAAAAATTTAAAAAAATAATAAATACAGTACATTAAGTATTGTTTGTTTTAGGCCAAGAAAAAAGAAAAGAAAATTAACAAAAGAATCAAATAGTAATAAGCATGTTGTTAAGTATCTTAATTGGGTGAGTCCTCTATTAAAATGTTATAAAATATTTAAAAGCCCTCAGGATGTTAGTAGGATGTGAGAAGAGGAATTCCTAGTCCTTGTTCCCATAATAATATAGCAAACAAAACACTTCTGTGAGAACCCCAGAGAGCAGATGAGGTGTGGGACGCTGGGCAAGCACAGAGAGACCAGCCATGTGGAAGAGATGCACAGCCTCAAAGATGTCATGCTTGGCCTTGGGAAGCTAAAGTAAGGCTGGGGAGATGTCAGAGAAGAGCGATGTTTAAAATAATGGAAGTTATAAATACAGAAAAGGCAATGCAAAAGGAATCAGGGCAGGTCAACATAGAAAATGCAATGAAACAAAGAAACGCAACAAGAAATGAAAAGAGGGAAAAAATAGCTACAAGCCAAGACAGAAAACAATTAAAAATGTTAATAATACATTCCTTTCTACCAATAATTGTGTTACATGTAAATGAATTAAACTCACCCATCAAAAGACACAGCAGCTGATAATAATAAAAGACACAACTCTACGTTGTCCAAAGATTCATCTTAAACGCAGAGACACATGGGCTGATGGTGCAAGGAGGGAGGGAAAGAGATTTTCCATGCACACGGGGAACAAGAGGGCAGGATGGCCATGCCTACACCACACACAGTAGCCAGAAACTTGAAAGTGACCAAGAGGGGCAGTATATGATGGAACAGCTCAATTCAACAGGAAAACGAAATGATTAGAAATGCATATGCATCTAACATCAGATCACCCAAATGTCAGCAGCAGACATCGGCAGAATTAAAGGGGCAATGGTCAGTAGCACAGAGATAGTAAGCGATGTCAACATCCCCCTGTCAACAATGGAGAGGACAATCAGACAGAAGACCCGCAAGGAGACAGGCCAGGGAAACCCAACCCATGGACCCCACAGATGCATTCAGAGCTCTCAACCAAATGGTAAAGGGTGCACCTTTCCTCAAGGGCACAGGATGTTCTCCAGACCATGTTAGGCCACGAAACAAGCCCTGAGAAATTCAAGACAGTTGGAATCCTACCAACTATTAACCACAATGGAATAAGAGTTGAAGTCAACAGAAATTCACAAATATTTGAAAATAATACTACACACACTTGAGCAATAAATGAATTAAATAAAAAAAGGGGAAATTAGAAATGAAAAGGGAAAGACAACATACTGAAATGTATGAGGTGCTGCAAAACAGTACAAGGAGTGAAATCAAGAGCACAGAGTGCAATTCAGTGTAGAGAGCGAGAAAGAAGAAAGATCCCAATTGAGCAATCGAACTTCACATTTCAAGGAACGAGGAAGAGAAGAGCAAACTAAACACAAAGTTAGCAGAAGGGAGGAATAAGGCTTAGAGCAGAAACTTACAAAGTAGAGAACAGAAAAACAAGAGGAAAACATGAATAAAAAAAATTGATGTTTTATAGCTACAATTAAAAAACACTGCTACATTGATTAACAAGAAGATTCGAGTAACTATAATCAGAAATGGAAGAGGCGACATGACAACTAGCGCCCACAAAATAAAAGAAATGAGAAGAGTCTGTCATCAGTATGGTCACCAGGTTGGAAACCTAAAGACATGGACAGATTCTTAAATACACGGGGTACCAAGCCTGAACTGTGAAAAAGCAGAAAATCTTAACAGGCCCCATAACGAGTAAGGAGGCTACATCAGTAACCAAGAATTTCCCATCAGATGAAAGTCCAGGACTAGATGGCTTCATTGAGGAATTCTATGAAGTATTTAAAGAATTGTCAATACTTCTCAAATTGCTCAAAAATGTAAAGAGAAAGGGAATCTTTCAGATTTATTTTATGAGGCGAGCATTATTCTAATTTGAAAATCATACAAAGATACAATAAGGATGGAAAATTAGAGACCACGTTACTGATGAATACTGATGCAGATATTCTCAATGAAATAATCACAAGTCAGATTCAAAGTATGTTAAAAAGATCATAAAGATGGCCAACCCGGCTTTATTCCTGACACAGGTGGATGGCTTAACATACAGACTTCAATAAATGTTATTCACCACATTAACAGAAGAAAGGGCAAAAATCGCATTATCACCTCAACTGATGCAGAAAACGCATCTGACAAAATTCGACACACATTCATGACAAAGACAAAATGCCCAACAATCTAAGAATAGAATAAAATGCCACAATGTAATAAAGGTCACACCTGAAAACCTGCAGGTGATTCATCCACAGTGGTGAAATCCTGAATGCTTTCCTCTAAGACCTGGAAGAAGCCAACGGAGCCCATTCTCACCACTTCTACTTCACATAGGACTGGGAGCCCTGACAGAAGACTCAGGCAAGAAAAAGAAATAAGAATCAGACAAACTGGAAAGGAAGGAGTAAAATCATCTCTATTCACACATACACGAGCTTACACGCAAAATGACCCTGAAGATTCCAAAAAATTTGTTAGAACTAGTAAACGAATTTAGCAAAGTTTACGGGTACAAAACCAACTCTTAGAAGTTAAGTTGTGTTTCTCTGCTGTAACAACCTGAAAAGGAAATTAAAAGGAAATTTTTATTTTCCTTTTAAAATAATACACACTCCTTACCCTGCGCATGCATGCATGCATGCACACACACACACACACACACACACACACACTCGAGAAAAAATTTAACAAGGAGGTAAAAGACTTGTACACTGAGAACCTCAGAACACTGCAGAAAGTAATGAAAGAAGACATCAGTAAATGGAAAGATATCCCTGGTCTGTGGATTGGTAGACTTGCATTGTTAAAATATTCATATTCCTCAAAGCAGTCTACAGATGCAATGAAATTTCTATCAAAACCCTGATGGCAATTTTACAGAAATAGAAAAAAAATCCTAAAATTCATATGGAATCTCAAAGGGCCCTAAAATAGCTAAAACAATTTGAGAAAAAAAGGAGAAAGCCAGCTGCCTCATACTCTCTTATTTCAAAAGCTATTTCAAAGGTCCATAAACTGAGACTGTGGTGTTGGCGTACAGATAGACATGTAGACCACAGGAACAGAACAGAAAGCCTAGAAATCCATCCTCACACATGCAATCAGATGATCTCCAACCAGCAGGCCAGCACTTCACCACAGGGAAAGAATCGTCTCTTCAATTAATGGTGCTGGGAAAACTGTCTATCCACCTGCAGTAGCAAGAACATGGCCCCCCGACGTGTAAAATTTAACTCATGATGGATTAAAGTCCTAAACATTAAGGCTGGAATTATAAAACTCCAAGAAGACAATACAGAGGGAAGACTTCATCACATTTGAGTGGGCAACGATTTCTTGGATATTGCCCAAAAGCACAGGCAACAAACCAAAAATAGATAAATGCAGCTACACTAATCTTAAAACCTTCTTACTTCACTGGGGAGAAAAATCAACACTGAAAAGGCAACCCATGGCATGGGGGAGAATATTTGCAAATGCATGAGAGTTCATTCTTGAACATAGTTTTAAAATCCTACCCATCAATCACAGCAACAACAACACAACAAACCCAATGAACATGTGGACAACAGAGTAGAATGCACATTTCTCTAAAGAAGATACACCAGTGTCCAAACAAGCCCCTGAAAGCATACTTAATGCCAATCAAGACCACAGTGAGATACCACTTCATTTCCCTTAATGGACACCACCACACAAGCTAAAATGAACAAAGAGCACTAAAACACTAATGTGGGCAAGGGTGAGGAGAAATTGGAAACATTTTGCATTGGGGTGGTGGGACTGTGAATTGCTACTATCATTATGGAAAACAGTAGGCAAGGTCCTCAAAAAATTAAGAATGAGCTAGGCATGGTGGCACAAGCCTGGAATCTCAGTTTTTCTGGAGGCAGAAAAAGTCTGGCAAATTAGAGAGACCCTGTCTTAAAATGGAAAAAAAAAAAAAAAGACCTGGAAATGAAGGTCAGTAGTGGAGTATTCACTTAGCATGTGTGGAGTCCTGGGCTCAATTCTCAGTATTGCAGTCAATCAATCAATTAATCAATAGAACTACCATGTGATTCAGGAATTCCACTTCTGTGTGTGTGTGTGTGTGTTTGTGTGTGTGTGTATACACGTATATAAAAAATAACTGAAAATAGAATCTTATGGAGATCTTTATACTCCAATAGTATACTCCAACGGTCATTATAGCATGATTCAAAATAGTTAAGAAGTAGAAGCAATCTAAATGTCCACAGACAAAGGGATCAAGAAAACATGGTATATACCCCAAATGGGACATTATACAACCATAGAAAAGAAAATCTTGTCATTTTCTACAACATGGATAAACCTTGAGGATATTATACTGATGAAATATACCAATTACAGAAAGACTAATCATTACATATTTCACATATATGTGGCAGATGATTACAAAGTAATCAAACTAATGAAAAATCAGAAAATGGTGTTGATAGCCAGGGGCTGGAGGGGAGGGTGGGCATTTGGTGCTCTGTAGGTGTACAGCTCCAGTCTTGCAGGGTGAAAGGTTTCTAGAGATGTGCTGAACAATAATGTGCATATAATTTAAAAATAATGTACTATGCTCTTAAGTTGTTAAGACAGTAATTTATATTATTTGCTTTTTTTATCAAAATGAATTTTAAAAAACTCATTTATTTTGTAACTAACAATTAAAGAGATAGAACTGTTACCCACAGGCACATGAGAGCAATCTAAGTTGGTACTTTACAGTTAGCCCAGAAACAGAATTGTAAAAGTTGAGAATCTAACATCCCAGTGAAAGCACTCATAGAAATTGAACTATGGCATCTCGCATGAAATAGAAAACCAAGAGCAGTGGCTGGGGCAGCCCCTCTTGGCAGACTCCTTCTGTGCAGAATGCTGTCCTGTCCGCCAGGCTTCTCCAGCGGAGGCCATTTTTTCTATGGACTGTGTGCTCTGTGGGAAAAGGTGAAGAAGGGAAACAGGAGGGGTGGAATAAAAGATAGGGACTTTCTCAAATCCATCCATCATGTAGCAATGTCTGAAGAAGGCCTTCAGCCAGACCTTAATAAGAAAACAGTGCTGACGTGAAAAATGACCAAGTTCCCGTCTTCAGGCAGAAGTGCATCATTGTGTGTTCTGTAGCTTAGGAGCAAGGAGAGTGGGTGGCAGCCTGCACTCAGAAGCACTGAGCCTTCGGATCGCTCTGCTCCCCGTGGGCAGTGTGGCCGTGGGTGTCCACCCCGGGGCCTGGTCTCCTCTGGGCGTCTCCCTGTCAGGCGCACTGCAGTGTCCCAGGGCCGCCTCAGCTGAGCACTACACCAGGGGCTGCAGGCAGTGCTCCTTCCTGCGTCCCAGCCCAGGGCCAGAAGTGTCACAGTGAGCTTACATTCAGGATGAGGTGAGTTGTCTTCTTAACTCCTTCTCATTTAGGGTTCCACTTCCTTTTTAATCACAAGCTGGTGGCGGTAATCTCTCCTGGATCACACTCATCTCTACACCCATGCAGTCGTGACATGATTTTTATTTTATGGAGAAGAATCCATGAAAACCATATGTGGCCCTGGCTTTGGGCACTTGAGTTCTGCCAGACTCCTATCCAAGGATGGAAAGAAGTGACTCTCCAGGTGACTTCTCTGATATCTGGGGCAGCCTGTGGGGTCACTCCGTCACTCTGTGTGGGATATCAGATGCAACCCATTTGCTGTCCCATTACATTTCTTTTGTTTTCTTGTGCCACCTATGAAATCACACATCTTTGGCCTCCTTTGCTAGAAATCAAGTGGCCAAGTCTAAACTTCATGCCTCTCCAGCAGAGCACACATACCAGGCATGTTTTGAGTTAAAACCAGGGCGCACAGTAGCCTGAGTAATTATTACAAGCCAAGTCAGTCTACTTATCCAGCTATGACACAACCCATGGTCAAATTCTGTCTACTCCTCTTTCACAGCGCAGACCACCTAGCTACATCAAGTAACACTGAGCATGAAACACCCAGCGGTGAATCATGGACTGTCTTCCCTGGGCTCTTGTTTAATAGTGCAGAGCACAAATACAGATACAAAGTGTGTGTTGAGTCAGTTGAAAGAAGAAAGACGTTCTAATTATTAGCCATACCTCTGCAAATATTGTACTCACGCTAATAACAACGTACAAATGTAAAACTTCAACAAGTCCACTGAGCGTGTGTGATGATAAGAGTTAATTATTGGTTGTCCACAGAATGTTCCCAGCTCCTAAGATGCACAGTGACTGTGATGCAAGTGCTGCAGAAAGCACACTCCTGCAGGTGGCAACCAGGGAGCCCAGGCTGGATCCCACCTCCACACCCCAGGGCAGGAGGAAAGGCAGAAGCACTCCCCATTCCAAGAAGTGTCAAGCACGGCTGACACTCTTCCCTAGACATCCATCCTAGGAAGCTCCAGCAATTTTATTGGCTGCATTTAATTATCTGGAAGCCTTTCTCAATGGCCTTAAGTGTAGAGCTAGCTTTGAACCTGTTTCCTTTATTGCACCTCTGAAGGAGTCATCCTAGAGCAACTGGGTTGGATGGCTGAATACTCAGGGGGGTTAATCGATCAAATCATCCAATTTAACTCATAAGTTATGAATCACTACACTTCTCAAAGGCCTATTTCAGTGGCCTTGGAAATGTAAGTTTACTCAGAATCAACCTTAGTACTTCAATAAATATCACTGAATGTGTTCAATTTCTTGGAAAAAATTTACATGCATGTGACAATTTTTTTCTTAACCATTGATGAAAGATTTTTCTTTATTTCATTTAGTGATAGGTCAGGCATTTCCAGAAGTGAGAACTCAATATCTTAATGATGGTTTTTGTAAATACGTGCAGGATGACATTTTACATCATTTAATAAATCAAAGAAGTTTAATAAATCAAGGAAGCTATCCTTGATATCTTACTCATTGCCATTTCCCCCATAATGCCTTTGTAGGTTGTGAGGGCAAAGCTTCGGGGCCCCTGAGATCCTGCTCACTCTTCCAGGGAGTGCTTTTTTACTGTTCCTTGGTAAACGGGAAAGCAAGCTTCATGTCCTAGGTGACACAGTTTCTCCAATAGTGTATACTGACCACAGTGGACAGTGGCCTAAAAGGAACGTTTTAGACATCTGGGAATCAAACTGTGAACTGGGATTTCATGGGGATGTTCCCATTAACCTGTGTCAGGTATTTCAAAACAGAAAAGCAGCTGCATCGTCACCTCCTTCCTTCCTCACAAGGCTTCTTTGACAAACTCATCAGAAACATATCCAGTTGGCTCCAAATATCCAACCCGTGGCTCCCAGCCCTACAGCACATCTCTGAGGCTCTGCAGGCAAAGCTTCTTCTGCCTGCTGTTGACATCAAAGAGTCCTCCACAGTCCTCCACAGCCAGCAAGGTCCTTTAGGGTATACATTTTGTCGGTGGCGAGGGGACTCTCTCTGCTTCCTGGTGCCATGTCCTGAGACACTTTCCTCTACACATACACTCTTGGCCATGATGTTATGTCTCACCTCGGGCCCTGAGGCATGGAGTTGGCCATCTTTGGACTGAGACCTCTGAAACCATGAGATCCAAGTAAACTCTCCCTCCTCTACAGTGGAAAAAGCAGATTGAAATAATCTATACTGCTTTCTTTTTCCTGGGTTCTCTTTAGGGAAGGCATTATTTGGAGTGGAAATTGTGAGGCTATGGCTGAGGTTCTCAGCTACATCAGAGTCACTCAGAAGGCCTGGACTTGCTGACTGTGTAGGTGTGGGCATGAGGTGAAAACTGCATTTCAACTGAGATCCCAAGTGACAGCAGGTGATACTGGTACTTTGGACCCAGCACCATGCTGAAGGCTGAACTGTAGACACCACCCAGGAACTGCTCCCAAGCACGCTACTCTGCCCATTTGCAGTCCATTAAGTGACCCTGTGCTGCATGCAAACGCTGCCCTCTGCATTGGGGATGGGCATGCTACCACTGAGCAACACCCAGACCTTTTAATTTTTATTTTGAGGTAGGGTCTTGCTAAATTGGGATCCTCCTGCCTTAGCCTCCTGAGTAGCTGGGATTACAAGCACACACCATCATACTTGGCTTGAAAATATTCTTGAACTCTAAAATATCAGTAACTGTCAAACTCTTCTTTGTTGTGGAAACAGCTATTAGTTGCCAGTAAACTTTTATTCATGCTGATTTATTTTAGGAATTTATGCTACAGGAAGGGACCACTAGGGAGTTGGTGTTCAATGGGTCAAGCTTCAGTTGTACAGATGACTCAGTCCTAGAGATCTGCTCTGCAGATCCGCTGGGCCCACAGTTGGCAATATTGAATTGTGCGTTTAGAAACCTACCAAACAGGGAAATTCTCGTGTTAAGTGTTCTTATCACAATAAACAAACAAACAAAAAACACGAAGGAGATTGTAGGGATGGGAATTTAGTCCATTTGGGCTGCCACACAAGTTCTATAGGTTTGGTTAGCAGTTGAACTCCCACCTGAGATCCGGCAAGGGATTTAGTCAAAACCTTTCTATTTAAAGCCTTTTGGACAAAAAAAAAAAAAGCACTTGTGCTCTGTTCAGATTAAGGATGAAATGATCAGAAGAGAATAAGGATGTGCTCACTATCAACTGAGTCAATGAGGATTTCCAACCTTCAGAACTGTGAGATAATACATTGTTATTGTTTTACATTACAAATTTGTGATGATTTCATTTGACAGCAACAGAGACTGAATCCAAATGTTGGAGATGTTGGCATGCCCACACTGACCAGCAACTGTGTTGATATGATAGGGTGGGCTAATCTGTCAAACAGGAATAGTATGTAAATTCATTGGTAAATTGATAAATATTAGTTAGTTTACTCTATTTAAAAAATGGGACAATATTAACCATGAGTAGTAGCCCGTGCCTGTATTTCCAGCTACTTAGGAGGCTGAGGCAGGAGGACCACAAGTTTGAGGCAATTAAGGGAGACCCTGTCATAAAATTTTAAAAAATAAAGTATCTAGGGATGGGGCACCGAGGTAGAGTGCTTGAATGGAGTGCAAAAGGCCCCAGGTTCAATCCCACCTGAAAAGGAGGAATTTCTGTTCAAATTCAGATGGAAGTCAGAACCTGGGTCTCCTATTACTTTCCAACCACTACTTAAGAGAAGTGTTAGTAGCTGTGAAGTGGTATGAATGTAATTTTTGTTCTGTTGACTTACCTAAGGAGCTGTTTACTTATTGCCGCAGTCCGGCTGCAGCAAAATAACGGAGACGAGCAACTTGTGTAGATTGATACAGCAGGAGTGGGAGCCGTTTANTTACTTCACAAACCACTCCCTCTGCAAAATGCCAGGCGCCATCTTGACTTTTTTACAGACTCTAACAACTTATAGCTGTAACTCTAGAGAGCAGAGAGCTAAATAGAAGGCATCCTTGGCCAGCAAGGACAGTGACAGGGAGGAGGGGACCCTGTGATGAGGGAGCGATGTGCTCTGTCCAATACGAGGGGCGTGCTTTGGGTTCCTAGAGAGAGCAAGAAGAGCAGGGTGGCAGAGGGAGGGAGGGAAGAGAAGAAGGCTGGGATTCAGAACTGCTGGGAGCTCTAGCCGTCAGGGCCACTCGCAAGTAAGGCCGCTGGGAAGGAGTGTGGGGACCGGGAGTCCTCTCTAGGCTCATCCCGAGACTTCTGGATGGATCCTCGGTGTCCTTGCAAGCGACTGTGAGAGTAGGTGTTGGCCTGTGTGGAAGCCACCAGAGTTCAGGCTTCACATCTGCAATGGCATGGGCCCAGCAGCAACTCCTCTGGAGAAAGAAGATTCCAGAAAGCAGAGGGCAGAGAACCTAATCCCCCACCCAGCTTCCCCCACCCCAGATTCCGTGGCATGTGGGAGAGGACCAAGGGCTTGAGGAGGCCACAGCAGAGAGAACCTCAACC
>NW_025999932.1:4613882-4631960 GCF_001458135.2 Marmota marmota marmota | reverse complement strand
TCGCATGCAGTGTACGTGCTCTCTTGTGTGGCTGGGGGGGGAAGCAGTTCCTGTTCTTCATTGTCTCTGCCTGTGCAGAGCCACATGTGTGAACCAGGGCCCTTGGGGACCTGGGGAAGATCACAGTGAAGTGACAGGTCTCACAGCAGCTGTCCTCACATGCCTAGGTTTGTCAGCTCTGATGTTCAGGAGGCCAGCCTGGGAGACAAAGAGTAAAGAGCACAGAAAAAGGGGCTTTGAAGCAGAAGGCGTGGAGGACAGCTAAGCCACAAGGTGTCCGAGGAAGGCTGGGTGGGTCAGTCTCTAACTCCAGTCTGAGAAACACTGGTCTTGGTGTAAATTAATTTTGGCAAAACAATGACAGTTTCTAGAAAGTATTGACTCTGAAAATTTCTAAAGATGCCAGTGCAGAAAATGTTGACTGGGCATTGAGAAGAGTAAAACGTGAAAGATTTTAATACTGTGGCGTTTTGTTTCTGAAGCCAGGTGTGCTAATGCATTTAATCATCTTAGGGTTGCTTGTCCCTACAAAACTCAATGGAAACCTAGGATTGCTGGTTGCTTGACCTCTGTTGAAAAGACTGCTGGTTAGGTCAAGTTATCGCCCTTCTAAGAGCCTGTGAGGTGGGATCCAGGTGCCCACTCCTTAACAAGCCCACAAGCCGACACATCATTGCATCATCCAGGAACAATTAGAAGAATTTTCTCTGAAACTATAGATGCTCAAAAAGTCACTGTTGTAAGATTGGTTCAGGTTTATAACTTAGTTTTTAAAGATGATCTACATTAGGCTCCTCATTTATTCCTGAATCTACTTACCATGCTGCCAAGATGTTCAATTAATTAAATTATCAAACTATTGAAGGTATACAACAAAACAGAACACTTCTAGAAACATACCCTTGGAAGAGAAGTTCAGTTCCATAGTGTGCTCAGTAACCAAGTGGTTTGCTAAAACTTAGTTTGGTTTAGATTACCATGTATCTATTTGGGAACTTTAAATTGCTTGGAAAGTAAAATTATCATCTGAGCATTCTTTATTAATTGGGAATTAGCCACTCTGCAGGGTCTTCCTAGAATGCATTTGTGCTAACACCCCGCACCTCCCTCTATTTATCACAACCCAGTGCTCCTTGCTGAGACATGACCATGCACATAACTCCCCAGGACTGAGCTGTGGGGATCCAATGCTTCCAATAGTAATGGGCCTCAGTGTTATTTGAAGTTCATGGTTTGACTGAAAACAAAAGCAAATAAAACTCATAAAAGTTCTCTTGTTAACAAGAGTGGATAAGGATGTGGACACTGTGGTGAAATCCACAAGAGCCAGCAAATCTCAATCAAGTTGTCAAACTCACCATGAGAAATTGCAGTGGCCTTTGAACAAAAAAATTGGTAAACAAATGTCAGGCATGCAAAATCCATGGATTCTACTTTACTCAGGCCTCTGCAGTTCTCCTCTCCCGCTGCTAGGACAGAAATTGAGAGAATGCCACAGTGTCCTCCTCAGAGTGTGTGCCGTGAGGGGCAGGAGATGAATCAGACATAGAGTGGCCTGAAATTCAATTTAGCATGTAAGAGACAGAACAGGAGGCAGAAATGTAATCACCACCTTAAGAGACATTTTGTTAAAAAAAACAAAAGCGTAGCAAGTCTTCAGAGAGACGACTCCTAGTTGAGGGACCAGGGAGCAGCTTTGAAGCGTTTGGACAGATAAATGGAGAGGAAGGGCATTTCAAGTGCAGGATCCCTTTTATTTTCTCCACAGCACTTCATTCAATCCTATAAAACATAAACGTTACCACCAAAGAGCGGACTCATAAATTGGAGCTAATAATGGCAAATAATTCCATATGTTTCCTTCAAAGAACAATGCCAATAATAGGTGGGCATAAATTAGAGAATTATGCTTAATGGACCACTTTCCAGGGGTTTTCAAATAAACAGCTCAGGATGGCTCACTGAAACTTTAGCAGCCACTATGAGGCTCTCCCCAGCCTGTTATCTGCATGGACCGTGTGAAGGTTAGGTAGATACTGATTTCAGGATACCATTTGGTCTGTGCACAAAAATATATGTATGCGTGTTTATTATATACGTGTGCATCTTTGCATGCACCTACTTATCTTACATACCTAAATGTATAATATATATGTATAGGTGTATGTGTGTGTGTGTGTATATATATATATATACATATATGTATATATGTGTGTGTGTGTGTGTATATATATATATATATATATATATATATATATATATATGGAGAGAGAGAGAAAGAAAGAGACAGAAAGAGAGAGGGAGAGAGAGAGAGAGAGAGAGAGAGAGAGAGAGAGAGACATAAATTGTACTTGTTGTAGGTGGTGACACTGAAGCAGACAGCTTAGATTTGGTTCCTGATTGCTGTGTTACCTTCAGAAAATGATTGGACATTTCTGCACCTCAGGGTCCCCAGTTACCAAGAGAAGAAAATAATGGAATCTGTCACACAAGGAATCCGAGCGTCAGTGAGACACGGACAATAACTACCTGTGCTGTGTGTGCAGTTAGTAAATGCTCAGAAATAGACTTCTCTCCAAAATATTTGTACCCTTATATATTGGTTATGTGGTTGGCTGACCTCAGGCTAAGTGGTGTGGACAGGTAACTAAACTGTCGGAAGGCATCGACCTTACTGCTGGCGGAAGTCTGAAGGAGACACTTCTAGAAACATACCCTTGGCAAATAGCTATAGAAATAGTGTCAGAAATTTCAGGCCCAAGGTCTTCTTTGGCCCCTACATCACCAATGTGTTATGCAAGCCAGTGTCCAGCAGCCCCACAGGGAGCTTGTGTCACCTTGGAGGTTGAGAGTGTGACAGTAGGCATGTAACATACACTTCTATTTATACACAGGTTCTTTAGGGCTAGATGCAGTGACAAAGCAGCCAGGGGAAGTGACTGCCATTGGCCACTTCTGTCCCGTAAGAACAGTTCAACCACAAAAGCACAAAATGACATTCTCAAAATGTCACTTTGGGTTAATTCTTGATTTTAAAACTGGCTAAAAGTCCTGGAGGGTTTTGGAGGCACTGAACTGTTTGGCTGAGTCTTTCTTTCAGCTGGACGTCTCTACATTCAGCAGGTCCCAGAGCTGCCTACATCAGGTCCTGGGCACCCTCCCGGGACCTGTCCACTGTGCTGCCACTCCTGCGGTCTATCTTCTCTTTTCTTCCCAATGGAATTGTACTCATCTTCCTCTCTTGTTCCTGCTTCTCCCCTGGGACTTCTCCCTGGACACCCGACTACTCGTGAGCATTCCTCTCGGATGTACTGGCCTTGTACCAGAGACTGCTGTGAGCTGCTCCCTGACAGGATTGTGTTTCAGCCTCCCAAGGTCCAAGTGAGTATGGGCTCTGCCTTCTCACTCTCAAAGTTAAAAGTGGAATTATGCTTTGTCCAGGGATACTTACAACTAAAGATTGAATAACTGCAAAGAGGTCAGTGTATAAAAGATAAAAAAACAATAAGCCTTTACAGATTACTACTTTAGTAAACACTAAGGATTTATGTCATATTTGTGACCAAAAAAAAAAAAAATCATGAGGTTCTACTCCCTGAGAGTTTTGTTTTCCTGTTTTCTTCCTCTTCCCTCATTTTCTTCTCTCCCTGCCTCCTTCCTTTTCCTTCTTTCTGTTGGTATTTATTTTTTCTGCAGTAGCAATTTCTCTCTTTTTTTAGGAACCAAATAAAACCAAAAAAATATTGCCACCTCTAGGGCAAGACAATTTAATCACTTTTTAAGTGGCTTTTAAATCAAAGTGCCCTTCAGGATTCTAAAACGTCTTTATCAGTCTCCCTTGGAAATGGAGCATAAGCGCCCAGACCACAGCGCAGGAAGGGACCCGCGACCACCTTCATTTTTAACTTGTTCATTTGCACTTCAATGAGTACATTAGTGTGCCACATCAGTCCTGCTCGCTGTCATGATAAAACTTGCATTTATATAATGTGTAATCATTTTCACTACGGGCACAAGGGAGAAATTGATTTTTAAAGTGGAAGACAACAAACATGGTAATGCTATTGCCTAGACGTGAGGATCTGCAAAGGACTTGTGGGAACATGCCGCAGCCAAGTTACAATTAGAGGCATGGCAACAGACATAATTACCTTGATGATGGCTGCTATGGTGCTAATAAAGAGACAATAAAAGTAGGCACTTGTATGCATTCATAAGTCAACAAATTACATTGAAAACAAATGAGTCAGAGTCAAAGGAAAATTGCTTTGAGTCACTAGTCATTGCTGATGCAATAGCATCCTGGAGTCTAAACTAGATTTGAATTGCAGCAGCACCATCTCCTC
This sequence comes from Marmota marmota marmota, assembly GCF_001458135.2. Lineage (NCBI taxonomy): Eukaryota > Metazoa > Chordata > Mammalia > Rodentia > Sciuridae > Marmota > Marmota marmota. Next base: position 4,627,614 of record NW_025999932.1, on the reverse strand, counting down.
CAAGCTAGAGTGCTCAGGTCCCAAAGGAATTCTGGCCTCAAATTCTATTCTTCTTCACTTCCATACAAAACCCATCAGAACCCACTTGAGGGTGAACTGATAATGAAACAAACATCACACCCTTTCACAGCATGAACCTTGCTGGAGACTTACCTGTCATTTACCAAGTTCAGACAACCCTTTTGTCTTTTAAATTATGGAAATTTTCAAACATGAAAAGAAAACAGTGTAAGGTTGAGCCCTCCCACATCACCATCCAGCTCCAATTCATGCAGCACTCATATTGGATTCAGAGTTAATCAATACCCTTACCACTTTTTCACACTCTGGGTTACTTTGGAGTAAATACCAAATATTACATCGATATGTTTACTGTTTAAAAACTGTTTAAAACATACTTTAAAAAATATAACTCCTGTATTCCTTTTGTCACTCCTAAAATTTAAATGTACTATAAAACATCAAATTTCTATTACATCATGATTTTAATAATTTATTCAAATCAGAATGCAACAGTCTTAATAGGTTGGTTTTAGTCTCTTCTGTCTTTCCCCTTCCACTCTCCCACCCTCTCTGCCTTCAGTCTCCCTCACCCTTTCCATGTCTCTTTTGCTCACAATGTTCAATAAAGCCTGCCTCTTCCCTCGTGGTTCCTTAAACTCGCCAGCATGTCAGAGGTGCTTTCCTGCATGTCCTCTCTCCCACGTTTCCTGCAAATTGGCTGGTACATCTATAGCCCCCACTGGTTTCTTGTTCCTTTTTTTTCAGCCAAACCTTACATACATAGAAACATTTTACTTTGACGATGAGCAGTGTGTTGCATCTTTCACTTACTGATTAATTGCCCGGACCTCTAACATCAATGAATATGTGCTTACACAGGTGAACATGAAGCCAGTAATTTCTTAAATATCAAATATTAGTAAACTGGAGAAATTGAGAGAATGCTTGTTAAAGGAAGTGACTTCTGCAAGCCTTGAAAGCCCTTCTAGTGGAGGCTGCTGTAAAGAGTCCATGGAGGGGAGAGATAAGGGCCAAATTATAGTATTACATTGTGCACATGCATGAATATGTAACAGCAAATCCCATCAATATGTACAATTTTAATGCACAAAAAAAAATGAGGGAAATAAAGCCATGGAAGGGACCAAGCTGGGATGGCTCCAGGATTAGCAGGTGGCAGAGGGTTGGGCGTTAGGCTCTGGTGCTCAGGGGAGAGCTGAAGACCAGGGATGTGGCATGAAAGTAGATGCGGGTGGGGAAGGCGCTCAAATTTCTGCTAGTTATTATTTCCCCCATTTTTCTTTTCTTTTTTTTCTTTTTTTTTTTTTGGTACTGGGGATTGAACTCAGGGGCACTCAACCACTGAGCCACATCCGCAGCCCTATTTTGTATTTTATTTAGAGACAGGATTCACAAATTCATCAGCAGGATGACAGAGATGCTCTGAGTTGCACCGAGTTGCTTAGTGCCTTGCTTTTGCTGAGGCTGGCTTTGAACTCACTATCCTGCCTCAGCCTCCTGAGCCACTGGGATTATAGGTGTGCACCACCATGCCCTGTTATTTCCCCCATGTTTTATTCCTTCAGTAGCATTTAATTTACCCACGCCACCAACATGGACCACACCTTCCACTCTGCCAAATTAGTTCTTTTTACAAAGGGAAATAAAGCTGCAGTTAACAGAAAATGTAAAATAGTGGCTGTAGGAATACAGAAGTTACTGTTTCTCTCAGTTTGTTAGAAACTGACTAGGGCTGGTCCGAAGTCCGGTTTTATCAGGGACCCCAGCTTTTCCCCCATGTTTCATCTGTTGCCCTGAATCCATGGCTTTGATTTCCAAGCTGCTTCCATAAATGCCTAAAGGGATGAAGAAATGGCAGAAACTCGTACCAGTTTAGGATAGTTCAGGATATTCCACAGGCACTTTACTTGTATCCCATTAGTCAGAACGTTGATAATGGAGATAAAGTCTTTATTCTTTGTGTCCCTGTGCACAGCTTTTTAGGGGAAAAAGAGAGGAAAGGACACTGATGACCACCAGTCCACTGCTCCTGGAAGAAAGTGAAGAGGCAGGCATGGGCAAGCCATGGAGCCCTGGAAAGAGACAATGCCCTTCACTGAGTTCTGTGTGCTTGAACTTGAACTGGTTTTAAATAACAACCGAGGGACAACTCCTACCACACACTCCAAGTCTGTTATGAAAATCTGATTCACGAATTCATCAGCAGGATGACAGATTGAGTATGGTCGTCCTGAGTGTGCCCACAAGAGCTGTCAGCGGGCTGCGCTGAACCAGGGGCCTGTCCTGAGCACACACAGGTGTTGTGGCAGAGGTCGCCTGACTGAACCCATCTCAGAGCTCCTCTCCCCATTTCCAATATCAGGCTGAGAAGCTGAGCAGTCTCGTCCTTTCCTCCTGCTTAGGTGGATGGATTGATCTTGAATTTCCTACTTGATTAGCATCTCTTCTGGCTGACAGAGGAGACTCCAGCCCAGGGAGGATTTCACAACAAAAGTGGCTTGGGCTTTGCTCCAGGTGGGAGGAAACAGGACCACTGCCAAGCCTTTCGCTTCCTTGGGCTTGTAGGTCAAGCACATTCCCAAAGTGCACGTGGTGGTCAAGGGCTCTTGGGCAGGATGGTACTGACACGAGACATACGGACTTCCAGCTTCATAACCCCTTGTGCAAGGTAATACAGCAATTCATCTTTCACAACTATCTTCACAGACAAAGAGGTGGCGATATCATGTATTGACAAACTACTAGGCCAATATCCCAGTAGGATAAGCAATCAATCAAGGTTGAGCCTAAGGAAATTGGGTTCATTGCATTTTAAAAATGCATTAATATGCACACATTATACTGAGCACTGTGGTTCCTTATGATAAAAAAAATGAATGATGTTAATATTTGACCACTTCGATCTTGCATATATAAAATATATGGTTGTGAACTTAAAGTATGTAAATAATTTGACATAATGAGGCTCTTTATTCTTCATTATATTTCTTAGGAAAAAAATCAATGAGCCTTTGAATCTAGGTCACAAAGTGCTGCTTCTTCTAATCAGCTGTTAACATGAGTGTGGTGGAACTGTTCCCAAACAATCCCAGGTAAGGTTTTTCTTTATATGGCACATAATGCACTTTATAGGGTTCATACTGTTAGTTTCTTGTGGCTGCTGTAACATTTGATCACTCGCTTGGTGGCTTAAAACAATAAAAAGTTCTGGAGGCCAGAAGTTCAAAACCAAGGCCACATTTCCTGCACCCCTCTTGGAGAGATCTCACTCTCTGCTGCTTTTGGCTTCTTGAGGCTGAGGGCAACCCAGCATTAGCAACAGTGTCATTTGTTCATAGCTTTGTGCCTTTGCACATTCTGTTCCCCCTTTGTGAAATGCAATTCCCTCTCTTGCTAACTTGCAAACTCCTACTCGTTACCTGTCAAAAATTCTCAATTATTGCTCCATGTTCCTTTCGTCAAAGGAAAATGGAGGAGTCCACTTCTAAACTTCCATGGTACCTAGGCATGATGATATTAAAATGCTTGTCAGAGGCACTCTAAGATTTATTCCAAGTGTTCTCATCAGACTATGGTACCTCCGCCACAAAATTTCAAGATTCATGTCTGAATTCATCTTTGTATTTATGTTTCAATATCTGGAATACAATAGCTTTTACTAAGTGATTTATAATGTTTTCCAACCATTTTTCTTGTTACGAATAATTTAGACAATTTAAATAAAAAAAATAAGAAAAACTGAAATCTCTATAACCTTGTCATCGAGAGTTTAAAGCAGGAAACATTAATTTATGTGTATCTTTCCAATATTTATGTTCTTCATTGTGTGTATATTTGTGTATGTACCAAGTTACTAAAATCAAATCATTCTATACATTCTGGGTCCTCCTGAAACACAGTATATACTTAATAAATTTTGTTTAATCAAGTTTGAAGAATAAACCTAGCGCCTAAGTAAGACTAACATGATCACAAATAAAAGAATTGGAGAAGTAGCTACATTGGTGCAAATTGGGTTTCCCAAGCATTTGATGTTAGGGTCATAGCCTCCTTGTAGACAGTTTAAAGAACACAGTAGAAGAATCCTTCTAGGTAGTGTACATCATAATGGAGTTTATTCTTGAAAGCACCCATTTTTTTTTCTGATGTGCTAAGAAATAATAAATGATAATTCACATGCTTCCTTCACATCCTTAGCCTTGCTGTCTTCCCTAAGATGCTCTTGGGACAAATGTGAGAACGTACTAATTGGAGTCTTTTTACAAATGTCTAGTTCGTCCATTTCCTACACCAAAAAACATAGGCTGCCATGAATTTTTGTTTTTTATGAATTTCAATTAACATGGATTGTCTGCAGAACACCGCCACCAGCCACAAAAAGGGTCACAGAAAGTGTGTGGCTGTTTGCTGTTCTACTGAAACATGCAGATTTTCCCCTGGAAGAGCTACCTGTCTGTTGGCCCCAGGCACAGAAAGTGCCTATCAGTGAAGTTGACAGGAAAAGACAGAAAGCAACAAAGACAACCTGCCTTCCACTGGCTGCCTCCTGCACAGGGAAATGGGGGTCTGGGAGGTGGCTGAGTGCTGTGGTTCCACGCACAGCACGGGTGGTGACATGGAGCAGCTCCGGCCAGAGGCACATGGCCTTGTCTCCCTGAAGCAGGCTGCTTCCAGCTCAGTGGGTGCAGCAGTTCCCAGAGAGTTCCAGTATGTTCTTGCCAAGTCTGACTTTCATCCTGTGTTCTCACAATGTGGAATCTTGAAACTTAGTCCCAAGCAGTAGACTGTGGGCCACTGTTCGGCCACAGGCCTATTTTTAGGGCTCACAGTTAATTAAGGGCAACACAGACATTAATTAATCAGGGTTAGGTTGTTCTCTGGGTAAATCCAAAAGTTAATTCATGTAAAAAAAATTGCAAAGCTTCATAAATTTTTAATTTTCATTTATTAAGAAACTTGCATCTTCCTCACACACCAACTCATGCTAGGATTTGGCTTTAATCACAGAGCACATTTTAAAGCAAAACAGCAAAATTTGAGTTAAGACATCCAGATTTTAGTTCTTGTTCTCTGAGCCAGGGTCCCTTAACTGTGCACTGGGGAAAATTCTGAAATAAGTATTATGAGCTGCCATTGCCGGAAAATCCCCCCAAACAAATGACAATGGTGAGGCTTCATTGGAGTAAACATTTTTCATCAGGTCACCCTTACACCTTCTGTCAGGATTAAATCCATCAACTCAAAGAAACTGTTGTCAAAGATGCCATTTTGAAATCAGCAGGCATGTCGGCAGGTCTGGTTCTACCTGGGCTACAATGTCCCATTCATTTTCTTGTGGTTGTAGAGATTCTGAGAAACCATAATCCCAAAGATGAGTAATTAATCTTCCACTTCGGGCTATTCTTCAACCATAGAGAAATAGCAGTTCAACTTGTATTACTAGTCAGGGAAAATGCTGTATCTGACGAGTTAAAATGTTATTGCCATTTTAGAAATATTTAAACATATATTTTGAAATAAAAGTTTAACCAAATTTTTTCCAGAACATTCCCATTGCAGGAGCCTACATAGTTTGCAAATAAGCTAGTCAGATGATTTATGGAGTTCTTTCAGCCTGAAATGCATTTCTTCTTTTGTCTGAAGGGTGCTTTTTGGGAACTCCAGTTTAGTGGCTCTGTCTACAGGGAAGTCTGTGTGCTGCCACAGGGTAGTGAGGTGTGGGGAAAAGGTCGTTAATGACAAACTAAAGCCCAATTTCTTTGTCTTTCAGACCTGTATAAATCCCTTCAAACACTGAACTTTTAACAATGAGGATGTAACTTCAAGGGTCTTGAAGTCTCCTTTGAATCAGGCCCTCTGACAATATTGTGAAGTCTGAGACTTCTAATTTCTGTGTCTTTGGGGGGTAAGATATGTAATGCTTCTGCCAAAACCATTAAAATTCTTCTAGGATATACAACACACACGGGCATCCCAGGCGCACTTAAATCTAAACTGCAATCTGCATATCCCCACATCATTTTAGTCTGACATTCCAAGCTATTTCCAGCACATCTTTTATTGAAAGGCACTGGACTTCTCTCTCAATGTTCTCATCCTCTAGGTATTTTAAGTTCAGCAAAGTTAACATGTAATGAAAACACAACAATAGAGTTGTATTGCAAAAGACAGTCATAGAAAGAAACCTCAGTTCAGATGGAAGCTCTGAGAACTGCAGTCAGTTATCAGGGAAGACCTCCAGGCTTTGGTTGGGTGGGTGCTTTTTACATGTACTCTAGAGTGCCAATCTGGTATCAAAGATATCTGGAAAGGCACAATTGTGTGGGGCCACAGGGCATGGAGACGTCAAAGGGCCAGAGAAAGTCATAAGTCTCAGACAGTTGTTCAGCTCAGCATAGATGACCACCAGTCTAACTGTCTTCCTGAGTGACATCCACAAATCCATCTGGGTTGGACCTGAGCTCCCCATTGATGGCCTTGTTAACTTAGTGAAGACATTGACTTCCCCTCCCTGAGCCTTGCCTTGAGTTAACAATGCATAAGCTGGTGCCTTGGGGATTCGTTCACATAATTAGGTGAGTTACACAATCATTAGATGAGTGCTAATGCATTCATAAGATGTATGTGGGCCTCCACCCCTGGAGACCACTCTTAGTAGTTCACTGAAGGCTGGTTTCCCTTCTTCCTTCCTTTTACTCTTCATCAAAGAAGAATTGCTCCAGAAGAGCAAAATTTAATCATTTCAAATGAAAAATAGATCTGAGACTAGCAACCGGTCTCTTTTTGTTATTAGTTCATTGTAGATACACATTATGGTTGGGTTCATCTTGACATAGTTACACAAACATGGAAATGATTTGCTCCAATTCAGTCCCTAGTCCTTCCCTCCCCATCGGATTTCCCCATCCTTTCCTTTTCCTGATCTGTGCTCTATGTTTACAGTTCTTTAAATTAGTACATTACAGGTGTCCATGAAGGAGTGAGTTACTGAGGTGTATTCAGATAAGGATGTAGGACAGTGAGGGCAGATTCCTTCTACCATTTTGTCCTTTTCCTCTCCCTCCTTCCTCGCCCTCAACCTCTTCCTTTATTCTACTGGTCTCTTTTCTATTTCATTCTTCTATTCTTTTTCTTTATTCTCTTTCTACTGGTCTCTTTTCTATTTCATTCTTCTATTCTTTTTCTTTATTCTCTTCCCCTTTATTTTGATCTACCCTCTACAGATGAGAGAAAACACTCCACCCTTGACTTTCTGGGTCTGTTTTATTTCTCTCAGCATGATGTTGTCTAGTTCCCCCCATTTAATAGAAAATGCCATAATTCTCTTCTTCTTTATGGCTGAGGAAGACACCACTGTGGATACAGATCAAATTTTGTTGATTCATTCATCAGTTGACAGGCACCTAGACTTCTTCCATACCTTGGTTATTATAATCTGTACTGCTATAAACATTGATGTAACTGCATCCTGAAAGGGTACTGATTTTAGATCTTTTGGATAAATACCAAGTGGGGGAATACCTGGGTCATACGGTGGTTTCAGCCCTAATCTTTTGAGGAATCTTAATATGCTTTCCAGAGTGGTTGCACCGATCTGCAGTCCTACTAACAATGTATAAGTGTGCCTTTGTCCCACATCCTCTCCAACAATAATTATTATCTGTACTCTTGATAATTGCCATTCTGACTGGAGTGAGATAAAATCTCAGTGTAGTTTTGGTTTGTATTTCCCTGACTGCTAGAGATGTTGAACTTTTTTTTTTTTTCACGTACTCATTAACCACGCATGTTTCTTCTTTTGAGAAACGTCTCTGTAGTTCTTTTGCCATTTTATTAACTGGGTCACTGCTGGGGGAGGGGGCTTGGTCTTGCGTTTTTTGAGTCCATTATACATTCTGGATTAATCCCTTATCTGAGGAGCAGGTGGCAAAGATCTCCTCCCCTTCGGCAGGTTCTCTCTTCACACACTTAATTGTTTCCTTTGCTGTGCAGAAGCTTTTTAATTTGATGCCATCCCATTTATCGATCCTTGGTTTTATTTCTTGAGCTTTAGTATCCGTGTTAGGGAAGTCAGCGTGTGCAGCACCCAGTTAGTTCCCTTGACACCTGGCTTGGGGTTCTTGAGAAGGAGGACACCGTGACCAATAGATGAGGGTATCTCGTGCAGGGGCGAGAGCCAGAGGGACTGAGGATGTATGATGGAGGGGACTGGAGTGGGTGAAATAAATTTCTGACTTTTGAGACTCTCAATTTGAGACTGTCTAGTTACCCTTTATTGCTATGAGAACTGGGGTGCTGGTCCCCCACTCTGGACTCCTTTGGCATTACTTTGCATCTCCTACGGCTGATGGAAGATGGAAACTCCAAGGAACCACCTGGCCCGGTGGCTTTCATAAACAGACCAAATAAAAAGGGCTCTCCACATTTCCAGGGCGAAAGCTTGAAAATGAGGGCCGCTCCCCTTGGGCCTTTGTAGGCCTCAGCCTGGTCTCTGAGAGAGCCACAAGGGGGCAACACTGTCCTCTCTCTTTCCTGAATGGGAGACTTGGTCTGACTCCTCCCTGGGCGAAGATCACATCATTTCATTTTATAGAAACCAAAAATACCTGGCTGAACACAGTGGGAAGTTAATACTATCAGTCAAAAAAATATTAGAAATATGGCTTATAGCAACTTCCATTTATTAAAATATTATGAAAAATAGGTTGCAGATGACAGTCAATAGTCTTAACGTCATACTCAGTATTCATTACTGTGAAACATATTTTTTCTCTTGTCACCTAAAATATATATTTAGGATGATTTCCTCTTAGTGAAAATTACTAAGGTATATTCAGATATTCACTCTTCTGAAGCTTGTCAATGGTTCTTTAAATAGCATGTTTTCCATGTAACTTTGTAACTGTAAAGTATTTATATTGTAGCCTCCTGTTCCATCCCTGGGCTCTAGTCCAGCTATACCCAGGACCTTCCCCAAACAGATCCCCCTTCCACAACATGCTGTGCTGAGACCTCCCTCTCAATTCACCATCAAGAACATGGAATTATCTTCAGAGAAGAATTTATATGCTCTGACTCAGCATATGACCACACTAGGCCATTTCTACTGAATCCCCTTTCAATCCCATAGGAATTCATTAAAAAGCCTTGAGTATCAGGTTTTGGAATAGGTTTCTATCTATCTGTTTATTTTTTGCAGTGCAGAGGATGAGACCCAGGGCCTTGCATATGCTAGGCAAATACTCTACCACTGGCTACATCACCAGCCCTACTAATTTTACTTTGGTCAAGGTGTGGCTTGGTGTTGGGTGTGTGCCACCATGGCCTATTTCTGGTTTTATATACAAGCTAAACTGTATGTTAAGTTTGATCACTCAAGTATTATCAAGCAGCTATCACTTGAAACAAGTATTTTCTAATCATCCATGGCATTGTTCACAGACATACTGAAATGCCAAGACTGGCCCTGTCTTATGGCACAGATTACAGTCTCTGCTCCAGTTTCAATAGGAGAAGCAAAGAGCAAGGGTATTTCATATTTTTTTTTAAAGAATTTGCTAACTTATTCCCTGACATGATCTGACTGACAACCTATTTTGATGAGATGCGAAGTGACATCTGATAGTTGTTGGGCTTCATGAAGAAATCCCAAAATGGTACTTTCCACTGGTTTTCAACATTGCTTCTAATTATACAAATGGCTCAATTATGTTTTCAATAGTTTCATAGAAAAACAAATAGGTATATAAATTCAATTGCATTTATTTAAATAGAATAAATAGAGCACATTTATAATTTGAATGACTATGATTCAAAGAATATAAATGAATGAAATTTTATAAACGGCATGGGCTATGATGTCATGTGTACGTGTGTGTGTGTGTGTGTATGTGTGTAGCTTCCAAGTATGTGGTTTTAAATCCACATCTTTTCCGACCTATTGATGTCTATTAAAGTTTTGAAACCTGCTGTTGACATTTGGTACTTGACCAAGCCAATGAAGACGAACTAGAGATTCATTTACTATTTTTCATATTCTCAAAAGGTAACTCTAGGAGATACTTGATTGCATTCTGCAAAAATACCATTAATTTTGAAAATGTACATTAAAGAAGAAAAAGCCTTCCAGAAAACATCTATCATGTAGATAATTATACAATGCCTCGTTTTTGTGCCTTGTCCAATTTCCGTTTTTAGTAACTGCTGCTTCTTGTAATGATACATTGCATATTTTCCATCATAAATTGAGAGAAAAATCCCACCATAATAATAAGAATATATGAAAAGTTATTTTAGCCTCAGTTTTGATTTCTTTTATAGTTTAGCATATTTTTTAATTAGATGAGAATCCTGCGTAGAAAACAATGAAAGAACAAAAAGTGGCTCCAAGTTTGAGGGACATATTAACATTCTCATCTTGATAAAACTTCATGGATAAAAAGAAAACAATGTTCTAGACAAGGTTCAGAAAAGGCACCAACTGGGAGGAGGGAATGGTCCTGGGGAAGGCAGTGCTTCGGGGAGCCAGCCTCCAAGGTGTCCCATTCCTGAGCTTCACGCCTCATGAGGTCCCTACCCCCTCACACACAGACCAAGCAGGGACCCCTGTGAACCTGTAGGGAACTGCAGTGTGACTTCACGGCCAGTGCTGGAGAAGCTGTCATGGGGACATGCGAGCAGCCCTCGGGAGGCCAAACGAGGAGACCTGGAGGCCTCTTGCAGCACAAGCATTGCGAGGGGGTCTCTCCCTGCAAGCCAGTCCCCAGCCCTAGTCAGTCCTCCTGATGCCTGCATCCAGGGCCTTGTCCTATTCAGAGGACCCATAGAGCCTCCCAGCACATTGACCTCAGGAGGCCTGACCCCAGCCCTCTTTGAGCTAATAGCCGAGGACTGTGGTTCTACTACTACTGCCTTTGGGCAATTGTATAGGAAGTGATTGACAGCTGGTTGGTGGGGTCAAGGGGAGCTTTTACCTCTCTTGTGAATGCACTTCTGTTCTATAGACAACCAACACCAGTCCAGGTGAGCACCAGAGAGCAGTGGCTGTGTGTCTTGGTTACCTCTGCTCCCTCATGCCTGGCTTGAAATTGGTTCTCAGTAAGTGTTGTTGGCGAGATTCAATAACTGCTCTAAATTATGATTATGCCACATGTCACATAGGAAAATGACCAGAAGACTGCACGTGGTCTGCCAACTTCCCCTTCCTGGGAGTCACTGAAGACTGTAACATTAAGCAGTCCACAAATTATACCTAACATTTCCAAAGCACCTCATCTCTGATCTGCAACAATGGGCTATATGTTCATTAAAGATTTTAACAACCTGTTGAAGAGAGTCCATTTACCAGGGATAAAGTTAAACCCACACCTGCTGCAGAGAAAAGAGAATGAAAATTCCCATCCTCCATCAGAGCTGTCCAGGTGAAAGGGGAAAGAACTGCAAAGGTGGCTTTCAGGGTCACTGGCCTCAGCCACCTAGCCAGTCTTGTCTCTCTCTTCAGCTTGCTCCTGCGCAGCTCAATGACAGGACCTTTAATGCCACCAAGTCCCTCTGTTCCCCTCGGTGCCAGCCAATCAGATGGCCTTGCCTCACCTCTTCTTTCCCAGAGAGGACAAAAGCCATCTGAAGGCAACCCACCAAGAGTCCTCCTCCTCCACTGATGGGGAGCAGCCTCTTTCTCCCTGACTTTCTGTAGGGCTGGCTCAGGTCAGACACAGAGGAGGAGCTGTTTGCCTGCCCTAAGGCGTGTTCTTGCTCCTGGAGGCTGAGATGAGCCCTGAACCAGCACCAGGTCGGAAGTCATGGACTGGATGCCGGAGGGAAGAACACCTGGCTGCCACGTTGGGTCTGGCCCTGGCCCTGGGATGAAGTTCAGTGAATGAGTTTTCCTTTATTTTTAGTCCTTGGTGCCTCAACTAGGACCTGCATCAGAAGAGGAGGACAGAGAATCTAAGGATTGCATTTTGAAAAGAATCTCAGGGGTTCACAAAGTTAGGGAAGTAGGAAGTAAAAAGAGAATGGGCAAAAGCCGTCCCCTCTAACCCAAGTCCCCAGCCCTGACCAGACTGGCCATTCCTGATTTACAGACAAAGCGCAGAGAGACCTGAGATACAGAATTCTATTTGTTTTCAAAATAGTCTAGCAGTTTGGACTACATTTTTTAATAATAAAGGTTTGGTTGAATGCAGAAACATTTATGACTCCAAATGGGAGAGACACTTGCAGGCAGGTAGGCAAAGTGCCCATGAAAATCATTTTCCAAAGCAGCTTCCTCCTTTCCCTCCTCATTCTCCTCTCTGGGCTTCTGACAGACAGGACTTCTTTGTGGGGACCCCATCTCCTCATGCTTCCTGCTTTCCTTCTGTAGTCCCCCAGATTATAAAGAATTTGATAAGTAGCAGGTGATAAGTTCTGGGTTGTTACACACAGATGCCTAAAATCTCAGCATTACAATACCTTTTGCTTTACATTTTCCATAGTGCTAAGGGAAGTGATGACACTTTCTCCCAAGTATAAATCAAGACGTTCTTACAATTACCAATAGTACATTCTCTTAAGTTTGGTTCCTAGAAAACTATCAGTGATGTCCAGGAATGCTGGCTTTGGAAACCTGAGTGAATGGTAGCTATTATGCGACTGTGGCTTAGCAGGTGAACTATGTATGTATGTACATGTGGGAAAAGACACAGAGACCTCTGTTACACACACACATACACATACATATAATATACAGTACATTTCTAATGTAACTAATTTTTTAGAGCACAAAATTATTTTCCTAAATTTACATTATTTTCCTAAATTTCATTTCCAATTACACATTTTATGAAAGGTGGAATACTAATTTTCAGATACAGCAACTATCAAACACGCATAATCTGAGATGTTATTGCTTGAGTAAATGACTATTCTTTAGGAATTCCTGGTTAAAGATGGCAAAACTAAGAAAATAGGAAAAGTGAGAAATGTTCTTCGGTAGGAATTTATTGAACTCAAAAAAAAATCATTCATGGGTAAAGTACCCAGTTTTTAAAGAAAACTCCAAAATTTCTAGAAACATAAGACAATGTTGATAATTTTAGTTGACTACACATTGATATATTTGTGTGAAAATTTGTGCAAACACTATGGAAAATGTTATTTGTTTTCATGGCCACAGAAAATATATTTTCTTTTTTATTATTTATTTATTTTTATTATTAGTTGTTCAAAACATTACAAAGCTCTTGACATATCATATTTCATACATTTGATTCAAGCAGATTATGAACTCCCATTTTTACCCCGTATACATATTGCAGATTCATATCGGTTCCACATCCACTTTTTTACATACTGCCATACTAGTGTCTGTTGTATTCTGCTGCCTTTCCTATCCTCTACTATCCCCCCTCCCCTCCCCTCCCCTCCCATCTTCTCTCTCTACCCCATCTATTGTACTTCATTTCTCTCTCTTGTTTTTTTCCCCATTCCCCTCACTTCCTCTTATATGTAATTTTGTATAACAATGAGGGTCTCCTTCCTTTACCATGCAATTTCCCTTCTATCTCTCTTTCCCTCCACCCTCTCGTCCCTGTTTAATGGTGATCTTCTTCTCATGCTCTTCCCCCTATTCTGTTCTTAGTTGCTCTCCTTATATCAAAGATGACATTTGGCATTTATTTTTTAGGGATTAGCTAGCTTCACTTAGCATAATCTGCTCTAATGC
>NW_025999932.1:4559986-4613417 GCF_001458135.2 Marmota marmota marmota | reverse complement strand
TGTTTCTTTTGCTGAGAAAAAAACCTTTTAGTTTAAGTAAGTCCCATTTGTTGATTCTTGTTATTAACTCTTGTGCTATGGGTGTCCTATTAAGGAATTTGGAGCCCAACCCCACAATATGTAGATCGGAGCCAACTTTTTATTTTATCAGACGCAGAGTCTCTGATTTGATATCAAGCTCCTTGATCCATTTTGAGTTAACTTTTGTGCATGGCGAGAGAAGGGGATTCAGTTTCATTTTGTTGCATATGGATTTCCAGTTTTCCCAGCACCATTTGTTGAAGATGCTATCCTTCCTCCATTGCATGCTTTTAGCCCCTTTATCAAATATAAGATAGTTGTAACTTTGTGGATTAGTAGAGGACACAGAGAAAATATATTTTCCATGTAACTTAAACTTTTTTCTCCATCTCCCATTTTACGTCCTACAAAAAAAAAAAAAATGCTATGCATCTAGTTTTTGAAACAAACTGTTGTAGGAAGTAGTCACTGCAGAGGAGCTTAACATACCTCATACTAACCAAATGCAGCCAGCACAGTCAAAGGAGTTGTTGCCAGATTGTGAATCACCCAGCTCAATGACACTTACTCTGACTGGGTTGACTGGATCTGGGGCCTGCTGTCCCAAGTCCCTGCTTGAACACCATGTGGACCTGGACTCATCAGTGAGCATGGCTTGTGGTCATGCACAGGGTGCCATTCATCCCAGGGGAGGCTGCTAACAGGACTAGTGCTGATGGCCACGTCCAGACGTCCCATCCTCAGAGTTTTGGGCTGTTATAAGATGAAAATCTATTTCTGAGAACTGCTTTTCTTTTTCTAGCCATCAACACTAAGAGAATTTATTACAAATTCTCATTCAGTTTTAGAACATTTAACTTAGTATTTCAAAATCCCCAAATTAATTTGAATTATTGTCAGTGCTCATGGTGAAAACTACAGGTAAGTAAGGTTTTGCAGGAAATCTTATTTCTCTAAAATATGTAATATTAGTATTGAAAAATTAGACATAAAGGTTTTTACTATTGTTCTGATGAATTTTCATTGGCAAAAAAACAAATGGTACATTAATTATCCTGAAACACAGAAAACTCAGGGCTTAATATTTAAAATGAAATATAAAATTGAGACCTCATTAATTTGGATGTTTTTGTTCTTAGCAGCAATTTGAACAAGCTACTGATAAGCACTGTGGGTTGATAAATCATTGCTAACACTACTCCTCATTGTATCTTGGAAGAATAAGGGCTTTTGCAAGGTCATTTTCAGGGCCCCTTGCCATAGAGGATTCTTTTATCTTTATAGACCACCTTGCAAGTTACAAATGATTTCAAATACAGTTGGAAGGCTTGGCTTCTTGTGTAGTTCAAAAAAAAAATCACTTTATGTTCTGTTGAGTGATAACCCAGAAATAACCATAGTAGTGGGCTGTTAATTAATTATAACTTCTCTTATCACCAAGGGAACAACCAACAACAAATAACAATGACTTTCCGTGTCCTAGTCCGAAACCGGGCTGATTTTGTTATTGCTATAGTAACTGTCCATTAGTTGCTCAGAGCGCTCTAGAATTTGTTTCCCCAAGGCTGCAATGATAATTTGCTGAGATAATGTTGCCCACTCCTTCAATTTGTCTCAGAGCACATGGCAAGCTCTGAGAAGCGCAGGTCTAAAGCAAGTTGGAGGAGAGCGGAGAGAACACAGAGGGTGGTGGGAGCTGTGCCCACACCACGTGCCATGAATCCCTGCCCTCTCCCAGGGAGAACTGCCAGCACAGCCTCAGCATCTGGCCACAGTCTCCACCCAGCCCTTCCCAGTCCTGCCTCTGTGCTGCGACCACCTGGAGATTTGCCTCCTCCTCCTCACCTCTCCTCATCCCGAAACCTGTCTGATTAATTACATCCCCGCCTGATCACTTCTCTATCCAACACCTGTTCAGAGCTAATCAGGCTTCAGACAAATGACATGCCCTAAGACAACCTATCACAGAACAGTTTCTATTTAGAGACAAATGATAGACTGTGCAGGTCACATGGGATTTACACTCAAGGCTGAGACTGAAAAGTCTCTCTGCTAGATCAATATGACATGGAGACAGCAGAAACGTCGAGACAGAAGTGCATGCTCCCTTCTGAAGTCCTGGACTTACCTGGGAATTTATTATAAACATCTTTTGCATTTCAAGGAAACGATGTCGTACACATGCCATTTTTATGGCATATTTGGCCCCTGTTTATGATAACGGAGAAATAATAGGTTTTTTTTAACAGTCATGTCACCTAACAGTGCCAATTTGTTGTCATTATTTGCGATGCATCTGACTCATTAATTGAATATACCTACAAGTTAGCAATTCTTAAAAAGCATTAGTATTTTTATTGATCCTAGTTTTACAATTTAAATCAACATAGCCTGAGAAATTTCAAATTTCTCAGCCTTTACCAGAACTTTGCACACTTGGAAGGTTTTCTTTCTGAGACACACACACACACACACACACCCTGGTTGTTTGTTTGTGTATAGTAGTTACAAAAGCAAAAAGCAAAAACTACTAAAGCCCTATGAACTAATCATCTTGGGAAACTCACGGGGACAGAGGCAGAAGGAGTATGACTTGATCTTTACCAAGGAAAGGCAAATGTGCAGCAGAGAAACAAGTTCACCTAAGACCATGCTCAGACATCAACCAGGGACATGCATTCTGATGTCCTCTGAAGTCTCCTTACACCACTTGAACTACAAGATAATTGGGGCTGTTACTTTCAAAAGAGAGTATTTTTCAGAAACAAAGAAAACAGAAAATAATCCATTTTGGGAAAAGGAGAAAGGACTTTTTAAAGGAATAGGATTGAGAGTGGATGTGTTTTAGTGGACCTCGTTTCTTTCCTCTCATATGATTATTTACAATAAAGGACTGATTACAGAGGAGAGTAGGACTTGGAGAATAAGAAGACAAAGGAGAAGGTATCTGCCTTAGCCCTCTCTGACTGTCCCCCACCCTCTCCGGGTGATCAAGTCTTGACTAGAAGGGCTGTTGCGACAGGTGTTGGGATTCCCGCTTGGTCTCAGACTATCTAAGGGAAGAGGACTTGCCAGGTTGTCATCAGCCAGGTTTCTGTGGTGACCGCAGACACAGTAGGCATCAGGAGAGCAGTCTCTCTTCTCCTCCGTGGGCTAGTTTTTTGTTTTCATAAACTCAGTACCCAGTCTCCTCACCTGGTCATTTCTGAGCTCCATTTGAGCTCCGCCCTCTCATTCTTCCCATTGCCACAGCCTCTGTTTGAATGGCCTTCCCAGACTCACCTCTGCTCCAACACGGGCTGCTGCTCGTCCCCTGGCATTGTTCCTTCTAGAAGATGGTATCAGCATCTGGCCTGCTCCACAGATGAGAGTCATCTGCGCATTTTTGTTTTTCTTCTACCTCTCAGTCCATTAACAGAACCTTTTGGTTTTTCCCAACAGTACTGCTACCAACATATCTCAAGACACTATCATCTCTGGCTGGGCTTCTGAGATTGCTCCTCCTTCTAGTCCCTGTGTTCACTCTGTTTATTTGGGGGTCTCATCTTCCCATGGTCCTGAGGCCCCTATTCAAAAGTTGACATTAGACAGATCCTGTAACACTACATCCCAACACCCTGCAAGGTCTCACTGTACAGACAGAGCTACTGCAGCCTCCTCATCAAAAGTTATAAGGAATTTGGACCCTTCCTGATTCTTCTGCAGTGTCTCCAACTAATCTCTGCCTTGCTCAGTCCCCTGTATGCATAGGGGTCTTGGCAATTCTCAAATATTCCAACTGATTCCTTTCTGACCTGAGGTTGCTACGCTTGCCTTTTCTATAACCTAAAAATATTTCCACATTTCAATCTTTATGGAAAAAGTCATGTCCTCAGAGAGGCCATCTTGTCCACTGTACCAAATGGTCAGCTCCTCTTCACTACTGACTGCCTACACTACTGCATTCATGGCTCTTGTCAAATTATGTTGGATATTAGTTCATGTAATAAGTGTCAATCTCTCTCAACAGAATTTCAAATCTACAAAGGCAGGAGGCATATAATTTTTCCAAGAATATACTCGGGATCCAGAACCGTACTTAGACCAAAGTAGGAATATACATACATATGTGTGTGTGTGTGTGTGTGTGTGTGTATACATGTATATGTATATACATGTATATGTAGAGTTATATGCTGTCTGAGCATATAACTACATGCTCCCAGCAAAAGGGACAGTATTATGGATTTGAAATAGGTCATTTACTAAGAATGATTTTGAAATTTGTGACATTTCATGTGCAGGAGTGTAAAAGTATTGTACAATTATCACCAAGGTTGGTGATGTGCAGGATTTGCATATAGTGCATGCATGACAGCAGATACCGGCAGGCAAATAATGGTGAAAAGTAAAATTGTTTTAATTGCTTATATTGACAGCTCAGTACAAAAGAAGTCTTAGCTAACCCTCCTCATGAATGTTCTGAAGTCATGCAGCTGTAGCCCTGTCTTTCATGTGTTTTGCTTAATTTTTTTTCTACTTTTTATTTTAGATTAATTTTAGACTACAAAAGAGTTGGAGAAATGGTGTCCTTCCCCCAATCTCCTCCTAAACAACGTAATAAAATCATAGGATAATTTGCCAGAACTAAGAAATAAGTGTTAGGGTCTGTAAACAAGTCTGGATGGCGCCTGGCAAAATGCCAGAGGGAGTGGTTTGTGAAGTAATGCCAGCGAGCCATTAAGTGTGGAGATTCCTTATTGGTTGACTGATGTATCTAGTTTATGTTAATTAAGATAAGCTGTGCAAAATGTATAAATACCTCTGTTGTCCTACAATAAATGGCTCCTGCTGTATCAAGTACACAAGTTGTTTGTCACACACACACACACACACCCCTGTTAGTTTGCTGCAGCCGGACTGCGGCAATAAGCATGCACATAATGTCCCTGACTAGACGTTCCTCGGGTTCTCCCAGTGTCTGTGTCAAGAGCTAACTCCGGACCCCCGTGTCGTTTTTAGCTGCGGGCCTCTTTCGTCTCCCCCAACTGGCAGCACCTCAGTCCTGGTGGCCACACATTCAGAGAGCAAAGTCGTTATACAGAAGGATCCAGAGCAACGCTGACTGAGGTTGAGTTCAGTCTTTCCCACCAAACTGCTCTACTTTTGTGTGGTCCATCGGCTTCTGAATGAGTGACTGGTGTCAGCTCAGCTTTAGGAATAAACAGACAGCGGGCAGAGGCAGCAGCACCGAGAACTGGTTCTGAGGTAACCAGGAAGGTCAGCCGGGCAGCCCCAACAGTGGCTCCTGGCAGCCCCAAAGCATGCAGGACACATTCTGCCTCCCAAGTTTACCCCTGGTTTAAGTACTACAAGTTCGTCTCTGTGCACATTTTGCACACTCCATGACCTCATTAAACGACAAGTGTTGTTTCTAGCAAAGCTGCAGGTATATGCAGCTCCAAAGCCTTCACCTACTTACTGCAAGAAAAAGCAACAATGGCTGACGGTATTATGTGGTTACTGCCAACAACTAAGTTTAGGAATGA
Source organism: Marmota marmota marmota (assembly GCF_001458135.2). Classification (NCBI taxonomy): domain Eukaryota; kingdom Metazoa; phylum Chordata; class Mammalia; order Rodentia; family Sciuridae; genus Marmota; species Marmota marmota. Next base: position 4,607,868 of record NW_025999932.1, on the reverse strand, counting down.
AATGATTTTGTGACCTCTTCTGAAAACACAATCATTGCTCTTATAACATGCAATTAAGCCAGTCAAAGTCAGTCTATTTATAGTACCTATTGCATGATCTCACCTCATTTGTGAACTGAAACTCACCGGTGGCATTCTGCTGACCTGATTAAAGTACACTTATTAAGTTCACATAAATATCAACCACTGAATCACAGTATCCATATTCACTTTGCATAGTTCAGGTTTTTTTTTTTTCTTTTACCCTATTGGTGCTTGAACCCAGGGGTGCTATACTCCTGAGTTAGATTCCTAGCCCTTTTAATTTTTATTTTGAGACAGGGCCTCACTAAGTTGCTGAGGCTGAGTTGGAATGTGGGCTGCTTCTGCCTCAGCCTCCTGAGGAACTGGGCATACATGCAGGGACCACCAAACCCAGCCTCACTTTGTGTATTTAACAGACAGGAACAGTTACTGTTGGATTTTTAATTTTAATTTTCCAAAACTATCAAAACACGCTAAAATACACATACACATTTTTGAAAACAAAGTGATGTTTTTCTTTGTGAAAAATAATTGATGTTTATTTCCTTGTCATGCTTAAAAAAATATTTGGAGTGGAGAGAAATCAGATATGGGGTATAAAATTACTATTTTCTTGCTAAAGGAGAACAATTTTTCCTTATAACATTTGTTCATTTTTCCTGAATAACCAATTTATACTTAGCATAGTCCAGTTGAAAATTTAAAAACCCTTTGAAAAATTAGTAACTTAAAAATTTAAGAAGCAACTGTAAAATTACAAATAGATTATTTACTTGCATGAAAGATAAATGGATTGGTTTATTTTTAATTCACTTTATCTGTGCAAGTAGGTAAAAACAGCCTTACAATTCAAGTAAAAGCAAGTTTTAAATTATATCACAGAATTAGAATACTTACATTCCTACCCCCAATGCCCTTCACAGAGAAGTAGAATTGGCCTTCCTTTTGCTTTTCAGAGAGTCTGGGAACCTATACTTGAAGAAGCAAATTACTCCTCTGAAGTTGTATCATCTGGAGTGTAATTTCTTGTTTTGTTTTGTTTTTTTTCTTTTTCCCCAATAGTTTAGATCCCTTATATAGCAACTAAAATGAAAATGATAATTTTTTCCCAAATTAGGAAGGACTAAATTACAAGTTAAATAAGTGAAACCAGGAAAAAACATTTTTTCCTAATTAGAGATCATATTTGAACTATTGTTTATGAATATTCTATCTTCATTTTCAATTAAGTCTCTCCCCTTTAAGTGTAAGCATAACGATAACAAGCTGAATTAGCACAGCGAGAGAAGAGGCAAGGAGGAGCTGACTGCCATCCCGTCTGATACAAAAAGAAAAATAAACCACGCACATTTGTAGAAAGCTGCCTGCTAAGGCAGGGTGCAGGAAGTAGTCTATTTCCCACTGACTACACCGGTAGGACTGGGAGTGAGACCACAGGGGAAGCTGAATGCTGCCACTCAGCTGGGAGGTCAAGCAGGCAGATCGCTCCCTGCAAATCTGCCTCTCCATCTGCAGGAGCCAACGACAATATCCATACCTACTTCATATGACTCCATAAGTGAAATTATATAATCAAAGGAAAGCAGTTAGCGATAGCTCTGGTCCACAGGAAGGGCTAATTAAATGTTAGCTATCTCCACCATTATTATTTTTAAAACCTCTAAAGTTAAAAATAAGTGCATCTCTTTTAATGTTAAGCATGTAAGTATTCCCCGTTGTTTTTTCTTTTCTTTTTCTCTTTCCTTTCTAAATTCAGAATTCCTTAATTTAACTCAAAGGCATGTCTATAAGGAGGAAAGGTAAAGGCAATATTTTTAAGTTCTTGGAAATTAATTACACAGAAATCTTCTTAAAATAACATGTCTAAGGCTATTTGAAGAACAAGATTCTGTTTGTTCAATAGTTTACAATCTGTATATGTCAATTCTTAGAAAATAGTGTTAAGAGGAGCAAATTCTATATTTCTACATTCTGGAGTCAATTTTAGAAAGTGCTATTTCATAGTTTATTTTTAAATTTTTTTTCTCACTTAGTAATGATATTGAAATTGAACAGAAAGGACTTTTCTTAGTTAGATCCAGGCTTAGAATTAGAAAAAAGATAATAATTTTTGTAATACTAATAGTCTATTAGTCAGAATTTCAAGCTTAAAAGTGGTCTGTTCCGATATGAGACCTTGAAATAGGTAAGGACACCTTAGCTTCTGTAAAAACCGGATCCTTTACAAGTTTAAGTTTTGCCATAGAGAAGAATCTCCACCTCAGAGTCCCTTAAATCACAGTTTTTCTTGAACACTATTGAACATGACCTTACTGTTCCTTTATGTGCTGTTCTCAGGGAGAACGTGCTTGGAAGACTTGACATGTAGTCTGGTAGGGGAGAAAAACAAAATCAAAGATATATAACTTCACTCAAAATATACCATCCTCAAAGTTACATTAATGCAATTTGCAGATGATTCACAGTCAATGTCATCTAGCCATGTCTGAAGGAGACAGCGTGGAAGCCACATTTCCTTTAGGTTGGTATGCCGTCAAATCTCTCCTCTAACTGGACTTGTCCACACCATTTCCATTGCTTGGAAAGTCTCTTAGGTCCTCTCCTGAGAATATTTTTCTCAGTCCTTAAGTCTAGCTATTTCTGGATTTGAGATAAGTCCTCTACTCCTTGAACTGTTGTGCTAACTGTGGGACCCTTGACCCCTGAACTCCGCCCCAGGAAGAAATGGCCTGATGACCTCAAGCTTTAATATTCTAATGGAGTGCTGAAGGCTGCCCCCCCCCCCCCCCCCCCCCCCCCCNCCCAGGCAGCTCCAAGGGCCACTTCCTTCATTTATCTGCAGTGCTCTGCACAGGTTCTCTTGAACCCAGAAGGCCTAGATTTCCACGTGGAGAGCTTAGAAAGCAATAGAAGGTGACAGATCTCCCAGAAAGGAGTACAAAAGGGGGATCTTTAAAGTAGCAGTGACAAGCTAGAGAGAAAACTGCAAGCAGCCACTCCTGGGTATCTGGCATCTCAACCTTTTCTCCACCTGGAAGATGCTGCAGTTCATGTATTATCTACTCACTGAAAAAAAGAAAAAGAAAACCTTCAGAATGGCTTCAGCAGCTGCTTCACATGAAGAGGATGATGATGGGTGGATACCTCCCTGGGCTGAAAGAAGGGAAAGGCTACGTGCGTCAAAGCATTTTGGCCATTTTAAATGGCTTAGAGACTTGGGCACATCTGATGGAAATTAAGATAGTTTCTGGAAGTGAACCAAATGTGAACTTTTAAAACTCAGAGATGTTTCACAAAGCTCCATTACTCCCTGTATGAATTGATTTGTTCAGATTGGTGACCGCAGGTGAGATAGTGTCTGACAGACAGTTTCTGCCTCCAGTTCAACCCCCATCTCGCAGCACCAGGCAGCAGGTCCCTGCGTAATTCTCAAAGCTGAAGCTGCCAAATCAAACATGACTTATCTTCACACGTCTAATGGGCTACTGTCACCTGCAGCTGATTGGGTTTTGTTACCAGCCTGTCTAGAGCTATCTTGTCCAACTGAGAACGTGCCCCAGCTTAGAAGGCAGCTCTTGGGGAGGGTGCAGGGGACCTGTTCCGTGTTTGAAAATGGCCTCCTGCTATAGAAAATGAGACCGTTTCAAAGACCCAGTCTGATCTGAGATGGGACTTAGATATCCACTGTGTCTTAAGAGGTCAGAGGGTCCCAACACTCCACAGCGCAATCTTAGACTCAGGCTGTGTGCAGGAGGAAATGGCCCCAATAGCAAGCTTGCACAGGAAACAGCTGGTTAGGAAACAGTAGGTAGGGGTTCTAGTCTTGGTACAAACTGGCTGAAATTCATAACTATTTGTACTTTTTCAAAGCAGGTTGTGCCTCATTCCAATTAAAAGGGAAATCTTGGCTGGGTGTGGTGAGCCAAACCTGGAATCCCACCTACTGAAGAGGTTGAGGCAGGATGACCCCCAAGTTTAAGGTTAACCTGGGGTTCGTAGCAAGATCCTAACTTGGCCAGAGGCTGGTGATATAGCTCTTGGGCGCAACCCTCAGAACCTCAAAAATATATAAATAAAAATAATGAGAAAAGGAAAAAGGAAGTCTTGGTGCCCTTGAGTGGCTCATGGTGAAGGCTGGAGCAGTGGCCTTCCTCCAGTAGCTCATCTCGTTCCTGCCTCTTTGCCTGTGTCTTCACTCCGACTCCTGAAGCAGCACCATCGCCCGCTGATCCCACAGTCCTGCCAGCACGCTGTCTTGCTCTCCTTCCCCGGGAACGTCAGTGCACACCAGCAACACCCACCTCCCCCACCGACTCCCAGAAACAAACAGGCTGCTCATCTTTCCTCTAGTCATTAAGGGATCAGAGGCATAATGTAATGCTCTCGGAACTTCTCTTATCGTACTTAATCATTTATAGCACAGATCATTTGAAATACACTCAAAATAGAATTTCTGAAACTCTGATCTCATGCAAGAGAAAAGCCATCATGTATATTTTATTACCCAGAATACTTTATGTCTATTGACCAGGGTACTGAACCGAGTTACAAAAGCTCAGACATCTCTATTTTTCAAAAGCTCTATACCAAGAGCTCTGTTCTCAACTCCTTTGAACACTGTAAAGTGACAGAGGACTGGGGAGTCATGCAGAGGCGTAAATCTCTATTCCTTGCAGAGTTGGTCCTGACCAACTCACTCACGTACTTAATCATTGGGAAGAATGACCCTATATACATTTTATAATAAATAAGACTTTAGCATCACTCAAAACAGATTGTGTACAGTCGAACCTAGGCTTTACAACTGTGAGGAAAAAGCTTAGCATGTTGTGTAATAAACACTTGTACATAGTGCTCTCCATGGGGTAAAGCCAAGAGTATTTAGAAGAAAGGAACCCGCCTTCCCAGAGCTTCTACAAAAGACACAGAATTCTGAAGAAGAAAGAAAGAGGCCAGAGATCAGAGCCTATCAAAAGCTACAATTCTTGAAGCAACTGTGCCCTAACCTACTATGGCAAGGACCTTCATGATCTCTCCAATCCATAGGAAAAAGTATTCAAGAGTTGTTGAGCAAGAAATGCAAGGATGTACTGCCTCCTGCATTAAACATTCATGCCCACTCTTCCCCAGCCTGTTATAACTGTAAATACATTTAAAACATCGCCTCTCCATGACACAGGGAACTGTCAGCAGACGCAGCGCTTCAGCTTCAGGGAGCCAACTCTGCTGAGCTGAGACAGCTACCGCCCCACCTCCAGGGAGGCTGCTGGCTTTCCTACCCTGAACACACAGAGACAGGCAGAGGCAGAGGGAGCTGGGAAATGCCCCACTCACCACATCAAAGGTGGTTCCATGGCAGGCAGCCCCAGGCTCCCTGCTAGCACTGGAGGAACACGTCCAAAGTACTTGTCACGTTCAACAGACTGCTAGGGGTTGACTCATGTGCCCCAAAGAGGACATGTTGGCCTCTTACTCCCAGTCCCTGAGAATGTGCCCTGAGTTGGAGACAGGGTCTGTGCAGAGGGTCGCAAGTTCAGATGGAGTCATTAGGGTAAACCCCAGTCCAGGGCGCCCTGACAAAGCAGAGGAAAGCTGGACATGTGCGTGGGAGAAGGACGATATGAAGTCACGAGAAAGAAGCTGGGGCAGCCACAGGCCACGGAGAGGGTCTGCGAGTCCTGCAAGGGAGACCACCTGCTGACCCTTGGGTCTCAAACTTCTGGCCTCCAGAAATGTGAGACAGGACATTTCTGTTTTTGAAGCCACCAGGTGCAGTACTTGGTGGTTGGGCCTGACTTATTTAGCTGTGTGTTGCTTCATGGCCTGTCACACAGCCACCCACAGACACACCAGCACAGAAGCTAGAAGTGGGGTCGCATGTGTCTGCCTACCTGCCTAGAACAGTGCCTGGCATCCGGTGCTGCTCAATTAAAACTACTGAAAAAAATGAGTTATTTTAAGAAATGAAATTTATAATATATATGTAATTGGCTCCAACAGTTGCTGCAAAAAATTAAAGAACTTGGATTGAACAGCCCAATTATTACTTAATTGTTGTCTCTAAAACATGTCTTGTCAGATGTTTAAACATGAGAATAAGACTCTTAGGTTTAATTATTCTTCTAAATGCATCTGTACTTATCTCATAAATTCTGGGTAAAATTACTGATTGGCCATTTGGGCAGTAAAACATATTTCTTTGTAGAAAATTCAAAATAGCTTTTCCCTTTTGACCAGAAATGGACACCAATGAGCTTACAAGCTTTCAAATTCATGAGAAAAGGGAAGCCAGAACTTCAGTGGGTGTCTGAGAGCAACAGGGCACATGGAAAAACCCCAGTTTACATCTAAAACACAGAAGCCATGACAGATCTGCAGTCAGAGGGTCACAGTGATAACAACCAAAATAACGAGGACCTTTTGAGAATGGAAGGAGAGACTGATTGCTCTGTTCAGCATTTCTCCAGGCACCATGATCAGCTCTGGGAATAATGAGTGGTGGGAGGTCCACCAACACACATGCACCCACCACCTGGGACAAGTCGCGTGTTTGGGGACATCCCTGGAAAGGCATACTTTTCCTTCTCTGCCCTTTTCCAACTCCATGTGTGGTTCTCTCCCACTTCTGGAGATGACAGCCAGCATGGATTCCATCTCAGGTGACAAAAACGTGTTCCACACACTGTATCACTTCAAGTCAAGGTCCTAGCTCAGGAGCTGAAGTTCCCAGTCCAGGGTGACAGTGACCAGTGGCAGACATCCTTAGAGAGAAGCAGCTCCCTGCCTCCTGAGCCTGAAGGTTTCTCCCTTGCCCTGCTCTCCTGCTCTTCTTGCCGTCTCCAGCATGGAGCCCCCAAGCTGGGCAGGCTGGCGGGAGGGAGTCTCCCCTTCCTGGGGCTGTGTGGGATCTCAAGACCTTCTCCTCCCTGTCTGTGGAGATGCACCCCGTGGGACCTTTCACCCTGGCCAGTGGATGAGGGGCTCAGTCCCAGGCACCTAGACACACCTGCAGCTTCTTCACACTCTGCCCTTCAGTTGCTGTATTTCATGAGAGAGAACACCATCTGCTAGACATACTCATGCTAAACATACCTGCTTCCTCTGAAAAAGTGACAGTGGTAACAGTCTCCCTGTGCAGCAAGGTCTCCTGGTTCTGTTTTCAGAAGGGATCAGACATGTTCTCATAGTAAGCATTTTCCCAGGATTAGGAGGATACTCTCTCTGTTTCTATATCATCTCTCTAAAGTCTCCTTTTCCTACATTTAAGGGCAGAGACCTTGCGGGTGAGAGTGGGATTTAGAATATACCACCTTACACCAAAAGGGCTAGGAGGGGTAGCCCAATGACAGGATGTGAGTTTAACATGTATGAGACCCTGAGTTTGACCCCCCACCCCAGTACCCGTAAGAAAATAGAGTACACAAAAGATTCAGTCTTCAATCCTGTGAGTGTGTATGTGTGTGTGTGTGTGTGTGCAAGAAATAGAGAGATAGGGGAGAGAGAGAGAGAGAGAGAGAGAGAGAGAGAGAGAGAGAGATCCATCCCCAGGAATAAGCTGGTCTTGCTACCCTCTTATACAGAATGGAGATGACTGGCCAACTAGCATTCAAGACCCACCAGGGCCTACCTCTTCTTGATTCTAGGTGTTTGGTTCACAACCTCAGTTTGGAAGAGGTCATCTGTTGCCTTTGGCCCTTGGCAGGGTTCCAGACCTCAGAGGAGGCCAGGAGGAGCCAACGGCCCTAGGAAGGACGGGAGGCAAGAACTGGAGTGAAGGAACAAATAGTGGATCGTTTTAAGAACTGAAAGAATGCTAACATGTAGCAAAGTCCAGAGGAGTAGAGAGAGAAATGGAGTGGAAATTCCTATTCACAATGCCTAAGCAACCTGCTAGGCTTGGAATCTTGAATGTCCTCGAAAGGCCCACCTGTTGAAGGTTTGGTGGAGCCTTCAAGAGGCAGGGAACTAGAGGTCATCAGGTCATTTGGGGCCTGCCCTTGGAGGGTGAGAGACCCCAACCTCTTGTTCACTCTCTCTTTTGGCTTCCTGGTTTTGAGATGTGCAGTGTTTCACTCTCTCCCTCCTACCATGATGTGCTGCCTCCCCAGAAGGCAAAAACAGTGAGCCAAAAAACACTTTTTATTTTTATAAGTCAATTATTTCAGCAATTTTGCTATAGAGATGGAAAGCTGACTCTCATATAATCCTTTAAAGAGGGTTAAGTTTCTTCCAATACTCTAGGTATCATATATGTATATAAGAAAAAAAAGAGCCCTTAACTTTGATTTATTTCTCATTTTGCTGTCAAAAATTCTAGAATTTGTATTTCAGAAATTCAAATGTGAGCATTTTTTTGTTCAGAAGAAAGTGGAGGAAGAACAGGTAGCGGAGACTAAATTTCTAGTATTCTAGATCATCTTGGTCATTTTCTTCATGAGAAATTACCAATATTTTATAAAATTTTCCCACCTTCTCAGTACTTGGTGCAGGCAGTGAGAAAATAGGGGTCTTTGCTATGAGGCTGGAATGAGAGCATGCTGTGACCTGAAGCAAAATGTCCACTGGCGAGGGGTCCCTACCTCCAGGAGAAGGAGAGGGGGTCTAATCTCCAGGTGTCCCTGGCCTCCTCCCCAATGGTAGGGAAAGGGCAGAGAAGATGATAATGAAAGAGCTCAGTTAAACAAAGTGTGGGAACCATGCTGAGCTTACGTCAGTCAGCAACACTTATCAGCCACAGTAAGGAAAACAGTTTTCTGGGAGTTCTCTCAGAGGAGTCCACAAGGGGACCCGGCCAAGGTAACTTGGTAGGAGTTTTCCATTTTCAAGGTAAAAACTTATTTCTCCATCAAAGTGTGTGCAATTCCAATCAAAGTTGATGATTTTTTTAATAGATAAAATATTAGTCCCACTAGAGTTTTGACTCTCAAAAATGACAAAGAAAGGAAGACGTGGCCTTTTCCAAGGTATTTGACTAAAACAATGGAAGTCAATGACTACATAAGACTTGAAGAGAAAGGGGTGTCAACAGGAGATTGAGTGAGTAGCCACAGCCCTGAGCAGAGGAAATCTTGTGACAACATACAGCAGCCTGGGCATGACCCAAAGAGACTTCTCGGGTCGGTAATAACCACTTTAATAAGCGGTATCACCTTTTTTCCTTATTATCATTCAACCTAATAAGTTACTATTTTCGTGGGTGCTCAAGGGAAGGTATTAATTAAGAATTGTAATCTCCATTTTACTGGAAGTCATTAGTTCAGTAACTTATTAGAATAATACTGAGAAATATTTCCACAGCTTTCAGACAACCTCTGGCACTGAATAGCTAATGCACCTGAGAAAAGCTCAAAAACTTAAAACAAATATGACCTGAAATAAATGAGGCCTTTTCTGAAGTCAAAAGAGCCCTTGCAAATGTGTGGCCTATGTGTGGTGTGAACACACAGAAGATCATTTAAATGGGACACATTGAGTGGAAGAGGGAGCTACCACTGGTCAAGCTAGGGCAATGGTGTGCAGGGTCCTCTGAGGCCACCTGCAGGCCGTGTGTCTCATTCCCAGTAGCGAGACTGGGGAGACCGCATGGTCTGATTTCATTAGGAGCCGGTTTCTTTAAACTATCTCTTTTTGAAATAAAAATGTACCTGCCTATGTATATTGCAAACTTTATTGAACCTTCAGGGCAAATTCCACTGGTGGAGTCCCCCCCACACTTTTTTTTTCATAAAAGTCCCTACAGTACTGTGAGATTTTCACAGAAGAAAAGAGAATAAGATAATTATGGACAAGAGGCATTGTCAGGAAATGTATGGTCAGGCGGGACGGTCACTGGCGGCCAACTGCTAGCCCAGAAGGAGCAGTGAGAGCAGAAATAGAAGGTCAACAGGTCAGGAGGACAACAAGAAGAACCACCAGGAAGAGTGGCAGGAGATGTGACAAGTGGAACCTCTAATGGGGACATCCAACAATGCCCTGCTGCATTAGGTGAAAAAACATATTTTTATTCTCCTATTCTGTACTAGGTGTTAGGATATATACAAGAATATAAGGTATAGTTCTCGTCACTGAAGACATTAATGGACTTTTGAAGAACTACATTGGAAACGAGAATGACCAAGTTTCTTTTATGACCAGAAAACGAATTTTAATAGTAAATGTCGGTTGCTTTTCTGTTCATGGCAACGATCAGTTGAAACTTGAGTTTTTAAACCTGACATCTTCCTGCAGCTCCCACTGACTGAACTGATTTCCCTGGTCATACATTTACCTCCTGTGCTGCTTGATATTGACTCCTGTTCACTTAGTCAACACTGGGTCACTCTAGAGGATCTTCCTAAAACACGGGGGGTAAGAGCCGGTTGAAGGCCACAGACACAGGGGGACAGAGATGGTGAGCCTCCTGACATCTACTCAGAACATCCCAGAGAGATGCAGGAAGCACAGCGCCTCCCAGTGCTCACCGTGGCAGCTCCAAGGACTTCAGGCTGAGCCTTTGGGGTCTGCGGATGTGACCATAGGCTGTTAGCGTATGTGGATGAAGGTAATGAAGCAGGAAATCATCAGTACTGATTGATGGATATGAGTCAGATTAAATGTGTGTGCATATAAATATATGTAAAATAGACATATAAATACATATGAAATCACTTATGATTGTGGCAAAGCCAAAGGAAGCAAGGAGACCCCGGGGGGCACATTGGAGGTCAGAACCCCACTGTTGTGGAAGGTCTAACATCTGGGACTAGGGATCAAGGTTCTGGATTGCATCTCACCCACTTCCCTCCAGCTGTGCACATCCACTGACAAGCTCTGAGCGCTGAGCCCGCCATCCCTCTAGGAAAGCCTGGGAAGGACCGTTCCTGAGACTGCTGCTTAGAGTCCTTCAGGAGAGTCTGCTCCTGCCAACTCTGCAGGGTCCATAGCACGGTGCCTTCTTCCTGCTATTGCACGCCCTTCTCTTCTGTAGGCTGAGAGGTGACCAATGGGGAAAGTCCTTACGGACTCTCCAGCCCTCTCCTTTGGCTCTGTGTGTTCCTGACATCAAGGTTAACTTGTATGTCCTGGGACGCCGAGGAACCCTGGCGAGACTTCGAGGTGTTGGCGAGCTCACTGCACTGACAGGCTGCTTCTGACTTAGATCAGCCTGCCTTCGGATTGCATGTGATGTCAACCAACAAAACGGTTACCAGGCCCCACTTTGTCCTTAGAGGCAAGCACCCAGGATCCCGGTTTTACTGTGTCTACCATGTTCTCTACTCAGCCTGAGTTGATGTCCATATTTCAAAGGTGGTTGTACCCACCACCATCCAAACACTTTGATTTTTGAGCTCCCCACAGACGTGGCCTTGAGTTGCTCTCCTTGACCAGGGTTCATCAAGCCCAGTAACCGGTCACTGTTGCCAAAGTTATGCTCAGGAACCCGAGCCCTGACACTAGCTAAAGTAACCAGTGGTCATAGAAAGAAGGAGGGTTTAATACTAATATGTCTTCCTACAAATAGGCAATTCTAACATGGTAAAAATAACCCAGGGCCTGGCGTGTCAGACTGAGGAGAGCTATGTTGAAAGTCCTTGATATGCTCTCACACAGTTGATTCCGTTACGACGAGCTTGCCTGATATTTATTCTTCCTCCCGCACCAGCATGATAATGTTCCAGAAGCAGAGGAAACAAGTGGGCAACTTATACTTCATCTGTGCTGTTCTTTTCAAAATATGAATTTGATGTATTTTTCTAAACTTTGTGGCAAAGGGCACATATGCTACCTTTAAAAATCCATTTTGAAGAAGGAAATATTGAATGTGACTCCTTGAGAAATGATCATTTTTAAATAGTTTTTCTTACTATTTTAGCTATCCAGATCAATGATCCCAAAACCTTATCACTGTCCTTCAGAATTCTCCCAGTTTAGCCAATGAATTCAGAAAAGGGAGACCTTTTTCCTTAACACAGAAAAGGGGACACAGAATCTTACATGTGGACAGTTGTGACTGATTTACCCATAGACGTACCAAAAATACTGAACCACATAAAATAAAAGGTCAACAGGTACATTCATCTTCAGGAATGTATATTCCCTGGGTAAATACTTCTGGAAGTTGAAAAGAAGCATTTTAAAATTGGGGTTCTTGTTATTATTTGTCTTGTGTGGAATAAATACATAAATATTATTGTAGGTTTTGATAGGATGGAAATCAATTATTTGCTGCTCTTCCCTATGCAAATTTTGTTGACAAGTTATTAATGATAAGCAAAGTTGGCCTCAATTCAGAATAAAAAATTAAAAACCCTGAGCGTCTGATGGTTGGCGTTGCTCTCAACACACAGTACAATGACTGTCCATCATTGGCATTTAACAGATATCAGTTGTGAGTTCAAGAATGAATCGATGGTTAGGAAAACAAGCTATATATTTGTCCAACTGCCAGAGGTCAGTCGATTATTTCACAAGTAGAAAACAGCTTTCCTCACTGATGCCCCAGGCTTTTTGGTATGTGTGGGGGTGGTAAAAAGCATCATGTTTAGAGCAGAAAGTCACAGAGGAACCTGCAAACGTGCATTCCCACACCTGTCACGGGGTGTAGAAAACACCCCTGTATCATTCTGTGACCTTGGCTCAGCAGAAGAGAGCCAGGCAAAATCTTCAGGGGCAGCTCTCTTGCCTCTGCTTATTGAGAAACAAAGGAGGTGCGTAGCCTTATGTGTCGAATAGAACTAAGGCCAAGTTATATGTACTGTATACCAACATGGGTGTGTGCGTCCATTCAAAGGAGCACTTACCTAGGTAACCGTGGGACACTCAAGATACAGTGAGATGTGCAATGTTCCTAACTCACCTGATGACAATGTGCTTCAAAACTAAAACAAAAAGTACACACACTTGTGCTCCCCCCAACATACACAATGATTAAGAGAGAAGCAAGGTTCCCAGCCCCTGCCCCTGCTGGACACTGGCCTTCCCAGTGTCCACCCAGTTCTGAGACCCTGCCAGCTCACCATCCTGACACACGCATCCTGAGCCTTGTATGGCAATACCTGTGTTGGCCATGCTTCCTTGGTTTCCCACTTCCTGGAAGAGTTCCAATCTGCACACACCAACAACACCCTCTGAGACCCAAGTAATGGCAAAAGCCCTGAGGTGGATCACCAGGAAGAAAACAAGGAGCAGAACACCCTAACTCCACCATCTATTTCTGCTAATTATCTCACTGGCTGTTTTGCTGCTTCCTTTACAAACAGGCAGGAAAAAAAAAAGAAAGAAAGAATTAAAAAAAGACTAAACAAAAAGAAAATGAGGTGTGTAACAATTATAACATTTTGTGAATCCTATTATTGCCAAGGTGAATTATTTATATCAAACGAATTAGCAACTGAAATCTTTAATTAATAATGCTCTTCTAAGAAGACCATAAAGTTTCAGTTTAAATGCTCTGGAAAGACCATAGCATACAATAAAAATGACTTTAGAATCAAAATTTGGCTAATTGTCTGTCAAAATATTCATTTAATGCTGTTTACTTTGAACCTCGGCCTCAGAATTGTATGCTAGTCCCATGCATTTGATTGTTTAATAAATGATTCAACAATCCTCTGATTTTTAGCTTTTCAAATATAATTAGGCATATTAACATATATGAATTTGGCTTATTATCAATTATTTATGCAAATTTAGGCATAGGTTTTCAATAGAGTAGCTCAGTTTTTTTTTAAGTGGATGTTTTACTTGGTAGTTTTTCCCCCTGTGTAATTATGCTTACCATAGGCAAACCTTAAGAATAATTTGCATTTAGAGAATAGACATGAACAAAGAGAAGATGGCCTTCAACCATGCTCTTGGCAGTGATTCTCAACCTGGAGTATGCCCAGAGCATTTTGAAGGCTGGTAAAAACACAGACCGCAGTATTCTAGCAGTGTGTCTTTAAGTCTATCAATCCATGGGAGAAATCTGTTGTAGAAATTATTTTAACCAGATACATTTATAATCTCTACCAAAATTCCACAAAATTTGAAGAGTCTGCAGTTTTGAGGCACTTAAAATTGGTAAAATATTTAAAAGGATAATAATAACAAATTGATATGGTTGGCATAAAAATATTTTCATACAAGGATAGTATGAATCGAATAATGAAAAAACTGATAATGTTTGCACTGAAATATTTTAACACTGAAATATAGGCACAGATATATTGAGAATAGTTTCCAATGGAGCAAAATTTGCTCTGTATTTTCCACATATCTCAGCACTTGTAAAGACTTTCTTTCCCAATAAAAGTGACATATCATGGATGGAGTAAATTGAAATTGACTACATTTTTTCAATTCTATGATGATATTGTTTTTTTTTCAAATTAAGAAATATTCCTCAGCAAAATAAGAGGGACATACTGCTTGAGAGAGAGAGGGCCAAATTAAAAATAAATGAAATTGTAAAAAGAATAATTAATCTATGTTACTGCCTACTGTTGAAATAATTCATATAATGTTTATAGTATTCTTTTATTTCAATACATATTGATTTTCTTGTTTTTTACTTTTGAAATACATTTTATCATTAATTATTTTATAGATAACCTTTTTAAATCCACTGATATAATAAAAAACTTCTTGGTCAATAAATACTTTTTTTTATTTATATGTTTCCAACATTTTCATTTACTCTCAACATTGTTTCCAATTGGGAGATAAATCATGTGGTTCATCAATTTTTACCACACCACTCTTCAGTTTCCTTATAATGTGTGTTTCAGGTCCTCTCTGAACTGTCCTTTCTTAGAACTGAATTACAAATGAAGGCAGTCAATCATGATTTTGCTTTTTCCTAGCTTGCCTGAACAGTAATCTTTATTCTTCAGTCTTAAGAATATCCCGTATCTTTTGTAAAGACAGTTTGTAAAACAAATCTTGCTGTATTACTGTGTTCAAAAGTGAACCACTGGGCCAGTTTTGAGAGGCTCCACATGGACACTCCAGGGAAGACCTGCTTGACGAGACTCCACTAGGCAGGCACTAAGGGCTCTGCAGCCCAAGGAAGTCTGGGCTGGGTGGATGGGTGTTAGGACATAGGCCACGTAGGCAAGCCAAGGTCAAAGCTGCAGTGCCAGAATGATTTCATTTTCTTGCCCACTCATAACATTGGACCCTCTTTTAGAATCTATTCTGAATATTGTTATCACAACAAACACTGGAGATACATGAAAGCAAATTATTATTTTGTCAAATGGATTTTGTATGACAGGCTTTTCTCCAGAGTAGCTCATTTCCATGTCAAAGAAAAATATTGTGTTCTCTAAAATAAATAGACCATTTGTTAATAATCCCCACCCAACTGAAACAGTTGCTAGCTTCAACAACAATGTTAAACTGCTTTTTCTGCTGCCGTGTGGTTGTCTATCAGCTCCAGTGGCATATGGCTGCAGATTTAGGATAGCAACAGAATACCAAGCAGACCCATCTTAACTTGGGGTTACTAACGAGCCCTGCCCGGTACCTTGAACGCTGTCTTGGGGAGACCCAGTGGGGAGGTGACCAAGGCCTGCCTGGACTCCTGCCCATTGACACTGCAGATCAGCGAGTGCTGATCCAAGTCCATGAGTGTGTGGCAATTCACCTGCAGTAGTGGATGACTCACGTACCTCTTGTTGTCCCACAGGACAACGTGGCTCCTGCCAAGTTGTAAATTGCACAATGACAGAACCGGATTCCATCAATTCTTAAGGATCAAGTTTTAGTCAGGAGGAAAACGTTACAAAAGGTTGGTATTCATTAATCATCATTATTCTTTTCTTATTTTGCTAATAAATATAAAACTTTATAATCTAAGCGGCAGTTCTAAAGGGCACATGGATCCTCCCTTCCTTCTTACCCAGTTGTGGTGATAACTTGAGAAAAATGTACTTCCAGGCTCTGGTACATGGTAGATACTCAGTTCTTTAAAAAGAGAGAAGGATCAAGTCCAATAAATCTCAACATCTTATCATGAAACTAAGACTATAAATAAAAAGGTGCAGTCTCCATAAAATACCTTTAGAAAGGCTCTTAAATTCATGCAGAATGTGAAAAATGATCTACTATCTATCTGCCTCACTAAATTTCATTTTTTGCCTGATGGATGTACTCTCCAAACCCATAAGTCTCTATGTCTCCCCAATCTAGAGCCCGTGGTAGAGTTCTCTGTGCTCCTTGACCTCCCTCCAACTGTGCCCCTAGACTTCAAGATCACTCCTTTTCCCTCCCCTCCAATCTGCCCCAATTCCTGTGTCTTCTCAGCTGTTAATCTCAGCCAATTGAGTTCACTGCTTAAAATTTGTGCAATTCACACTAGAAATTCAGAGCACAGTGCTGTTTGTGCATTAAAAGAACATTTTGGAAAAACACATCCATTCTGTTAGGACGTTTTGAGGCCTCTTGGACCACGGAGGGAGAAATGAGGTCGACAACCACATCTACGTAGGCAGATGCTCATGCTTGGGCTCAGGCCTGTGTGTGCCAAGGCCTCAAGTGAGAGATGACTTGGGTTCCTTCCTACTAAATGATGTAAGTGGTGGTAAATGAGATTAGGGGACTCTAAGCTCCTGTTTCGCATGCCGTGTCTCAGTTAGCAATCACAAATACCAGTCAAATTGGCATCAATATGATTCGCAGTACATACCAATGGAAAGCAAGGATTGTAATAGGGAGTCTAAGCTGCTTACCCACAGTTTTCCTAAAAGTAAATTACAGATCTGGATCAGATAGCACCAGTCTCTGTGAGCACATAACCTCATCCAACCCCTGGACTGGGGCTTCCGTCCTCACCCTCAAGTCTCAAGGGCTGTGTGCTCTTTTAGTACCCTCTCCTACACACACTCCTCCCGAGCAAACCCAATCACTGCCAACAGCCCATCTCTGCCTCTCTGCTGCTCTCCCAGAGAGCAATGCCTTTTTACTTTGCATCTTCCCATGTTGGGAATGAGTCATCCAGTCACAGCAGATAAGGAAAGGAAATCTAGTGGAGGTATACGTGATAATGAAAGGTGTCCTTTACATTCTATAAATTCCAAACTACTAGAAGTAGGAGCTTTCAAGGATACAGTGTATGACAAATTCCTGAAAATACATCTATATATGCAAAATATTAATGCTGGTGCATGTTGAAAATGTGCTAAATACTTAAAGTGCAAGTGGGTTAAAGAAAGAATTTATTTATTTTTTTAATTGGGACGATGAAGCCACAGAGGTCGATTTTAATTTCTCAACTCATTTAATTTCTCCAAGATGGTCAGTCCTCTCCATTAAATATCTCCTTCCCCTGTCTTCTAGGGCACTGTGTTCTGCTGGTTTTCTCTTACTTATCCATGCTTCCTGAGGGTTTCCTCATCTCTGTATTGTGGGTCCCATCTCTCTGACCTCTGACACACCAATGTTTTAAAAAACATTGATTTGTCCAACCAAGAGCACATATATTCCACTGTGAAGACATTGTCAATGTCCACCAGCCCTGATGATCACTTATGTGGACCTGGCTCTTAAGAATTAGAACAATTACATATGGAGAAACTTGAAAAGTATCAAGGACTAACACACACACACACACACACACACCCCAAAGCTATTAAATACTAGAAATTTTCCTCAGGAAACTGGGGAGAAAAACCAAATATCTCAGGAAGAACAATTGACCTGATCCTGAGTGGCATTTAGACAACCTGGACCAAATGTCAACAAATTTCCAAAGCTTTATTTCAGAGGTACTCCATACCTCATTTTAAATTAGAAACCATGGGCACAAAAATAGAGAAAGTCATGGGAATTCTGCATATATTCTGAAAAATACCCATGCAGATCTATAACTTCTTCCCGAATGTTATTTCTACATTACAGAACTATAGGAATTTGTTTGGGGAGAAACTAAAATGCCCAGGCTAAAGGAAATTCCCAATCAATAGATTTTCAGAAATGGTAAGATTGGGGCCCAGTTGAGGTAGAGTGAATCCAGAGTCAACAGCCAGTAACAGAAAGTCCAGAAATGGGTCGTCGGGCTTGTTCAGTCTGCATATTGGGAATGGGCAAGTCATACACTTCTTTTAACAGAAAGGCCAGAGCCCAGCTCAGAGCTGGCTTGAGCTGCTGTCTTGGACTCTGCTGGAGAGGAGTGTGAAGTTCAGGAACCCTAAGGGCTTTTAAGGAGGGCCGTGGACTCCTATGGAAGAGTTCCTACAGAAGTTCCTATGGAAGAGTTCAGAGCACAGTTTTTCTCTGGGATGGTAAGCTGAAGCCTGTCCACTTGCTGGGGGTGAAATGTGAAGTCTCACACTGACCTGGAATCAAGGTTTATTGCTCAATAGATATTCGAGGGTGGCGTGGAGCTCGCTGCACCTCACGGGTGGTGTGGGGCGCTGCAGAGAGGTAATGAGAGACCTCCACCACTGGCCCTCTGCCATGCTTCATTCCAGCCAGGATGAAGGCACTGGGCAAGCTATTGCAATTGTGGTCACCCAGAAAGGCAGGGTATTAGAAAGAAAGCATCTCCATGCCAGAAGTTTGCTCACCCTAGAGCACCTGCGCACATGCACACACACACACGCACACATCCTTAGGTTGGAAATAAGGCAGGGTTAGGAACTGCCTTCCCTGAGGAACTTCACAGGAGAACAGCCCCAGGTAAGTGGGACACTGCAAGGAGAGGCCCCTCCAAGCAGAGAGAAGAGCGTGGGTGTGATTCACAGCAGCCAGAAGCTGCATGTGGAGCAGACAGAAGAGCAGAATTGTCTTAAGAGCAGGTGAGGGTGATGGCCTGGCAAGTGGGGAGCAGCTGGGGTGCCCTTACCTTAGGGGGTGAAGGCCGCTTCTCTGTCCTTGCTATCCTAGGAAATCAGGAAGCCACTGGGGGTCTCCTCAGATTATGAGGGTGCTCAGCTCACAGTTCCATTGCTAAATGAGCTATGACTCCAAGTGGCACACATTTAAATAGAGTTTTCTAGAAGAACCTTGGTTTGATCTGAAATAACCAGAATAATGGCCAATGGTTATTGAACATTTTTTGATACCATGCATCAGGCTAAACATGTCACAGAAATGGCCTCATTGAACTATCACAGTCGAAATTTCTGTGAATCATTCACTACTAGCGCTTTCATCTAATGAAACAAAAAATAATATTAGTGATATATATATATATATATATATATAGATATATATATATAGATATATATATATTTATTTTAAAAAGTCTTGCCAAAATGGAAAACAAATATCTAGTAGCCATGCTGCTTTGCTACCACTCCTTCTCCCATCCAGGGTTGTGGCATAGATCATTTTCTGCATGACACTGACTGCCACCATCACCACAGGAGAGACTGCTAAATGCCCTCTCCCACCAGCACTCAAAGCTTCTGAGGGACGGCAGTAGTACATGGCTGACCATGTCTGTGTCCCTGCAGCAAGTCACAGCTGCTGAGTTGATGTGGATCTAACATGCTTTGCAAGTCACTGTCACACAACCCTGAGACTGTGACAGCATAAGAAAATCGTTCAGTTAGATGTTGTGCAAGAATATTTATCATGCTACAGTATCAAAATATTCCAATTTGCCCATTACCACATGAACCTGCGCAGCCTGCTGTGATGGCAGCGATCTCCGCACCAGCAGAGCATCCTGAAAGGAGGAAGCTGTCTCAAAGAGGAAGCTAAGAATTCATGGCACTTGCAGAAGTAAAGTGAGAGTGCTTTTGCAGAGGCCAGTTATTACTTTGTTTAAGAGGAAAAATGAGATTTTCTTGGTAAGGAAATACAATGAGAAGAATATCACATTGAGAGTCATATATGAAAACCACGTAACATTTAAAAAATTTAGCCTGGAATTATTGAATATATTAAAATTAATCATCTTGCCAAAAGCAGGAATATCATTTCCAGAACCAGTCGGAAGGGAACGCGATGTAATAAAAGAATAATCCAAATTTTATTCTCTGCCAAATTAGAAAGTAGTCGTTGACTTTTCCATGAAATATTTAACATTTATGATTATACAATTTATGTTTATGCACTAATATACCTTAGCTAAGGGTTCAGAAAAAAACAAAACTTTAGAAGAATAATTAATAACTACATAATTTTAAGTGCTGTTATTTTCAATAAAGAAAAGGTTAAGTACTAAAAGTCTTTGAATATAAGAAACAAAATTGCTACATTTAAACTTTATCCATTAATAAGCCCTATGTGCATACTATAATGTGGTCATAAGAGGAAAATAGAGAAAGTAAATCCACCCATCTCCTCATGTACCCTCTAAAAATTCTTAGATCAATGTATTTGAAATAAACAAGAGTGATATAATGGAATTGTGGATGCGGGTTAATGTAAGCTGAATGGCATGATGGGTAATAAAGCAAATAGCCTTGTATTGGCCACTTTTCTTCTCTTTCTGAAGTAATGCTTCAGATATTCAAAAGGTTTTATATTTGAAGCTCTTTTCCTTCCCATTAATCATACAATTATATCACACATTAAAAAATAAAGGTGGTCATGTGTGTTTCAAAACCTTTTCTTAAATTTTTGATTCAACTTTTAATTTTTTTAAAGGAAATGTTGTTAAATAGAAACATTTCAATATTCTATTTTTAAAATGTTACATAATAAAAACTATAAAATAATTTGTTACGATTATCTGCTTTAAAAGTCTCATTGAAAATTATTTATGAAACATATGCATATATTTCATTACTTTTATGATGTTAATATTAAAGTGTCATTTTCCCCTGGAAATTATTCAATAAAAAGCACAGAGTGGTGGTTCAGCTTCCTCCCGCCCGCCCTCCTTCCTCTCTCACTTGCTTCCTTCCTTTCTTCCTTTCAATTTTTATTGCACATGAATTTGCCATCATCCCAACCCTGATCTCTCACACACTCACATATGCACACCTGGCCACACATGCACACAGTAGACAAGAACACACACACACATGGGTCTCACACACGCATACACCAACACACACACCTGGTCTCTTTCACACACACACACACACACACACACACACACACACACCCTCAGCTGTTTTTATGAACTCTCAATTCTCCTCCGTGATCTGCTGGCCACTCCCTTTGCCAGCATTACCCTAGACTGTGAAGCCAGCACTGTCAGAAGCCACTGAAGGAAGCATTTGCTCAAGGAGTGATTTATTCAGCTGACAAACTTCCAGAGCGCTGTTTCTTGAGGGAGTCCTGGAGGGTTTTGTGGAGCCGGAGCCTGGGGCCCTGGGGCCTCCTCATCCTCTTTCCTCAGAACCTGACTCTGCTCCCAGACGTCCCTTCACCTCCCCTGCCTCTCCCCAGCACATTTCCTGTTTCATTCTTAGCTGTCTCTAGCTGTATCAGCAGGGAAAAGGAAGGAGACAATTAACATTGAAAATAATAATATGGGGACAAAATGAAAATGTTCAATTAAACTTCTCAACAAATGTACAAAACATGTTAAGGTCATTCTATCAAAAATAGTACATAAATATAGATATTTAAAAATAATAAGATTTTCGTAAATTAAGAAAAATTTCCAGAAATGGCCAAAGAGTCTTAAAGTAATAAATTATGGGGAAAAAATAAAATGACATTAGAAGAATTTGGAGAAAAACTGAAAAACTCAGAGTAATACCGAAAATTTTACTAAAGTACAATAAGGATAACTTTATTAAGTATATCCAAGGAATGTGTATAGAAAAAAATTAACAATTAGACTATAAGAAAATGCACTGAAAATATTGAAGATAGTCTTATTTATTTGAAGACCAAACTATGACCCTTGGGTTCCAAAAAATGAAAGACTTCTTTAAGAATTGCTATGATGGCAAATTGAAAACTGCCGAACAAAGCTTTGTAGGAAGCACCTAAAACTATTGTAACCAAACTATCCAGCAGGTCTCAAAGTCCACTGTGTAAGTGGTTAAGAATCCACGGTTTAGTGATTTGGCCATTTGAGTCTTTTGCCAATTGACTGTACTGACTTAGATTTTGGTGCGTTATTTTGGAGAACTTCCTGTTTTCTCCCCTGAGCCCACTGTGAAACTGGATTATACATTTCCATTTGTGAGGACAAATGCAAATTAAACATCTGATGCTGAATTCTCCCTGGTGAAGGTGAGGAAGACCGCTCTTCTCTCTCCTCCAGTTTCTCAGAGCATCTATCTGCCTCAGATGATTTGTGAGCCTTTCTCCTCTAGAAAGCGCAGGCAAATCCTTCTGAAGAGAAGATGAGCTTTTCTCAGCTCACCCTTGTCAATTTTATCACTCAGCAAGGTCTTTCTCAAGGCCTAGGAGGGAGGATGAAGACCCCTGCCTGGCCAGCCAAATCCTCAGATCAACCATGCAACCCACCTACCAGGGAATGGCCCTCAGACCAGTCATGTATTAGCATACAGCTTATTGTCTTAAAGTTATTTCTCAATCTTGGCCATAAAGGTTTTGATAAAACCAGGGGTTTATATGTGTCGAGTTCTTTTTTTTTTAATTTTTAAATCAGTCCCTAGAAGTACAAATCATAAACACTCAGACTATAATAAAATAAAAGCATTTGGGCCTCAGCATGTAGCTCAGTGGTACAGTATTTCCCTCCCCTGTAGAAGACCTTGGTCTCCATCCCCTGTACAAAGCAATAAATAAAAACATTAAAGTTAAAAAAAATGAAAAAAATTAGTCTCACTCTAAGCTTTCATTTGAATTAATATATGCAGGAATGTTTTCCCTCACACAATACCACACAAGTGTTTCATAACTTCAGCATATATAAAGACAGAATCAAAACTGTCAATGCCAAATGAAGATCCAAATGATAAATTTTGATGTTTAACTTAAAAACTGCACAGGAAAATAATAGCCGTGCCATATTGGCATCTTCAAAATAGACATTATAAGACATTTTACTAAGTACAGCATGATGTAATTTTGTAAACTTCGCTTTTAAGCTTATTTTCTAAACATGTTTTTGATTGCTAAATGGGGACACAAAATTTTTACTACAATTTGTATATAGAGAATTATTAAAATTCCCTGTGTAGCATATACCCTATCTTCCTATATGACAACTGCCTTAATTTCCACTGTGATGACATGAGAACTAACACATTAGAAGAATAGAGTGGTTGCTGGCCATGGTGACCCATGCTGTGATTCCAGAGACTTGGGAGGCTCCGGCAGGAGGGTCATAAATTTGAGGGCAGCCTCAGCAATTTAGCAAAGCCCTGTCTAACTAAAAAGGTTCTGGGGACATAGCTCAGGAGTAAAGCACCCCTGGGTCCTATACCCTCCAACCTTGTACCAAAAAAAGTAAAAAAAACAAATGGTTAATCAAAGACTATATATTCCTTGAAATGGGGATGACTTTATTGAATTTTCTATCCACCTCAAAATACCCAGCATCCTACAGAAAAATGAAGGACAAAATGAGAGAATTTCTCTCCATGTGAAACAAAGACAACTTCGCTTAGAAACAGCAGTACAAACTGCACCACTGTGTCTGAAACAGATTTAAGATTAGTAGTGGGCGAAAACTGGCGAATTTTCCTCCACATGAATCTTGCTAACAACACAGCAGATCTCTTTATCCTGGGGGAGGGGCCCCTTGAAACTTTCCAAAGCAAGAGGCAAATAAAATATTTATGACATTGCACCTAAAATAATCCCTACTGCCAGAACAGTTGCCTCGCTCTGAAAATATGAGAATTAAATGGGAATGAAATAGCCTAATCCCATCACCTGGCATCCCCGTTTACTTTTCCTCCAGCTGTAAATAGAGGCGGAATTAGATAGCCTTGTTGAGCTTTTACTTTCCATTTAAAATCATCTGAGACACTCCTGGACAGAGGCACCCAGGTTGCATTTTTCAGTATTGTCCTGCTTCTCTCTCTTGACCTCATCTCTGAGAAATCTGCCTTGGACACACATCTAGAGTGCAGGGACTTCAGAATCTGACAGCAGAAACATTCTACTTGAAGTTTGGGGGTAATTTTTATGCAGCAATAGACAATGCAATCCATTTCTTACACACATCCATGCAATACCACTGAAATAAAAATCAATTACACATACTCTAAAGTTAAAATAAGTGATCTCACTTGAGAATTCTTAACTTTGTTCCAAAAGATCATTTGACAGATGTTAAATTTTATCTTTTATTGCCTAGGACAAAGAGAAAAAGAAGATAGCAAGGGTGGCCTGATGGATTAAGCTGGAAATATAAAATTATAATTCTATTCAAATCCAATAAACAAACACTATGACAGCCTCAGTCTTGCCTTTAAGAAGAAAGGTCACTGAGTCCCCAAAGTCCAGTTCTTTAAACAGCACATGTGCCAACAAGATTTTTTTTTCTTCATAAGAATTTACAGGTTTTTTGGTAAATTTAGTTTGTAGTTTTCTGTATGGTGCTTGTAAGAGTAATTCTTCAATTCAAAACTAACGAAATAGAAACAAAGCTATATAATTTCCAAAAATTTCCAGAACTTTGAAGATGCTTGGAAATTACATTTAGTAATGAGACTGTGCTAATGCAGCGCCAGGTATTTGGTGTGCCATATGGGCCTAGTTTGAAAACTAGGCATCTTTCTTCATTCAGGACGTGACTCATATGATATTGCTATAAAGCTATTCTAGAGTGAACAGGAAAAGAGATGTAAGTTTTGTAAAGAAAGAACAGAATTAAACAAAATTGGAATTGGCTCTTGAAGAGATTTCACATTGACCAAGAGATTTCTGCAAAGGTTGGAAAGTGGCTTGTGAGGCTGTGGCAGCAGAGATGATAGCCTCTTTGTGTGGTTGAACTTGGTAATCCCTCCAACTTAAAGAATTAAATACAAAATAATTAAATGATGCCATGATTTTAATTTATTTAATTTATCTAAAGTCATTTATTTCAATATACTTAATAAGTGTATATATAATTATTTCATTAAGAAAAAGAGGCAAAATTATTAAACTTTTTAGAGTTAATCAACCACATTGGCAAATGGAATTAGCAAATTGATTGCCCATATATATTTATGGTAATGAAAAATATATGTGCTGTTATCTGTATGTGCAATTGCTTTTTAATTAATTGTGAACCCATCTGAAGAAATCAGAAGTCGATTTTCCATGGAGTTCTGGGGTAATAAGTTACCCACATGTCCCACTTCTGGTTCTTAGGAGGTCCTCAGCCAGAATTACAAAAGAAGTTCAAAATTAAAAGGACAAATAAGGAAATGGACTCTGGGTTTAAACTCAAGAAAGGTGTTTGCCTCTCACTTTCTATTTGTATTCTCAACTGCTATTAGGATATTATAATTACAGAATTCAATTTCAATATTCCCCAAGAGAACTCCAGTTTGAGCTGATACTGCTTTGAATTTCTCATACGTCCTACAATCAGCAAAGGCAACAAGACTCTTTTTTTTTTAACTTTGAGAAAAGAACCATAAATGAATGCAGTCATTGAACTATTTTAAACCCATATCTATTTTATTTATTCAGTTTCCCAAACCTAAATTTCTCCTTTATTGTTCATCTGACATTATAAAAAGTATATTCTTTCCTGTCTGGAGGAAAATAAATAATAATTATGCTATTTTTTAAAGGAAAAGCAAATATATTATGTTTCAGCTTTTTATGATGAAGTGGTATCTTATACATCTCTAACTAACAAACAGGAATTCTGTTCACGTTCACATGTGTTGGGCGCTACTCCTAGAGAAATCACAGCTGACAAATGAGCTCCTAATGGCTGTCTCTTGGGAGATAACTGCTACTATGTCCTTGTAACTCTTTGGGGTTCTAATGGGACTCGCTCAACACCTTAAGGGTGGGTGTTTTCCATGTCCTCCAAGTCCTGCTTTACATCATCCTTCCTGTATAACCACAGCAAGTCCAGGATGAAGGCACGTGGGAGCTCCCCAAAGGCCCGCGTCTCTATCCCCACCCTCTGGGCAAATGAGTTCTGCAGAAGAGTTTAAGAAAGGGATCTTGAGATGGAGGACCATCTTGGATTATCTTGGCAGGACTATGTAATTACAAAAATCTGTATAAGGCCAAGAGAGGGGCAAGAGGTTTAAGAAGGAAGTGTGCTATGGAAGTTACTGCCCGCTGGGTCCACCAGCCAGGAACAAGAGTAGCTTCGGGCAGAGGATGGGAGGGCAGTCGCTCACTGGAGGCCCCAGGAGAAATGCATCCTGGAGACTTCAACATGTGAGCTCAGTGAAGCTTACGTTGGTCTTCTGACCTCTAGAACTCTAAGAAAACAGAACTGGGTTAAGCCATTAACTTTGCGGAGGTTTGTCATAGTGGCCATGGGAAACGAACTAGGAGGATGTACTGTCCCTGTAGTGCTCCTGTCCCGGATGTGGATATGTGGACCCTGCCCCTCTGATCACAATGGACCCAATGAAGGAACCCAAGTTGGAGCAAGTAATGTAGATATTGGAGAGCAGAGTCCCAAGGGCAGAGCTCAGGATCATCAGGAATGATGAGAAGGAAGAGAGAGCTTGGAGGCCTAATGCAGGAAGAGTGAGATGAGTGAGCAGAGCCACGAGCAGGACGCAGGCAGGAAGCTCCACAGAAACCCGTGCAATTGTGCCCTGTAGCCATGGGTGTCGCCTCCTGTGGGACTTTGCAGCATTTACATCTTCTCTGGTGGGGAAAACCAGTGCTCCAAAACAGAAGTCTCTTTCATAAATAAATATTATTTCAAAAAAAGACAAACAACCTGAGTGCTTAAAACCACATTTTTCTTTAGAATCCTCTAAGTGTTTCCTCTCAAACGATAGGAGAGGAAAATCACAGCAGATAGAAATGTGAACATAAGCCCTGCAATAAGCTTGACTGGCATGCCTCACCATAGGTGCTTTTGACTGAAAATCTGTAGTAATCTTACGCTAAAGATTTTCAGATCATGTGAAAAATAAATCCTGGAATCCTAATAGCATTTTGAGCTTCAAAATTGCTCTGGAAAAGTAATAAATTATTATTATGAGTTTATTTGAGACATACGTATAATCCTGTACATCTGGCAAAGCTTTAGAATAATTCTGTATACTAAAGATTAATCTTCAAATTATTTACTTACAAGATGTTTTTATGGCAATACAAGATTGTATCATATGCTCAGAATGATTTGTTTGCATAGTCTCCTGTGCATTTATTTTTACTTTGAGAATATCCTGCAATTTGAGCAGTCTAAGTCCTCACTGTGATTAAACCCAGGGTATACACCTCAAAAGTGGCACTCTTCTTTCCCCAGTGCTTATGTCAGGGGCTGCTGGTGACTAAGGGTGCTAACTTTGGTCCCTTGTTTAACCTGGGGACTAACAGGTTTCTCCACTGTAAGTTACTGTTTATTTTCATAATTAATAAATACTTTCTGGAGGATACTGGGAGGTAATGCAAACATCTTCTTTCTTGTCACAGTGTAGACTACTAGATTTGTCACCCATGATGCTCACTATCTGAAATGACTATGATTGGCATGTCTCCTCAGTGGTAATTTCCTGTTTCAAGCGTCCTTCTGTATTTATAATGTGCATTTCTGCTGTGATGAAAAACAGCCGCTAATATCCCTTGTAATCACTGTGAGGTGGTAAGTCAGGGTGATGGACAAAATGGCATTTTTATTTCCCAAGATAGTACTCAGACACAGGTAACCACTGTTACAAATCATACACTGCACATGAGTAGAAGACAGGATAAGGAAAGGAGAAGAAAGAGAGGAGGAAGAAGAGCAACGCATCCATTTGCAAGATGGATGCATTCTGGTTTCCCAGCTGAGAAGCAGAAGCCCTGGGAGAGGCCAAGACCTGAACCTGCTCTTCCTACAAATGCTGCACCATGGGTCCTATTCGCCTGCTTTCTCATGGCTATCCATATCATTCCAGCCTCCCCTGATCCCTGCTTGCTGATACAGATATAAAATGTTAGCAAGGTTGGATTCTCTTGCTCTTCCACTGCTGAAAAACAAGAGGAAAATTTTCCCTTAAAGTGAGAAACAAATTTGAATCTGCCTGTTTTTTTTTTCACTGGATGAGAACCCCAACAGGCTTAGCTTGCTGGTTAATCACATTAATAATCTCCATCCACACACAGTACACAGTCGGCCTGGTGGCTTTCTCTCTCTTGTCTGACATGATTTCACTGCAGGCATAACTGTTAACAGGTAGCAGATGCCCACAGCATTCATTCCAAGAATGCTGTCCTGGCTGTTATGGACAGCATTTCATTTAAGCTTCCCAACAACAGCGTGAGAAAGACACATTACAATTACCCCACTGCACGAGAAAGATACCAAGTCAACCAGAGTTTCAGGATTCCACAAAAGGTCAGGCAGAGCACAAAAGTCAACACAATTCAAAATGCACTAACCCACACCCACTGTCAGATGAGAAGACAATGTCGTCCTGGTACCCTTAAGCATCTGCCACCTGCACAAAATATTTAAATTATCCAAAGAGGACTGAGTTGCTTTTCCATGTGTCCCAGGAGCAAACTACCTTGCAAGTTATTTAGTAAAAGGCTCCTAGGAATCCTGAGCCCTCACAGCAGCCCTGCCAAGGGGACACCTAGGTCATCTCCACTTAGCAAATGCCCACGTGCTTACAGCCGCCCGGTGACTGCCAAAGTATCAAAGTCAACTCCTGTGGTCTAACCAGGTCATGCTCCCCGGCTCACTTGTTCCAGGACCTGTTCATAATCACTTTTCCGTTCTGACCAACAAGCATTTTCTCTGAAGGTTTATGATGAGGTCTAGAGGGGGTTGAAAAGCTAGAGAGAGAAGCACTTGGTCCCGACTCATTCCGGACCTGGAGCTGGACTACCTCAGCAACTGAGAAGCAGACACAGGAACACTGATGCCTACAGAAGCTTGCTAGCCTCCAACGTCTCTGGAAAAAGTGGACTTCCTTTGACTCCTACCTTTACTTATGTTTTTTTTTTTTTTATTTGTCATTTTCCCAGAGGGCACGTTGGGTATCTATATTGCAGAACCTCCTGGGTACCTGTCCGCTCTCTACTTACTCAGTCTGTAAGCACACAGCCTGCTTCTGCTCCTTGAGGAGGCGTGGTCCCCCAGCTCTGGCACCCAGGTGCTGGCTGTTCCTTCTGCACAAAGGCTCTCCACTGGCTCACGTCCATCCCCCACCTGCAGCTTTACTCCATCACTCCATCCAGTTCTGAAATCCCTTCCTCAAAAAATAGCCTGTGCCAGGGCAGGGGCTATCTTACATGCAGCCACAGGTAGAGGCCCTTCCTTTATTTGCTCTTTGGTGTAATTATTTGACTGACATCTGTCACCTGTGCTTGACAACACACTCCAAGAGAACAGGCATTGTCAAAAAGATGAACATGTTTGCCACAACAAATAGAAAGTTCCAGAAACCCCTGGACAGGACACATGCTTGGGCCTCCCTGTGATGGGCCCCAGTGAACAGGAGGTTATTTCTTTTGACTGCACCAGTTACTGCACCTGCTGAGAAGGGCTTGAGTGTATTTGGGATCTTTTCCTCATCTTTTCACAATGGATGATTGAATATATAGAAACAAGAAAAAACAAAGTAAAAATAGCAACAAACAGGGGCATGTCCAAGCCAAGTCCCAAGTGCCATGAGAAAAACCCAAGAGGGTGGCCCCAGGCATGTAGGTAACCAGGTTCTGACCTGGTGGTCTCACCCTCGCCTCAACATTTTCAGAATTTTTGTTCTCAACCAATACCTCAAGATTTTCATCTGATTGTCTCCAGAAATTTCCCCCAAAGCTCCTCTTTCCTCACCCCACTATCATATTCTTCTTGGAAATACTTGCTCAATGCTATCCTACCTTGAGTCATAAAATAATTTGGATTTTAGGCTGTTTAGATAACAATGAAAAATAATATACTTACTAAAATTGATCTTTGTAAAGATTAGAAATCTAGGATGATATTATTCATCTCACATTAAATGAAACAAGTATTGAGAACACTGTACACCCAAAATAATGTGAGTCAAATACCTAAGTTATTTTTATATATTCTATGTTTTTATGTAGAGGAAATTAATATAAAAACTAAAAATTGTGTGATGATCTCAGCATGATGTGTTAATGGGAAATGTTACTATAATTTTAAAAATAAGAATGCTGATATTTCTAGTAGGAAAATATATACAAATGAGGTGGTAGAATTTCCCCTTTTGTTAAATAATTATTTTATTCTATTTCACATACATAACTACCATATTTTCCATTGATTTTTCAAAACAATTTTGATTTTCAAAACTATATTGCTCATGTTTTAAATACTCTTCCTACATTTCATCCAAACTAATTTTTAGCTCTAGAGGGTAACAACAGCAAATTATTTTAAATTTTTTTTTAAAGTGGTCCAAAACAATTTGGCCAGTTGCTTTGAGTTTTGGGGGAATTTTATTTTATGTTTCTAAGACAGATATTTCCAGAAGAACAAAAATGCACATTTCTTTGAATTTCACTTCTTAAAAGGAGGAAAATGAATATTCAGGAAAGGAAAACATGTCTGTCAGCTTTGGATAATGTTCTTTGATCATTCTTCAGATGAGTAAACCTTGGGAAAGAAAAGAAATGTGATACAAAAAGACAAGAAGTGGAGAATTTGAGGATGGTTCCCTGCACGCCTGCTTCCTGAACAAACAGTGAAGAAAACCTGCAAGTGCTTTCTCTTCAGGGTCGCTCGGGGTGGTAGCTACTCTGCCCAGAAAATGGGATTTTATTTTCAAATCTAATTGCTAAGCTTCCTCCTTGAGTGGCCTTATAGAGTTGTTCATAAGCTGTCTTGGGATCCAAGAATAGGAAGCTTCCATCTAAATACTATTTTGAATGGAACAATGATAAAACTATCTGTAGAACTCAGTATCCTAAAGGACAATGTCACTTATTCCACAAACACGTATTTAATTTGAAATATTATTTGGGGCCTATAGGGACAAACAACCTTGCTTAGGGAGAAAGACAAGGCGTTATTTGGAGTGACATGATGTCATCAGCAAAACAGAATTCCTGGGGAAGAGATTACTGAAATCCATTGGCAAACTCCCCATGGACCCCTCTTCTGAGGCAGAGCTGCCTCCAGCAGGTGTGCATGACCTTGCAGGAGTGGGGCCCTCTTCAAAGCCCTTCATGTCTACTGACTCAAGGTAAGCCTGCAAATGCCCTGTGGGGTCAGGGAGATTATCATCCTGTTCACAGATAAGAAAACTGAGGTTCCGAAGGGACACATGTTTTAGATCACCTAGCCAGGATTGAACTCTGGTGAACTGGACCCAGAATCTGGGCTCTTCACCAGGATCAGTGCTGCCTTCTGCACTGGAAGTGAGAGATGGGGATTGACTGACAGCTCGTGTACACCATCATTCTCCAGAATTCACTTTTATTACTTATAATTTGAGTCTTATATAAGACTGTACTACTTTTAGGTTAACTTCCAGCTCTGAAATTCTGAGGACAAGGACTCCCAGTATCAGGAAACAGCCCAAGAATTGTGACTGAGCAACAAAATAACAGGGATGATAGGATGAAGAGACTTAGGGGCATACTGCCCAATTTTGCAGTCTAAAATATTTGAGCAAGTATTTAGGAAAAGAATAAAAAAAGGATCTTTAGCCAATTGAACTTTAGTGCTTTCTAGGAAGTTTTTAGATAAAAAGATAAGCACATCATTGTTAATCAATGGTTCATTGAATGAACCTTGGTTTCTCATATTATTAGCTATTTATGTTTTGCTGCCAACTAATATCAATTTGGCTAATATTAACCTCTCACTCTTTTCACTAGTTGAAGACCCCTCTACATACCCAACCCAGTACATCCACTGACACTTGAAAACAAGCTCTTTGGTATGACTATTGATTGTTTAACGCAGACCAGGTGTTTTCTCAGGTCCTAATCAAACAACTATGTCTCTGAAATGCTTGTAGTCTGGATTGTTCAAATCTTTGGAAGAAAATGATTATAAAGCCATCAGAACATTTCTGTGTGTTTATTATGCTTACCTGCCAAATATAAATTATTGTCCTTCCTAGGGAGAGCAAAGATCTAAAATAATTGAGTGGGACTGCAGGGGCGTCCATGCTTAGCAAAGCACTAACTCACCGGTGCTGATAAAACTAGATCATGTCACAGAGCAGGACACAACTCTCCCTGGTATTCAGACCTGCTGTCAATCACTCAGAACCACTTGCTAATTTCTAGTGCATTGAAATCAGTAAGAAACAAGATGATGAAGTTAGAATCAAAATGAAAAGCAATTAGATGCAGGGGAAACCCAGAATTCAATATTCCAAGGTAGATTTAATACAGACAGATGCAAAAGTCCAAAGTTCCATTAGTCAATATGCACATATATTTTTGAGGCATTATTAAAGCAATTTGTTTTATAAAGACCTGGGATTTTTTTCTATGCCCTAGCTTAATAAGAACAACGTTTGATAAAAACTGTTAAAGATATAACCTGAGACTGCTTTACTTTCCTTCTAAGGATGATAGATCCTATTTAGATTTAGGTGTTCAGTCCCGAGTCCTAGAATCAGGAGGGACATCAGTGTTGGCAGAACATATTCACAGCATGGGAAAATTACACAGAGACTGTGGAACCCGTTTACTTATTCATTTGTGTATACATTTGCACATATTTACTGAAAAGTTATTCCATAGCAAGCAGCCAAAACACAATAACGGACCCAGCAGAATATTAAAGTAGCTGGTCCTGGACAGGGTGTGGACACAGAGCTATGAGACATTGCAGTTCCTAATCTAGCCTGACTCCAGTGTACACAGTCCAGCCACTATGCTACTTGGCTTTTCATAATTTGGCCTCTTGGTGGTGGCCATGGGAATCCACACCTACTCTCCCTTCTAGTGACACCCTGTGTGTGGCACTACCTGAGTATGACCCTCTGTTCGCTGGAGGAGATCCCCATTGATGCCTGAATTTCAGAATTAGTGGTGCCACCAGGCCACATGCTCACTCAGACACAGTTTGGACAAGAAATCTTGCCTAACATCACAATACCATTGGTCCCCTTGCCTATCACCATGATACCATTAAATTGCAATACATACCTAACAGGGATTGATTTGGTGTTTGCCTCCTACAGGGCCGAGGTAAAGTGGGGCTGTGAAGGAGCTTCAGTACAAGTTGCAAGAATGCCAGGACCCCTTAGCCATATCCTCAGTGGTGCCCGGGATACTGACCTGTCCTGATGTATGCACACAACACTTGCACTACATTAGGACCAGGCAACGTACCCCACACACTGACACCTCTGCATGTGCGGGTTTCATGTTCCCAAATGCCCTTCCTCTCCTTTTCTCCCAGGTTTTCTTAACTGGGATTGTGTGTGAAAATTGAGCCATAAACTCTAAGCCGTTGTACGTTCATAGGCTAACTTCTCTCGTGTTGATCTGGAATAGTTACACAAATGCTTGGAGAAACTGGAGAAATACATGGCTAAAATTGTTTTTGATGTTCTATGGTTAAAATGAGGAACCTCTTTTGAGAACAGGAGCCATTCCAAAACCCCTGGTTGTATGGTATTTTCATCACTAAATTTTTCTGTCGTCACAGTTTCTTGGCACAATGAGCTCGACATCGGCGCTTCTCACTCTTGGCTGCTAGAATTGTGTGGGAGCTTTAAAATGATGCTCTCTCAGATTCCCTTAAAAAAAAAAGACTTCAGAATCTCTGGGCTAGGGCCCAGGCATTAGAAGGTACTAGCTGTACCCCAAGGTTACCCCAATATGCAGACCAGGTGGAGAACACCTGCTATGAAGAAGTCATTGATTGTGTGAGGAGGCCAGTCCTCAGCCTCAGTCCAGCCTTAGAGGGACCTGCATACTGCTGCCCAGTGCTACTAGAAGAGGAAGCAAATTGGCCGATTGCATACCAACTGTAGAAGTCCAAACTCTCATTTTCTGCATAAGCCATCTGTTTTCAGTACTGCATGATCCCTTTCTATGTTGAGTCGGACATTATTCTCTTAACATGAAGAGGTCTGAGAGCAGTGAGAGACACCACAGCTCCAACCTCTGCATCGATGAAGTCAGGAACTATATACCAACAGACCACAGCCAGATTACCAGCACACTTAAAGTCAGTGCTCACTTTTACTTTGTTCCCAGTAGGTGAAGAGAAATAGGATCACGGTGATGGTGAAATTTACACCCAGCAGAATTGTGAGTGAAGGCTAGACAATTGAGATGCTTGGCTGGATTTTATGCTCTCTCTATTTTCCAACCCATCTGCCCTACATCTTTCTGTCAGTTGGCTCTAGAATCACAGAATGAATTACCTTTTCCTAAAACTAAACAACAATAAAAACTCTCAGACACAGTAACTAGCACCCTGGGAGCTGACCG
The DNA here is from genome assembly GCF_001458135.2 of Marmota marmota marmota. Lineage (NCBI taxonomy): Eukaryota > Metazoa > Chordata > Mammalia > Rodentia > Sciuridae > Marmota > Marmota marmota. The sequence goes on along the minus strand of NW_025999932.1, from coordinate 4,573,494 downwards.
ACAGGAGGGGATGGAGCTCCTCACAGGCAGCCTCGCTGTAGAGAACAGAGCTGGAGTGGACCCATCTTCCCCTAATGTCTAGCTCTGCTGCCACCGGTAAGGACCTTAGGGACCAGAATGTTCTCTCCAAGTACATTTTCCCCTCTTTGCAAATATAGAGTATATTATGTGCCAAGGAATTGCAAAATTTCTTTAGGATAATGAATATAAAGAGCCCGGGTGAGGTTGAGAGTGTGGACAGCAATCAGTCAAAACCTGCTATCCATCTTCCTGTGCAAGTGGCCTGCGGACAGCAAGATGGAGCATGACTCTGCCTGGCTCTGTCCTTTCTCCTGTCACTTGGGTCTTTTCATCTTTACCTCAAGCTTCAGAATGACCAAATGACCAAATGACCAAGGGACCAAGTAACCAAATGACAGATGGATTTGGGGTCAGTTTGTGTGTTTAAAGGTGCTTTTCTCTGTGGTGTCCTTGCTTCGGTTGTGTGAGGGTTAAGAACATTCATGGGCACAACCTTGGTGACTTGAACCAAAAGTCCAACATGTTGAGGAGAACTCCTCCTGCTGGGACGGAGAAGATAGGTGTTCCCAGAGCTCTGGTCCTCAATCAAATTGGTGAGATGCTGCATGGTTTCTAAAAATCTTTCCCAGCTGTGCAGCTGAGAAGATATTAAAAATAACAGCACATTAGAGGTTGATTAGAAAAAAAATCAGAAGTCAAGTTAGCTCAAAATGATGTTAACAGACCCATTTTAGGTGTTTTCCTTCATTAAATGAATAAATGCATGCAGGTGTTTTCCTGCTTCTCTGAGTGATGAAACTATTAGTTCCTTCAGTGTCTACTGCTTGATTATATAGGGACATATAGTCTTATTTTCCATTCAGTAAATGATTGCATTTTGTTTTAACTTGCTGACAAATCCAGCAGTTTCAACATAGTTTTTAACCTAGCCATTTGCTACCTGAGGAAAGTTATGATAATACTCAGCTTTAACCCAAAGAGGCTGAGAGTACAGGGTCCTGATGATGAAAAGAAATCACTTGAAATAGGAAACAACTTGATGTCTGAGATGTGGGAGGTTTTGATTAATATTCACAACTCCACGGAGTAACTAAAGAGTGTTGAGAGGGACAGAAACAGAGAAGAAGAGACAGAAGCAGAGCTTGTGCCTACGGGACAACAATCAGACGAGACAACAGATACTTCTTTTCCAAAAGCTTTGCTTGTAGGGTCCAGGAATCACTGGCTCTCGGAAAGACCCAAGTGCAACCTGCTTCACTCCACTACGGCTGAGTTTCCTCTCGGTTCCAACTGATCTGTGTCTCCACAGCCCTTGGACAGTGCTACAGAACTGTCCAGCACTAACAAGTAACCAAATTGTCACGTACACAGCTGGTTCAGGAGATCACCTTTTAAAAACCACTAGATCAAAACTTTTTTAGAAGGGAAGAAACACTAATGACAACAATAAGCAGTGTAATTATGGCCAATAAGCTTTATGCAATGATTAATACATTTTTCTGCCATTTGCAGTGTCTAATGCATTTCAAAATAACTGCTTAAGCACATTCTAAGAAACCATATTTGCAGTTACAACTCACAGCTCAGAATTCTATAGGAAAAACAAATCAGGTCTATTGAAAAACTAAAAGAAGTAGATGATTTGTTAAAAAATCTCTGTGAATCTATAAATTGTTTTAAAAGTCAGAACCAAGGGATATATAAAAACATTAACCATTGTGACCAAGTAGGGATTATTCCAGATTATGTGACAGGTTTAACATTTGAAAATAAATCCATATCATTCACTATATCAACACAAAACCAAACAGAAAAGGACAGAACAATATTTAGGAACAAAAAAGGTCATGATTATTTTGACCAATGGCTTAAAAGTATTTGAATAATTCAATATCCATTCACAATAAAAATAAACTGTCAGCAAAGGATAAAAGGAACTTTCTATAGCTCATGATATGTGTCTATGAAAAAAATTTAGCAGCTACCTCACAACAATAGTAAAATGCCAGATTCTTCCTTCTGAGATAAGGAACAGATGAAGAAGTCCACTCTCTATTTCATATTTTGCTAGAATTCCTAACTAATGTAATAAGACAAGAAAAAAAATCATGAAGTTCAGGAGGAAAAAGTCAAACTGTTTTTATTTGCAAGTAGCACGATTGTTTATGTAGAAAACCTGAGCAATTTACACTTCAGAAGACTTCCTTAAAAGTATGACCTCAGACGCAGCTTGGCAAAAGTATTCAAAAACATATATTTGACAAATATCTAGCATCTAGGATACATAGTAGAATTTCTGGAAGTCAATGGTAAGAATGTAAGCAACTCGGTTTTAAAAAGAAAAGTCTAGCTGGGTGCAGTGGTGCAGCTTGGGAGGCTGAGGCAGGATGATTGCAAGTTCTAAGCCAGCAAGTCAGATGGGCCTAAGCAAGACTCTGTCTCAAAATTAAAACAACAACAACGAAAACAACAAAAAAAAAAATGGGCTAAGGATGTGGCTCCATGGTAAAAGCAACCCTGGGTTAAAAAACAACAACAACAACAAGGTAAGATCTAAAAATTCAAACATTTATTAAAGAAGAGTTGTTCCAGGGAGCATATGGAAAAAGAGCCGCATGTCATTAGTTATTAAAGAACTGTTGATTAAAAGCACAGTGAAATGCTACCAGACACTTGCCAGAGGCTATATATAAAAAGAAGAAAAACAACGACAAGAACTTGACAGAGCCACCCCTGCTGCACAGGAAGGAGCAGACCCACTCCTACTCTGTGACAAGAAGAATGAAATGGCCCAATGCCTCCAGGGAATGTCTACTGACTTCTCAGAAAACCACATGGAGCTCTCTGTCCTGTGACAGCTTTTCCACACCTCACTATTTCATCCAAGGGATAAGAAAGAACCACAAGGAAATGGGTACCCGAATGCTCAGAGCATTTCTTCATGTTATTTATTGTCATCAAGAACTAAAAGTGCCCAGGTGTCCATCAACAGAAGGACTGACCAGTCGTACTACATGGAGATACTCTTCAGAAATGAAGGGGAGGAAGTGCCAGGCACGGCGGCACACTCCTGAAATTCCAGCTCCTCTGGAGGTGGAGGCAGGGGGATCTCAAGTTCAAGGCCAGCCTAAAAAACTTAGCAAGACCCTGTCTCAAAATGAAAAGGGCTGTGATAGAGTGAGGCCCTGGGTTTGATCCTCAGTACAGCAGATGACAAGATAGAGAGAAGGGAAGGAGGGAGGGACAGAGGGGAGGAAGGCAGGGAGGAGGGATGGAAGGAAGGGAAGTGTTAGTGGGGGCAGCAACATGAGAGCACCTCAGGCCCCTGGCCAGTGAGAGGCTCTGCAGGGAACAGCACCTGCTCTGCAAATCGACTTAGAGAAACGGCCAGAACCATCCATGTGAGTGGGTGCTGGACTGGGTGGGAGTAGGAATGGGACTGTCCAGAGAGGGCAGGATGATGTCCTTCTCAGGGTTAGTGGTACCCTGAAACCAGACAGGGTGTGCATTACATGGGTGGGCACCTTTGTCGAAACTTGCCAACAGGCACCAACCTCATTTAAGGTAGGTCGTACCACAACATGGTGAGGAGAGAGAAAAAGGAAAGAAGACCTGCACATTTCTTCACGGATGGGCACAAGGAGGGGCACACTGGTGAGTGGTGGGTGATGACTTGAAGGGCATTATGGGAGGGGAGTGCCTCTTGAAGGCATGTGAGAGCACCTACGGGGGCAGGTTCATCACGTGACCTAGATGGGCCTATGGATGCCATGGAGCTCTCCAACTCTCCCACAGGGTTGAAAATTATTCTGAATGATCTGAATATATTTTCAAAAGCATAAACCTTGAAAGTTATTTTGAATTGTATGAATTTCCTACCGAATTGGGATTCTAGCAATTTTCACCAAGGTTAATGTAAGTCGGACTTTCACTGGAAAGGAAGATTCCTTGTTGAGAAGGAAATGCTTCCTTTTTATTTGCTGGACACGGACATTTAAAATGTATATGACCTGACTGAAGTGGAGACCTGTTGGCTTAATGTCATGTTAAAGGGATTAGAAACCTTATTAAAAAACAACTTCTACAACACTTTCTAATATTGTTTTAGAAACAGAAGTAGGCAGAGAAATATCTTATGCTACAGCCTAATTGGTTGTTTAGAATTTTTGGAGAAGAATTTAAGACAGTATGAAGGGTGCCTCTGTTCGATTTGTAAGAAAGACCACTTGATAACATAGACCAGCAACATAAGTTTAGATTTGTCATAGGCACATTCATTTGAAGGTGATTTTGTTATGTGTGTGGCATGTGTATTTAAATTCAGAGAAGTCATCTATTAGAAATGAAAGTTGAGAGAAAAAGAATTCACACAACCCATTAACTAAAAAGCACATATATTTCTAAGACTTACAAATCCTTGTACTTTATATTATGCATATTTAATGCTTTGCAACCACAGTGTTGCCCAGGTAGAACAGAGATTCAAGGTCAGATAACTTATAAAATTGTGGTTCCGCTCTGTGTGACACTGATTAATCTATGCAACATCTCTGTGCACCTGTTTTCTCATGTGTGAATTGGGGACGATAATTTACTTATTAAGGTTGTTAGGAAGATCAAAGAAGATAATATGCATAAATATGTAGTATACCCAAATAAAAATCTGTGCTCACAGCTTTCACGGTTCTTACTAGTAATGCTGTGATTATGGTTTGGTAATTCTGGGCACCTTCAGTTCTGGCCAGGCTGAGATGGACACTGCCTATGATTTTTCTTTGTTTTTCCTGTGATTTTCTTTTTACAAGTTTCTTGGCTGATAAATTCCTTTTATAATCAATATGTTCATTTAAAAATATGCTGATATTCAAATTTGGTAACAATAAAATCATTGTCTTGGGGACAATTTTTTTCAGGGCAACTTTGCCAGTCTCTGTTCTGGTGAATTATATGTTGCTGTTGTCTGTAGTTTATTATGAATGGCAGCTGTGGGTCCAGGTTCCCAGAGAGAGGTGACCACGGAGCAGCTTCAGTGATTTGGAGAGTGTTCTGGATCCAGGCCTGGCTTTAGGAAACCATCTTTTCACGGATCTGATGACAATGTTCTTTTTTTTTTTTTTTTTTCTGTTTGAAATTATTGTTCTCTGTGCAGTTTTAGTCATATGTAATTCATCAGTTCTGCTTTTTATCTGTTTTAATTATTGGGCCTCAATTGAAGGTTTATTAGAAGGAAGAAATCTACCACTGGAGTCAGGAGAAAATGTAATGCGTATGTACGTGCATGCACATGGTGCACATGTGTGGTCCTGTGTGGAGGAGAAGGATGGGGAGGGGCTCTCTTTTCCTGGGTTTGCTTTAGGCTTCTTGACTAGAGGATTGGAGGACAGAGGGCACAGAACACCAGCCACCAAATGCTCTTTCATACCTGCCTCCTATGGAAACGGCTTAACACTGACCACAGCAGAGAGAATGGAGGGGCATTGGTGAGGGAGCAGGCCGGGAGCAAGAGGGTCTGGTTCAGTACTAGGACATACTCCTTTTTGTGTGAGTTGTGTTTTGCTGTTTGAAGAGCCCTTGTGGCAGCCTTAGAAGACCCAACAAGCCACATCTATAGCTCACAGCTCCTGTGGTTGGAACAGCAGAAGGCAGGAGAGAGCAGAAATGCAGATGGCAAGTGGTTTTGCATCTCTCAGCGCTGCAGGGCCTCCCTCACACGGAGTGGCCCATTCTACTCCCTGGGTTTTTAGAGACTAGGAGAAATCAGCTGCCACATGCTGTGGTCACCACCTCTATAGACACTCGTGCCTGCTGTCACTCCTCCCCCACTCTCTCTACCAGGACAGTGCCTGGCTGATCATTGTCATCTCGGCACACAGATCCCCCAGGACAGTTTAGGTACAATGATGTCACACACCACCCCACACAGGTGGTCCCCAAGTTATGATAACCAGACGCAATGACTTGACCTGACAGTGATATGAAAACAACTCGCATTCAGTAGAAGCTTTGATTGAAATTTTGGATTTTGATCTTTGGCCAGACAAGTGACATGGGTCTTTTTTTTTAATATTAATTAATTAATTAATCAATTAATTTTTGCATTACAATTCTTAATACACCATTATATCATAATTTATCATATCTCTGATTAGGTATAAGGTATGTTGACACCAAATTCACATCTTCATCCATGTATTTTGTTTAGTGATGACAGTCTCCTTTCACCATCCATGCTATTCTCCTTCTCCCAGTGACATGGATCTTAACACTCTCCGTGCTGCGCAGCAGCAAGCTACAGCTCCTTGCGGCCACAGAGCATGAGGGGATGAACCCATGCTCCACACTCCACGGTGCTGTGTGGCACACCTGGCTGCTCAGTAGGTCAGGTGAGTCACATGCATCTTCTCACATGACAGGTTTTTCTGGATAGAACACCAGTGTAAGTCAGGGAGCATCTGTATTTTATTTCACATTGTGTGAAAATGTTTCATGGCTGCCAGCACAGAGGGTGTTTTATGGGAAAGTAGTACTTCATCAAGTGAGGGATTAAATGAAGTACCTAGAACATCTGATAAAGAGCCAAATGTCCCACAATGTAAGCCAACTTTCCAAAACCATATACCTGACAAATGGTACTGCTTGTGGTCCAATAATCTGTATGTATGCACACAAAGACAGTCCCACTCATACCCAGTATGATCCCGGGAAGAGTCTTGGCTCCTGCACAAAGTTCAGGAGGAAGGCTTCAGACCATGAGCACATGGCCAACCCAACTGATTTCAGCTAAGGGAAGATCCCCGAGTCAAAAAATAAGTAATTCTGAGTTAGTCTCTTCCTCCCATGTTCCCCGTCCCTACCCCACTATGAGTCAGCCACCTTATATCAGAGAAAACATTTGCCATTTGTTTTTTGGGGATTGGCTAACTTCACTTGGCATTGGGGGCAGGGGGCTAGCAATGATGGTGGAATGTGATGGACATCATTATCCAAAGTACGTGTATGAAGACATGAATTGGTGTGAACATACTTTATATACAGAGATATGAAAAATTGTGTTCTATATGTGTAATAAGAATTGTGATGCATTCCGCTGTCATGTATTTAATGAATAAAAGCAATTAAAAAAGAAAATAAATAAATCTGAATTTGAACATCTATATTTTTTACATATTTTTATTATGTGTGTGTAAAAGTTACAATGAATAAAATCTATTTTTTGAAATAGATATTGCTTTCAAATTAGCAATATTTAAGTTTTTATTTCCTTTCCATGGAAAGAGCCTACATAAAAGTATCTTTGACATCTTTTAAAGTTTAGGACTCTTATTCCTAATGAGTAGCAAGTTTTTTAAATATCTTAAATTGCTCCATGAATTAAAACAATGGCCTTTACATACTTTCTTTACTTTTCTAAAAGTTCTAAACAGTTCTCACTATCTCTATCACTTATTGAGGTGGTAGATTAACATGGGTAACCTAGTGATTCAAGAAGGTAAACAACAAAGATATTATAGAGGGGCCTGTTGTCTGGTTATAGAAAAGCATGATAAAAAGAGGAAGTCACACTTATTGCTCTAACTGACCTGAAACAGGTCATGATGTCTCCTGGTATTTCTCACAACTGTGAGAAATGCGATCCTTTGGAAAAGTACCATATATTTTAGTTTATTTTTTACTTTTTTAGGAGATAAAATAAACTAATATTTTATCCACTTAAAATAAGACTGTCTCATATTTAAATATTTTTAACACACTCATTTTAAATTGTTTTGTTGTGGTTTGGATCTGAGGTGTCCCCCAAAACCTCATGTGTGAGACAATGTGAGAAAGTTTAGAGGTGAAATGATGGGTCAGGAGAGCCCTAACCTAATGGGAGCATTAATCCTGGATGGTGACTGCAGGCTGGTAGGTGTGGCTGGAGGAGGTGAGTCACGGGGATGTGCCTTGGAGTTCATATTTTGTTCCTGGAGAAGGAGCTCTCTCTGCTTTCTGGTGGCCAAGTTCTGAGCTGCGTTCCTCTACCATGGTCCCCTGCCATGATGTCCTGCTCCACCTGGGGCCCAGAGCTGCGGCGTCGGCTGTCTGGGGGCCGGGATCTCTGAAACTGTGAGCCTCTCCCCTCAGTGTGTTCTCCAACTGTTCTGGCCAGGTCTTTTGGTCACAGGGATGCAATCAGACATAACATAAGAAAATATGATACTTAATTTGTCTGCAAGTGTGCTTATTTTAATGTGTTAAGCATAATTTGAACAAACTGATAATATATTTAAATTAGCAGCATCTGATTTTTTTTTAGTGACATGAAGCATTTCATTTTTAGTTCTCTTTATATTGAGATAATAGCTAAAATTCTAAGAATAAACCAAGTGAAAACTGTGGACTCATGTAGTGCAAATGAAGGTATTTTGGAATTCTTTTTTTTTTAAATTAATTTATTTATTTCATACATGACAATAATTTGGTGTCAACATACCTTATATACAAACAGAGGTATTCTGAAATTCCGTGTTTAATGATATAGTATAGAAAATTAACTTTTTGCAGCACTTCATAATCAATGAACAAAATAATTAAAAAATTAAATGCAAAAATAAATTTCACAGGTCACAAATGATAATTTATATAAAGAGGCAGCCCTCCTGGTCATTTAAAATGTGATAGAGTGTGCAGTAATTTTGTCAAGTAAAAAAATTTATTACAAAGGCATTAGAAAAATTACTCTATAAATTTAAAAGTCAATGCCTGCTTGTGGGAAAAAAAACATCTTATTTATAAATAAGAACAAATACAGAGAAAACTTTATAAACTATCTTTTAAATTTTCAGTTACGATTAGCTCTGAATAAAGGCTTGGAGTCATCTATTTGTGAAAATGTGTGTCTACAAAAGGTTATCTTAGCATATTTGTGATTAAACTATGGCAGTGCTTAATAAATGCTCAGTGATGGTGTTTTAGATGAATATGTGGTAGGAGGTTGATATTTCTAAATTCAGGAGAAGGGGTCCTAGAAAACTATTTAGATTACAATATTTAATTTGTCTGCAAATGTGCTTATTTTAATGTGTTAAGCATAATTTGAACAAACTGATAATATATTTAAATTAGCAGCATCTGATTTTTTTAGTGACATGAAGCATTTCATTTTTAGTATTCATATTAACCACCCAGAATGATGCTCATTTTAATTTTAGTTTTCTGTAATTATATTCTTCCAGTTTTTCTTACATATACTTTGATATGTCTAACACAAAAACTGATTATAAAATTAGGATTTTATTTACTCTTACAATATACACCTTCAAAATATTTTACAAGAATACAATGAAAATTTTCAGTTTATTATGCTAAGATAAAAAGACTTTTACTTATAGCCTACTTTAACTGAGCATTTTAACCAAATAGTATTATTTTATGCAATGGTAACATGGATTTCCACAAAGATTTTGATTATTTAGAAGGATAAATATCTAGTGGAACAGCCTATGATTGATCCCATCACCCCTTAGCAGACTTAAATGATCGATGGACTCCAGTTTATAATTTAATGTGGCAAATTTCTGTTGCCTATAGATATCGGGAGATTGCATTAGCTTTTCCATCGAGTACCAGTGGCAACTACAACAGAATTAACCTGAATTTTCTAGGTCTTAACATGCTCACTCAGAAATTTATCTTGATTGTCATGAAACATTTATGCAGGGTTTTGCCTCATTGTGCAGACAGAGTTCTTTTCCTCACCCTCAGAAATAAGGAGAACACCATTTTCTCACAAAGCCTTTTGCAAAATCAATACTTCATTTCAAAAATTGCTTTTCTTTGGTGTTTTGTTGTGGAAACTTCTAAACATATGTAAAAATAAAATAATGGTAAAATCACCCTGACCTATCCATTAGGTAGCTTCTACAATATTAGATATTGTAGATACAATATTGTCAATATTAGGCCAAACTTATTTCACCTACACTTACAAACACTTTCAAACAGAAGCTTTTATTTTATTTTTTTAAATAATTATAGACTCACTAGAAGTTTTAAAACAAAAGCCCCTAGAATACAAAGAGATCCTATGAGCAATAGAAATATTTTGCATGATTATAGTTAACTCTCAAAATCAGAGAACTTACATTGCCAAGAGAGTTTTTAGTTTCCACCAATTTCTCAACTTCCGTGTGAGTGTGAATGTGGGTGCTTGGGGCTCTTTTACCGGCACCATAATGCACACTACTCTGTTCTCCCTTACAGCAGCTGGGTGGCCCCACTCCTCTCCCTGGCCAACAGTTCTTAACCCTCAAACCTCTATTCCATTCTTCATCTCTATGGTTTTGTTAATGAACTTGATACAAATAGTCATGTGATATACTTTTTTTTTTTTCATTTAGTCGAATGAAAAAAACCAGCTACTCACTGAGGGACACTTGGCCAACTTCAGTGTTTGGCTACAGCAAGCAGAGCTCCCAAAACCGATGTCATGCAGTTGTTTATATGAACACATGACTTTCTTTCTCTGGCACAAATGCTCAAGCCTGCACTTGAAAAGCTACTGAACTCTTTTGCAACATGGCAGTGGTGTTCTCCACCCCATCAACACTGTGTTAGCCATCCAAGTCCTTGGACGCCTCACCAGCATTCACTATTACCGTTTTCCATTGTAGTCATTCTGACAGGTGTGCAGTGACTTCCTCTCAGTTTTTATTCTCCAACATTCTATTGGTGGTGAGCTGAAAATTTCATTTTTTTTTAAATTTGAATGACCCCACTCAATTCATCCCTGATCTTTAAATTGGAATTTTTTATAATGCTGCTCTCAAAAATTAATCATGTTATGGTTTGCCTGTGGGGTGTCTCCCCAAATCTCCTGTGTTCATGCACAAAGGTGCAGAGTTGGAGTGACGGTGCTGTGAGAGCTGGGACCCACTCAGTCCATCTGTTTGAATGGACTGAGTGGTAACTACAGGCAGGGGACATGGGGACCAGGCCACTGGGTGTGGTGGAAGGGCTACCTTCCCTGCGCACCCTGCCCCCATATCTCTGCGTCCTTGCCGCCATAGCTGCCACAATGGGAGTGCCTTTCCTCCGTGGGGCCCTCACCATGATCTTCTTCCCCATCTCAGGCCCAGAGCAATGGATTTGGCCTTCTATAGACTGAGACTTCTAATACTGTGAGCCAAAATGAACCTTTCCTACTCCAAGTGACTCTTGTCACGTATGTTGGTCACAGCAATGCAGAGGTGACTAACAGCGTTCCGTTTGGGATAGATTATTATTCATCGTTGACAGGAAGTTCAGGTAATTCTTTTGTATAATTCTATTTATTCGTATATTACGTACGTATTTGCGAAATATTTTGGTGTTTTCCTACATTTCTGATTAGAAAGTGATGTAAATTTCATGAAGAAAAACATACAATAGCTGGAGAAAGAAGAAAAGAAGGAACAGCAAAAAATTTTGTTCGAAATTTCATCTTCCAGAAATAATCCTACAGGCAAACTCACACACATATTTACTCTCCCAAAATTGAAATTATACTGTACATGATCCTTTGCCCACTGCTTTTTAAAATTAAACTTTGCTAAGTTGGTCAAGGCCAGCCAGAAGGCCTGGTAGCTAATGGCAAATTTTTGCTTTTCAGGTTTCCTTATTATCATTTTGCATTTCCCTTGGCAAGATCCCTCAGGGTTCTGCTGTGGCCTTGGTCCTTCCTTTGAGGACTCAGCTGAGCTGCCCATCTAAAGGAGTCTTCAGATTGCATTCCATCCCTGTCACCCTGACAAACTCACCATTCCGAGTCCCCTCACTTCCAGAGGTGAGGTGAGATTCTGCTGACGGGTAAGATCTCCTGGATGTATTTCTACACTACTCATATTAATAATTAGCTCACACTGAACGGTGGTGGGATGCTATGCACTGTTCTCAATGCTTCACGTGTTCTCTTTCTTTTTCTAACTCTTGCAGAAGATTGTTATTAAGATTTCCACTGCATTATGAAATTCATTTGAAAAAAGGAGAGTCCCAGCCAAAGCAATGTTCAGTGAGAAAAGTGAAGCAGGAGGGAACACAATTCCAGACTTAAATTATACCCCAGAGCTATAATAACAGCAGCATGGTATAGGCAGGCACCAAAACAGACAGTAGACCAATGGTACAGAATAGAAGACACAGAGACCAACCCACATAAGTACAGTTATCTCATATTAGATAAAGGTACCAGAAACACTCACTGGAGAAAAGATAACCTGTTCAACAAATGATTCTGGGAAAACTGGAAATCCACATGTAAGAGAATGAAATTAGACTCCTATCTCTCACCCTGCACAAAACTCAACTCAAAGTGGACCAAAGACATAGACATTAGACAGAGACCCTGCACCCACTAGAAGAAAAGTCAGAGCCCAAATCTCCATCATGTCAGCTTAGGAACTGACTTCCTCAACGAGACTCCTGAAGCGCAAGAAGGAAAATCACAAGTAAATAAATGGGATGATGTCAAACTAAAAAGCTTCTTTGCAGCAAAGGAAATGATCAAGAATGTAAAGAGAGAGCCTACAGAATTGGAGAAAGTTTTTGCCACCTGCTCCTCAGATACAGCACCAATATCCAGGGTATATAAAGAACTCAGAAAGCTTAACAATAAAAAAAAAAAATGACCCAATCAATAAATGGGCAAAGGAACTGAACAGACACTTCACAGAAAAAATACTATCAGTCAACAAATATATGAAAAAATGTTCAACACCACTAGCAATAAGAGAAATGCAAATCAAAACTACACTGAGATTTCATCTCATTCCAGTCAGAATGGCAATTAACTAGAATACAAGTAACAATAAATTGTTGGTAAGGATGTGGGGAAAAGGTACACTCATACAATGCTGGTGGGACTGCAAATTGGTGCAACCATTATGGGAAGCAACTTGGAGATCCTCAGAAAACCTTTAATTGAACCATCATTTGACTCAGTTATCCTACTCTTTAGCATATATCCAAAGGTTTTAAAATCAATATACTACAGTGTTGCAGCCACCTCAATACTTATAGCAGCTCAATTCACAATAGCTAAACTATGGAACCAACCTAGATGCCCTTCAACAAATGAATGGATAAAGAAAATGTTGTGTATATACACAGTGGAATATTATTCAGCCATAAAGGAGAATGAAATTATGGCATTTGCTGGAAAATGGATGGAACTGGAGAATATCATACTAAGTGAAATAAGCCATCCCCAAAAAACAAAGGCTGAATGTTCCCTCATATGTGGATGCTGAACTACAGTAAGTGGGGGGCGGGAGGAGGAGTGGAAATTCACTGGATTGGAACAGGGAATTGGGGGAAGGGAGGAGGATGGGAATAGGAAAGACTATAGAATGAATTAGACACAATTTTCAATGTTCCTATATGAATACATGACAAGTGTAACTCCACATCAACTACAACCACAAAAATGGGAAATTATACACCATATATATACATATATATATATATATATATAT
>NW_025999932.1:4536576-4559967 GCF_001458135.2 Marmota marmota marmota | reverse complement strand
ATAATATGTCCAAATACATTCTACTGTAATGTGTAACTAAAAAGAACAAAAATAAGAATTTGTAATAAACACTACGAAATTTTTTTTTCAATGTACAGTTGCACAGTGGGGATACAGACTAAGAGTAGAAGAAAATAGATGGGATGGCTAATCAGGTTCCAGGATCTGCTTGGCGATTGCTGACCTGAACCATCCAGAGTCAGGTCCACTTGTCCATGCTAGAAGCCAGACATCTGGGATCAAAGCTGTGACTTGTTTTTCTACAGGAGGAGCCCACCACTGGCTGCCATCAGTGTGGGCTCTCTGCACAATGGCCTTGGTGGGGCTGCACCTGAGAAGTCTGCAGACTCCTGCTACGCCCAGGGGCAGTTAGGGGGCTTCCCATGCACCTCTTGGTTCTGGGGAACTGAGGTCTGCTCTTTTAAACACAGAGGTGCCACTTTGACCCTAGCACCTTCTGTGCACATCTGGACAGCACTGCTGGACTTGAATTGCCCCTCCCCTAGCCCTAGCCCTGCCCTCAGTCAGGTTCTCTCTGTCTCTTAAATTCCACATCCACCTTGTGTCCTGGCCCCACATGGCATACTTCGACCCTCAGATCCCAGCTGTGGCTTGGCATTGGACCTTGTCTCTTTCAAGCTATACCCACTCACTGTATGACAATGACTAAGCTAATTTAAACAAAAAGAATTATTTTTCATGCAGATATGTTAGAGTCATAGTTTGAATATGTCATAAAGGCTATGTTTCTAATTCTTTAATCCTAAGGAGAAATCTCAATATTAGGAATTTTAATGCCCTGGAATGGAAGCAAGTTGGACGATTTTTGACAAGCTGACACTGGACCATTCTCACAGTTCCTTAGCACAGAGTGAGCCTGGTGCCTGGATGTGCAGAGCAGTCTCCTTACATGACACGCACAAGCACAGGGAAGGATGATGTTCAAGAGCAATGGTGGCCAGGTGGGTGACCTTACCCATTTCACACATTTCTGCATTTCCTTTCTGGGCTTTTCAGCATATAGTCATTTTATCAAATGACTTGTTCACCCAATGAGAACTACCCAGTGAGCACCTGAAACTTTCAGCCAGGCGCTCGTAGGTGACAAAGCCTTAGGACTGTGCAGTCAGCCCACATTTCGTGTACAGAAGAGGCCCCGCCATTGTTTTTGGAATTTAGGTGTCTGAAAGTGGCTTAAGACATGTGGTTCCCAAGGAAATGTGCTATTTTTAAAGTGAATTTGATAAGAGGTGATGAGGCTATTCCTGGCTGTGCTCTGTTCTGCAATGCCCGGTAACCACCCTGCAGAGCAGGGCTGTGCTGTGCACATCACCTGGGCTGCAGCAGGCAGGACCCAGAGGCTGAGCTGGGAGGAGTGTAACTGGGACAGGACACACTGGCTGGGAGGCTTCCTGATGGTCCAAGCTAGGGAAGGTTAGCCTGACCCAGATTCTTGATAAAAGAAGTGTAAAGAACGAACTGGGAGAAAAAGCGAGAGGTAGAATCACAAATGGTGCGTTTGTAGGGCAAAGAGATAAAGGAACCAAGAGTGGCCGAGGGGCTTCAAGCAAGAAGCCTGCTAAGATGTAACAATGATTAAAAAAAAAAGAAGAAAAAAAAAAACTCTAGGAATATAATACACCGCAGATTTGCAGAAGTAAGTAAAGAGAAACTTTATTTTGAGTCTATTGTGACCACCTTGGGGAACGTGGAGATCAAGACATTATTCTGGCCCTGGGGCTTGGAGGAGAGACTGGAGCTGGAAATGTGGATCAGGGAGCAAAGCAGAGCTCAGTAACTATGATCATTATTTGCACAGCACTTCCTGTGTGTAAGACATGATTCTTGTTTCCTTAAACGTGGTAACTGATTTTGTTATCACAGTAGCCTATGAAGCAGGTCTTATTAACATTGTAAATTTACCAATAACAAGAGACACGTGGAGCTCGAGTGCCTGGCCTAGAATCCCATTCTCATAAATAGGCAGAGGCGACTGTGATCCTAAGTACGCTCTTGGGCACTATGGCCAATTTTGGGCACAAGCCAATTTTGGCACCAGCAATTTCTCCCCAAACTTCTAGAGTGATGTGCTGTCTACCCTCTGCAGCCTGTGAAAACCCAGCGAGTCGCTCCGTTCCTGTTGGTGTGTCCTGTACAGGAGAAAGGAGCTAGCAGGAGAGAGACATAAAAGGTCAGGGTGGGCCTTATGGAACACTCATGTTGGATGACTGGGGAGAGCACAAGGAATGAGTGAGAAGGAAAGGAAATACATCCTCAGAAAAGTGTCTACCCTGGGTCCCAGGGACTGAGATGGCCCAGCAGGAGAGGTGGCTTCATCAGCCAGGGTTGTTGGGAGATGAAAGAAGGGTGTGGCAGCAGGAAGGTCCTGAACACAGAGTTGGGAAGGGGCAGAGGGCCTAAAGGCCCAGATGTTATCAGAGTGATTTGTGCCCAGTGAATCAGGAAAGCCTACTGCAAGGAGGAAGCCCAGGTGCAGTTAAGAAAGTGGGGGCAGGAAGTGGAGACTTTCCCGGACTAATTCTGGAAGTGGGCATGCTTAGGACACAGAGCATTGGCAGTGCAGGCAGAGGGAAGAGAGGCCCCCAGGGCTGCTGGAGATGAATTCCCCAGCCTTTGTGACCCGAGCTGGTTTAAAATGGAGAAATGAAGTGGGGCTGGGCAGGGAGAAGAACCCTATTTATTGCCAACCTCATTAGCACCACTAATCGTTATAAACAGATAATTTGCAAGGAGATGAAAGAATCCAAATTCATGTTGCCAATACTAAATATTTAACTAATGAAAAATATAGGTTCTGAATTGGCTGTGGAAATCTCAAATGAGTTAAATTTTAAATCCTCTGTGCCCTGGAGACGATGTTTCAAATCCTGATTTGCCAGATGGGGTGTGAGTCACAGCACAGGAAATAACACTGGATTTCAAATTATTCTGCTTACACAAAAGATACGGACCTCTTGAAACCAGTCACCGTGTGCATGAAACCAAAACCCAAAGGGAGGCAATTAGGACGGCTGTGCTCTGCTGAGCAGACCCGCTCCTGCAGGAGCCCCTCGGCAGGATCCAGGAGCCTGACAGCAGCAGGAGCGGAAATGTGCCCCTCCCAGCCAGGACGCGACTGCCACATACAAAGACCATCAGCGACACTGATGTAACTGCCGACTCCTCCGCAGGGGAGGGGAGGGGGGCTGTCCATGCCGCGGGTTTTCCGGGCTCCCCCACCTTTTCCTTATTTCTTCTTTGGAAGCACATGTGCTAGTTTAGATGAGCCCCTTGGAGTCGCAGTCCTCATGACAAAGAGCGTCTGAAGTCGTGAGTGCGGAGTGGAGAGTTGGCACGCGAGCTGTGCGAGGACGGGGCTGTCAGCGAAGGCAGGCATCAGTGCTGCGCTGCCCGGGTCTCCCTCCTCCTGCAGCATCTTGAGTCACTGTCCCCTGGGCTGGTTTCTCCCTCTGCTGCGCCCTTGAGGAAACCTCCCTTTGCCCTAAGAGGAGTCCAGCTCCAAGGACTGGTCTTCCTGACGGCGCTGCTTCCCCTCCTGGACCTCTCCACCCAGTTTCCCCCCCACCCTTTCCCTCTCCTACAGCATGCCTGACCCTCTGCCCTGCCAATGTCACAGTCCTGTCGAGGCGCAGACGTGCCTTGGCTGGCCCAACCCGGCGTCCTGGCTTCCCTGAGATTTGGGGGACACCCCCAGAGGAGGGGGCGTGTTTTGCATGGAGCTCCCTTGGCCCCGGCTTCACCGACTGACTTCCTGCTCCAGTTGCCTCCTTCCACTCCTCTCTGTCCCGTCTTCCCTACAGTCGAGGAGTGTTTCCTCCTCCTTCCCCGGGTGGCACCTTTCCCCAGCCCAGCGAGGATCCCGTGCCCTGCTCTAGAAGGGAACGCCACAGCAGCCCATGGCCCGCGCTGCTCCTGAGGGGTCTCTTTGGTCCCATCCAAGTTTCCCTAACAGTGACACCATTTTTAAATTGAGAGGTCTTTATGAAAATTTTGAGAATCTAGAAATTCCGGGCCACATTTCTACCTGTACCTGTTGAAGAGCTCCCTGCTGGTTGGGTCATGGACTGGCCTCCCCAGGGTTCCCTGCTGAGGGCCTCATCTGTGAGCACTGGAACTGGGCCCCACCAAGCCTGCACCACTACATCGTGGCCAGGGCTTGCTCAGAATTAAATCCTTGTCATCAGACACTTGAAAGAAATTTATGTGTGATGAATAATATATCAGGTCTGGCTAGTGAAAACTGTTATTAAATTAGGACGGAGCAGAATGTTCCAACAATCCTTTTTTCCTTTATTGAGCAGTGCAACATATTGTTTCTCTAGTTAAATACAAAAATGGTGATTTTTATCAAGAATCATAAGCAATATGAGATATTTCAAAAATCCTATTTGAACATGACTTTTGACTTTAATAAAATAATTTATTTTTAGAGCAAATTTAGGCCCATGGCAAAATGCAGTAAAAGTATATAGAGATCCCATACACCCCATGGGCTCCCCACATGGACATGGCCCACCAGAGTAATCCATTTGCCACAACTGATGACCCCACATGGACACAGCCTTTTCATCCAACGTCCATACCATACAGTAAGGCTCACCCCTGGTGCTGTTTATACTATAAGTTTGGACGAATATATGGACTCACCATTGCAGAGTCATTCAAAATAGTTTTACTGCCTAAAAATCCTGGGGGCCCAGCCTGTTCATCTTTCTTCCCTCCTAACGTTTAGCAACCACTGTTGCCTTTACTGTCTGCATAGTTTTGCCTTTGCACAACATTATAAAGTTAGAATCACACAGCAAGCCGTCTTTTCAGACTGACTGTCTCACTTAGTAATATGCATTTATTCTTCCTGGGTGTCTTTTCATGACTGGGAAATTCATTTCCTTTTAGCATGAATGATGGTACATTATCAGGATACACACAGTTTGTTTAGCCATTTACCTACTGAAAGAAGCTTTGGTTGTTTCCAAGGTTTTGACAATTGTGAGTTAAGCCAACAGAGACAATTGTTTATAGGTTTTTGTGTGGGTATATGTTTTCCACCCATTTGAATAAATACCGAAGAACACAATTGCTGAGTCACATGACCTTATTTTTCCTTGTTTTCCTTTTGTCCACAGGCTGTGGAAGGGCAAGCAGCAGGCGGGGAGCTATGGGTGTCTTCCTGATGGTGAAAAAGGAACCTACATACAGCAGAGAGAGGGAGGTGGCCTGAGGAGAGCATGTCTCCCTAACACGGCATCGTTCACAGCTAGAACACAATGGGTTTTTCTGCTAAAATGAAAAACATAACAGTGAAAGTGCTGGTGAAACTTCAGACTGGTGTGTTCAATGACAGTCATCATTAATTTTTAAAAATTGATTTCTTATTTCAATAATCTCCTTGTTGACAACCTAAGGTGTCATTGCTTAGGACCAGAAGTAATCAGGCAAATGAATCATCCCACATCTAAGTGAGACGCTCTACTTGCTCACTTTTGTCTTTATAAAACGTGAAGGTTTCTAAGCAATGAGTCCTGGTCCTGTGTTCCCTTTACTACCTAGTGGCATGTAGGGAAGCCCTTTCCTCCATTTTTGGTCTCACAGCAAAGTTTTCCTTTCAGCAACCGTGGCTACTCTTTTCCCTCCTTTTATACGCTCAGGTTTCTTACTGGTTAGATTTCTGAAAAACGACAGGGGACTTTAATGGATGTTTAGTTCTGGGAAGAGTGTATCTGATGGCACCTGATAAGTCTCATGCTGATATGTTTTTAAAATGGTATTTAAAATCATGATAAGCTCTAGGAACACAAAGTACATCATTAAAGAGCTGAGATCTGATAGTAGGAAGTTTTACCTACAGTTCTGACAAAAACAAAGAGTAGCTATATTTCCCATCACCTCTGAGGATTTGTACACATTGCCCTGTCTTCACTTAAAATGATGAAATTTATATGGCTTCTGTTGGTGTTAGAGCATCTTGGCATTCTCAGAAGGAAGCCGACAGGTAGAAAACTCCAAGGCTTAGATAAAATCTTTGGAAAGAGTGTTTCATTATTTAGCTTTTACTCTAAGTTGAATAAATACTGTCATAATTGTAAAGAAGTTTACATTCCAACCGTTGATGGTCTGATCTAAGTACACCCTCTCACAGATCGGCAGTGGGCGGGACATCAAAAGCCTTTATTTACTGGTGAGGAACCTGAACCCCAGGAAATGAGGGGCTTTGCCCCAGTCACCCTTTAACCATGAAAGCCAGGGACAGAGACCATGTTCTCGCTGGTACTTGATGCAAATCCAAAGACTGTGGAATAGCTTCTGTTGAGATTTCCCAACATGCATAACTAATATCAACATCCATCCAATTCGTTTAGTGACTGACATCTAGGAACAGTGCTGAGGCCTAAATGCATGTCCAGGCTGCAGCTGGACTGGAAGTCACACTGGCCCTGAGCTCAGATGCCAAAGAGAATGAGCCTCAGCACTGAGATTCCCTAGAGGACGCCCGCTATGACTTAATTTGCAAAGTGGTAACTGCATCTTCTGAGGTGAAGACAGACTAAAAGAATATGAGTGTGTTTTTGAAGTCACTGGGATTTATTTATTGCCCAAGGCTAAGTGACCAATCAAGGAACAAGAAAGCAGAAAAGAGACATTTAAGATAGTCTTTTAAGAAAAAGTTTTAACATTTGTTTTGGTTAAGAAAACCTCACAAGCGCTTTCCATGCATCGCTTTGTAGTCTTTTTTGCTTACTTATTTTCAGTGACCTCTGTTCACATTTATTTTGACCTTGGTTCAACATCAAGGTTTGTTCCTCTTAAGAGGACATTTCCAAGCACAGAGATGCTGTTTCCATATTCTTATTTGTGTTGAGAATTATTTTTCAGGTTGTCCCCACCACATTATCAACGTGGCAAATGCTCTACCTCTCTCTCTCTGGGTCTCTCCGACTCCCTGCCCTATTGTACAAACTCAAAAGCCAAAGCAATGGGAAAAGATCTGGCCAAGGAAAATGTTGTGCATTTATAAGAAAAAAAAATCTAATGTTGATTTCCTACTACACACAATGTTAGGAAAACAGATAAAAAGCACATCCTATGTCCGAAAAACAACCCAGTTTTGAATGAAAAAGCAGATACTGACCATCCTTCTCTGGTGGCCTGTTGCCAGTTTTAGAGCAGCTAAGGGAGACAGAAAGGGCCCTTTTCTGGGCCTGAGGGGACCAGACACAGCTTCTGCAGAGGCAAAGCTTGAGCTGAGTCTCCACTCAGCAAGTGTGACCAGAATGCAGCCCCAGGACAAGTAGTCCCCAGGACAAACAGACCCCAGAGACCAGGGCTGCCTCCAAATTTGCTTCCATTGGGAGTGGAGAGGATACAGGCTGAGGCTAGGTGGACACAAGTGCCCCTGACCTTCAGGAAATGCATCCTGAGAAGCACCAGTTTCCTCTAGTCCCCCAGGGGAATGACAGGAAAGTTGGACAGAGGAGGAAGAGAGCAGGAGGTGAAGCTAAGCAGGAAGACACCACTTTGGAAAGCTCCCTTGAACCGAGGGCAGTTCATAAGGAAGAGCTGTTTTGACGAATCGTCTCTGGAACTTATAAATTAAAAATTCCCAAGTTATTCAAACAGTGCAAAAATATATACATGGAGAAAAATAAAAGCCCAGGGTTCAATTTTAAATTTTGGTGTATGACATAAGTGGTGCTTCACTGCAAAGGAAGGGGCTATGGAATATTGGCTGCTAGGCCAATCCATTGTTCCTGTAAATTACATAATACTTTAGAGCATTTGGGGGAAACACTGAGCAGAAACTGCAGAGTTCCTGTGGGTACGTGACTTGTGCTTGCCAGCCTAGCTCCCCCATCAGTGACATTCTTATTAGCCTAGTGCATGGTGATAATCGATGACCTGGAGTCTGGATGATGGTTGTTCAGACAGAAAACCCAAAACATAATCCAGGGAAGAGAAATATGGTAGGTTAGAGTTCATTAAAATTAAAACTTCTGCTCTGCCAAGATATTCTTAACGAATTAAAAGACAGGTCTCCGACTGAGAAAATATTTGCCAAACACATAGCCAATAAAGGACGGTATATAACACCCCAGAGAACTCAACAATATGTAAACAAGTCCTCAATTACAATCTGGGCAACTAAGACTTAATAGATGCTTCTCCAAAGAAGATATGCAGATGGGGAAGCAAACATGAATTATTTTTAAACTTGGAGCTCTTTAACATCTAGAAACAATGAATTATAAATTTGATAGAAAACTTTAAAATTAAAATGTAAATATAAAAAGAGAAGAAGAGGTGTTTTGTTTGTGCACAGAGAAAAGTCTTTTTGAACCTAAACATAAAAGAATACATAATAAAGCAAAAGATTGATAACAATTTAGAAGAAAAAAAAAACACTTTCATCAGAGAACATATTACTATTCTAGTCCTTGCCCCTGTGATAACTGGGCTCCAAGGCTGTGCTGTGGGAAGACCTGCAGAGTTCTACAAGCAGATTTTTTTCCGTTGAAGTAAAAGTAAGTATAAGTCCCTTGTGCTTAAGAAAATCCTTCCCAAACCACTTCTGCCATTTCTCTGACATCCTTTCTTTACATGTGAACTGAGTCTTGTATTTTGGAACCAAACCAAATGTTTAATTAAAAAGTGAAATGAATATTCCTTTATATCTCACTTCTTTCATCCCAAGCCCAAAGAGGCAGGAGTGGGAGGGTGACAAGATGATAAATTTAAAAGCAAGAAGCCTAGACATCTCCAGGGATCCACAACCCCCACACTTACCCCCCAGCAACTCATCTGTGCACCCCTCCCCAGAGGCCTACACAGGGACTGCAGATGGAATGCAGCCACCCGGGTTATCGACTCTTTACATAACATCCAATTATTTTCCAAATTTAACACTCATCTCAAAAATTCTGAGGCCTGGCACCTACCTCTCATGTTATAGGCTAGCAATTGACACCCAAGATATTATCTGTGCTAGGAGCAGGTGAACTCAGGCCTAATATGCTTACCTTTTTTTTTTTCAGGCCTTTTGTTCTATAAAAGATGTTTCTGGGCATCAACTTCAGTTTCTGCCAGAGGAACACCAAATTCTGTGGTTAAGGAAAGCATTAATCTAATCTTCACCTAGCAAAACCCACCTTAGATTTTGACATGTGCTCTCTTTTGCAAGCACACATTATGGGTCTAAAGCTAATTGTATGTGGTATGAACATATATATATTAAACTAGAAACTGATGATGAAAATTCACTGGAGGTTTTTAATGTGATTTTGATTCTTCTCTTTCCTCCTATTTCTCAAGGCAAAATTATTCTTAATATTTTTCTTTTAAAGATTTCTTACAGACTGTATTAAATTTTGTCTTTAAATGTAAGAACATCTCTGAGTAATGGGAGTATAATCTAATCATGGGTATTAGAGGGAAATATATGACCCCGAGGTTGTCTCAACATAATCCTGTTTTTAAAAAAGGAATCATTTGGAACATGAAGGGCCATCTTTTAATACTACAGTATGGGCCTCCAGACCACCTTTAAAATGCAGAGCACAAAGTTAAAATATGCTGCCTTGTGTTCAACTCTCCACCTAAAAGACCAAAACTCAGGATTTTTTTTTGTTCAAAGGGATCAAAACAAAAAAGCTTGCTGCAAAATAAAGACCAAAGCACTGGATTGGGCCCAGAGTGTCATATTTATTGTTAACATCTTTACAAGTAGAAATAATTTTTTCTTTTTTTAAAAAATTAGATCTAACCAAATTAGTTTCTGTAAAATTATAGTCTTCTCTTTAAATAGAAGAAAATAATTATATATGAATTGGAAATGCCATTGTATTAATCAAAACTATCATTGACATGAAGTAATTAAACTTGGGTGAGATCATGCTGATTTGCATAAATATTCACATCTAATGTCATGTGTGAATCAGACTATTATAAAAGAAAATAAACTCATTGCTCAGATGCAGAAAAGAGTTTTTAAAAAAGCTTCAAGAAATACTTCTTTACCTTTATATTGAACTTCCAAATCTCTGTTCTATAGAAAAACACTGCACATGCTCAGGAGGTAGAAAGGACAAGAAACCTTCCACTTCTTTATATGCAAATTTTGTTGCCAACTAGGTAAAACCGATTTCTAAGGAATAATGTGTGCTTTTTTTTTCCTTTTTATTTGCTCCATCCATTGCCCAGTGTTTACTGGGTATATTCTACACATTTTGAAAACACAGTTTGAAAGATGCCTGTGAGATCGAAGGAAACGTGGCTCTCACACCTGTTCCCCTCCTGCCTGCGCCCCCCCCCTCTGCCCCCAGGCTCTTCCCAACACCTCAATAGAGTTAGAAATCAGGCAGTAACTGCCCTGCTCCTCTCTTATTTCACATTTAGATGTTTTCCTTAGCCCCGCAAATATGGGCTTTGACCCTGTCTTTCCAGTGTTTTCTGTGCAGCTGAACCCATCCAAGGTCTATCCAACAGGTCAATTTTGCTAGTTCATGACTTCAAGTTAAAGTAAAGATCAAGGCTGAGTTTCTTTGCTTTCTGCTGTAACTGAAAATCATCCGCAAGCTGCTGAAGGCTCTCTGATGATCCAGAGAAATGCAAAGTCTAAAGTTTAAATAAACACAAAGTTTATATTTTTCCTGGTTCCATAAAACAAAAGAAAACAACAAAGGGAACCATCTCTCTGAATTTTTAGCATTATCTAATTACCAACTGATAAACTCAAAATGCATATTACATATGTGTAAAAGAACTGTTAGGTTCTGTCAGACATCGTGTGGCCAGGGCAGACTCACAGACTGACCGTCAAAGCTCTGTGTGTGACAAAGGAAGGCCCTGGCCTGGGTCCTGGGAGGAGGCCTCTCAGTTTTCGAAACATTCTGCCTGATGTGAGTGTTGATCCGGGACCTAAGGCCCTGACCGCGCTGTACCAGATAAGTACGATACCAGAGCAGCTTTTGGCAAATGCCTGGCTGTATGCATGAGGCCCAGGCCCTACTGCGTCAGCTCAGCCTTTCAGCGACTGGATTAGTTGTAGACAGGTGTCCACTGCAAAACACCCAGGTAACTAATTTCCAATGAAATGATGGACACCAATGCTTGGGTGAGCTTTCTTGATTGGCAAGACATCATGGGTGCTGTCTCACTTCATTGCTGAGTCAATCAAGTGCCATTTGCAGGACTCTGGTTGAGAGGGCAACGGGAAGTCCTGGGCTTTACCATATGTGTCCTTCTCTTTGCTGCGCCCTTTAATCTGCACCTGGGCCACAGCCATGCATACAGTAGCTCCTCTGAGTACTGAGAGTCCAGCGCAGAGTCCTGGAGCCTGAGGGGAGTCCTGGGGGCCCCAACACATATGGACATGCATGAGGACAGGCAGGGACCACACAAGGAGACATGAGGGAAGATGTGCCAGAGAAGAAGTGTGGTGGACCTTGAAGAAGAAGGCAAGGGGCCCTCAGTCCTGAGTATGTACGATGACAAAGAGGGTACTTCACCTGTCATCCATCACATCATTTAGTCTTCCTAAGGATTCTTGGATGTGGGGGCTATGATGTACCTCCAATTACTAATGAGAATTCACAGAGATTGAAGGAGTGGAAAGGAGATTCCAAGCTCTGCCCATTAGCCCCAAAGTCCACTTTGTTTCTTAACAAAGGCCCAGGGGCATGATCTTATGTGACCTATTAGAACACTGTAAACATCTGAGACAGGGTACAGAAGAGCCTGGCAGGAGAAGATGCTGTTGGAAAAAGAAATAATTTTCTTTTGCTTGTCACATTGTGAAGTTTCCACTTCCCTCTGTTAGTGATGCAGGAACATCTATGGTGAAAGAGCAAGAATTCTTCTTTTCCTCTTCAAGAATCTTCTAAACTGAGAAGCAAAAAAGATAAGTGTCTAATAATGTGATGTAACTGAGAGTGAGATGCTCAGGACAGGACAGAAGCATCGTTGCAGAGGTTCAGGAGGGGACATGAGCCTGCGGAGAGAGCTCCTACAGATAAGGAGCACTCAGCAAGGGGGCACGGAAGTAAGGAGCAGTGTCGTGGCGGGGGACAGTAAAGGACCAGGTGTCCCAAAGCAGGCACCGAGGCTGATCTCAACGTAAAGCCAGAAACTACGCTTGTTCCTGGGCATGAGACAGGGAAGGCTCAGTCTCTTGCCCTTGGGCAGCTCTTCCTCGGGCTGCGGAAGACTGGTACTGGGAAGAACCACTCAACATGGATCCCTGTGGGAAAAGGACTGGGAAGGGAGGGCTGGGAACTTTGGGAAAAGACAGTACTGATTAGGCAGGAAAACAGGGAGGTCTGTCTGGGTCCTACCAGGTGTCTGACCCACAGCTCAGGCTCAAAGGCAGGAGGGTTAGATTTCCAGCCCTGCCATTTACAAAGCTATCATTGGGGAGGACTTACCTTAGGAGGGTCTATTTTCTCATTTGTAAACTAGAAACACTGTTATTTGCCAATTCACATTTAAAAACCTGTTATATGATAGTAGCTGGCATATAGTTTATTGTTCCTATGGTTACATATAAAAATAAACAAAATTTAAATAAAATCTAAATATTTGACAAAGGGATAAAAGGTACATGTTGTGGGGAGAGAAGAATCACAGTTACAATGTGAGGGTCCTGGGAGAGAACATATACCATGCCAGGAATTCTGAACTCTTAACTTTTATTTTGCATTTCTTTTCTGTTTTGAGAAATTATGCCATTATACAAATAAATGCAATATGAATTTCTAAACCTTTTGCTGAGGCATGACCAACATACCAAAAGCTACACGTTTCATATACACAATGGGATAAAATTTTGAATGGATAATAATAATGGATAATGATGATTTTTGAATGGGTAATAATCTAGGAATTATCTGGACTTTTTTCTACAGTCATTATGAATTGGACTGTATTTTTCAGTGATGGACCCCATGAGTCTCACTATATATATGGCCTTACTTTTAAGTTTTACTATTAATTTTAATTATACCCCCAAATAGCATGTCTGATTTATGATTTTTAAAAGTATATTACTTTTATCATTAAAAGTTTGTGGGACTTTGGTAACATCATAGATGATGTCATTTTAGATTTCTTAAAATACAAAGGTGAAATGACCTACAATAAATGTCTTGGCTTATTAAGAAATTTTTGGTTTTCCTGGTTTCTTAAGCATTTTCATTTCCTTCATATAGATCATTAATGGGATGGTTTAGAAGTCAACATTCCAGAACTTTTACAATCAGGAACCAGCTGAGGTGGGGTAATGGCTTACATCATAGAAATGCACTTGATGTGAAGGAGTTTCAAATTTCTGATGTGTTTTACAACTCAAGAAAGAAAAGTGCTAAAAACTCTGGTAAACTGTAATGATTTTGTTTTAGTTTAATTCAACCTTAACTTTTAAAATTGTAAAATAAAAGCCACCGCAGCAGAAAGTTTGATTCCAATCAACACACATTGACATTCGGACACAAGAGGAGCAGCAAATCCTGCCTCTGTGCTCTTGAACTTTAAGTCTGGAGGAGGAAGAGCAGTCAGCACCCCATGCCTCACACTGGCTGGCAGTGGCTGGCTCTGAAACATTAGCCACTACAACTACAAGGGTTCAGTGCAGTGGGAGTCAATAGATCCCTATTTCCAGCCATATGCCGGGCCTCATAATGCATGTGTATACGTTTTCTTTTTGCAGTGCAGGGGGTGGAAGTGCTCTACCCCTGAGCATGACCCTAGCCCACGACCTGACATATATTCAAAATTCCAGATTCAAAACACATAAAGTGTCTGGATAAAATATGTTTTAACGAATAACCTAGTTTATAGAATAGTGAGTGAGAAATCAATGTAATTATTGGAATGGTAATTTTAAGGATGGAAGTATGAGGAAAACACTTTGATGACATATTTACTAAGGAAGTCCCAGCAGTGAAAGGAGTTCATTATTTAAAGCTATCTTTGTATGGTATTGAGCAAACGTGCACTCACCAACACAGGCACAATCAGCTGTTGAAATGAATATTTTTTGTTTCCATAATAAATACTCAATTGTGTAATTATACTTAAAAGATAACAGTGGGCTTGCATTGTTAGATTTTTAGTCAGTTTCCTCAATGAAAGTTTGGCCCTAAAATATGAACCTTGATTTCTTCTTACGTTATTCAGGTCTTACTTTAAGAGATATACCTAATATTTTTTTTAAAAATGTATTACAAGTCTAATTTAAAAAACACAGTCATGAGCACAACACTATAGGTGCCTCCTGTTCAACAAGTTATTCTGCTTTAGAGCACACTTACTATTTTTCAATCTCAGCACACACAAAATATTTGACTATATCCTTTGATTGAGACATAAAAAATGATATTGATTGTAGATGATTGTAGGTTGTAGATTGTAGATGATGCTTCTTGTAAATGATCTGTCTTAAATATCATACTTCAAATACACACAGACACACACACATATGTATATATTATTTTTTGTTGTTTTTGATACCAGGGATTGAACTCAGGGACACTCTACCACTAAGCCACATTCTTAGCTCTTATTTTTGTTTTGTTTTGGTTTTTGTATTTCATTTAGATACAGGTTCTCACTGAGTTGCTTAGTGCCTCACCATTGCTGAGGCTGGCTTTGAACTCACGATTCTCCTGCCTCGGCCTCCCAAGTTGCTGGGATAACAGGCGTGTGCCACCATGCCAGGCTCAAATGTATTTTTAAGCTTACAAAATACAACACATGTTTTCTATATGTCCAACTTCTCACACTAACTGTTCACCAATACTTTTCATAAAATTAAGACACAAATTCGCATGAGAAAGCACCTTCCACCAGTGCAGGGTAGAGCTGCGCAGGTGAGCAGAGGTGGCCAACAGGGTAGGGACGGGATTTGTGCTGCACAACCATAAACTTCTTTAACTGCTTATGAATTAATCTGGCCTTTAGTACTGTTATAGCAGCAGAAAAAGTTGAAAATATCTACTATATGAATGTAAAGTATATCTTTTTAATCAAGATGAATTTATGAAAAACTTCTTAGAGGGTATAACTTAATATTTGAAACTGTTTGGGATCTCATAGCAATCGTCAGAAAATAAAACAAATTATTTCAATGCAAGCTAGAATCATTGAGGCTTGGTTGGAAGTGTCTAGTGATCAATAACTCAATTTCATCCCTTGCTTTTGCATATTGCTATACCTAAACTATTTCTTATTTATTTTTAATTGACACACAATAATTGTGGATATATATGGGGTACAGGGTGGTATTTTGATATACAATGTGTAATGATCAGATTTGAGTAATTAACATGTCCATAAACCCAAACATTTATTATTTCTTTCTGATGAGAACATTCAAAAATCCTCTTCTATTTTTTTTCAATAGATATCATTAACCACAGTCTCTCTACTGTGTGTGTGAGAGCACTAGAATTCACTCTTTCTGTAGCTTCGAACCTGTCATCCCCCTCCCCTTTACCCCTCCCACCACTCTTCCCACCATTCAACTCTCCACCTCTATGGGATCAACTTCTCAGATTTCACAGATTAGTGAGATCATGCAGTATTTGTCTTTCTGGCCTAGTTTTTTTTTTTTTTTTTTTCACTTAGCATTATATGCTGGAGGTATATCTATGTTGCTGTAAAGAACAGTTTCATTGTTTTTATGGCCAAATAGTATTTGTGTGTGTGTATTTGTGTGTGTATGTGTGTGTGTATATGTGTGTGTGTGTACCGGATTTTCTTTACTCATCCTCATCCATCAGTTGACACTGAGATTAATTCTTGGCTACCATGACTAGAGCTGTAATAATCATAGTAGTGCAGATGTTTCTTTAACATACTGATTTCATCTCCTTTAGTTATATGCCTGGCATCTGTATTGCTGGATCACGTTAATTCTATTTTTAGTTTTCTGAGGCCCCTCCATAATGCCTTCCATGATGGTTGTACTAAATTACACTTTTTGCTTTATCAATAAGCGTTTATTCCTCTCCAAGGATGAACAGTTTAAGAATTTTCCTGTTATCCCATCCTTGCTAGCATTTGTAATTTCTTGTTGTTTTGTTAATAATAACTCTAACTAGGTGAGATAATATCTCATTGTGGTTTTCATTTTAATTTCCCTCATGAGCAGTGATGTCGAGCATTTTTTAACATACCTGTTAAAAATGTGTGTTCTGTCATCTTGCTTGAGAAATGTGTGTTCTGACATCCATCTGTTTCCATTGCTGTGTGAAGACCTGCATCTCCTTGCAGAGGGGATGGAGCAGACAACACAAGTCCCCTGCCTGTCCTAAAAAGGGGTTGTCCCTACAGCCCTTTGCAATTATTAAAATCACTAATGACAGCTCCTCCTGTCAAGTTTAGCTCTTCTAGAACAATGGAGCAAAGGAGAAAGAGGAATACCTCGTTGCCTGTCAAATTTAAAATGCTAGTCAAGGAAAAAATAACTTATTAAGTTGATCTGGATCCCAGACTGAAACAGAAGCTCCAAAAAGTGAGTGAACCCTTCAGATGGCACCAGGGGAACAGGGCTCTGGACTAAAGGAGTCCCGCTGTTCTCCCTTCATAACAGGAATTCACGTCCTACATTCCCAGGCAGTGCTCATTTTCCACTTTCCTTGAAATGCCCTCGTATTTTCTTTTCTTTTTTGCTTTATCAATAAGCATATATTCCTCTCCAAGGATGAACTGAAGTCAAATATCTCCATCCAGCTTTCTTTCACTTCAACCCTCCTTACCCAGTTCTCTCCCTCTGGGAGGCCAGTCTCTGCCATTGGCTTCACCCTTATGCCACTGACATCTCATGCCCACATCATGGGGTAGGTGTGTGTGTAGGTCTGGCTTCTTCAGCCCCGAATTCCTTGAAGTTAGGAGGTATCTCCCACTCACAACATCCAGCATCAGGGGTTTGGACAGTCCTGCACCTCCACGACAACTTTGTTTTCTTTACTGACTTTAATTTTGATATGCTACTTAGAAACGGTGCTTTGTTCATACTTACTGTGGAGCTACTGTTCTTGTTCTTCTCCATCGACATTTTTAAAAAAGACAAAGCAAACATTTTTAATCACTTACTAAGTCAACCAAGGTACGTTTATGTTGCAATGTGAATTTAACATATAGTCATTGTTCCTTGACTCGTGCCTCAGAAAATACAGCAGCCCAGTTGAGACAAAGAGAGAGGGAAGGCATGTGCATCCTGCTCTCAAGTGCTGCTCCTTTGGACACGCTCAAGTTCATGGATATCTTTCTCTGATGGCACTTAGGACGGAACAAAATACTTTGGTCCAAACACAAAGTGGCAAGACTGTGTCCACACTGTGATCCAGAGTGTGGACTCTGTGATCTTAGTGAGTTTTTAGCAGCTGCCTCTGCTGCTCCTACAATCAGCTGGGCAGGTCTCTTCTTCTTCCATACCCACACCTGTTCACCAGACTACACCTGCAGGTTCATGAATTAGCTAAAATATGCTACGCTCATTAGAAGGGACGGGCAGCGTCATCTAAGATCTTAACATGGAAGCACTTCTGTTAGGCAAGGTTGATATTTAGAAATGCAATGACTACTTCCTATGCGGGGTTCCTCCGTCAGAAGTATAAGGCATTCTTCACAGAAAGTTAACAAGCAGATATGTTTGGTTATGTTCTCCCTCCGTTAGAGTCCTTTTTATCTCACCAAATTGGAAATTTTGTGTGTTATTTAGTGAGGGTTGTCACACTTTTCTGAAATACAAATTAGGACAAATTATCTGATAAAGGACCTGTGGGCACAATATTTGAACTTGGAACCACCCGGGAACATGGTGAAGGATGTTCTCAGTAGAGCTCAAGAGGGACATGAGACTTTCAGAGGAGAGATTGGAAGAGTTGAACGAGGGTAGGGAATAAGTTTCTGGCCCCAACATTTCAAGTTCAGCACTGGGACCTGCATCCGTATCCGGCTGGCATTTCATCTTGTACCTCAGGTGCTCATTCCTACAAGGAGCCTGACATTTTCATGTTCTTAACAATGGCTTTGTTGGAGATGTTTTAGAGCAATCAAAATGCACTCTTCTGATCAGTGTTGAAAAGAGATGCTCTTAAAAAGCCCAGGGAGGAACTGAAGAAAATAAGCATAATTATAACCTCATTTTATTTTAGAAACTGGTAAAAAAAAAGAAAGAAAAAAAGAAACTGTTAAAAATTTCTGAAGGGATATACTATCTCCTTTAATGCAATAAAATGGATTGAAATTAACCAGAAAATAATGGATATTGATTCCCTTCAAGAGTAGTTCTTTCCTGACTTGTTCAACCAACCAAGACTAGAAAACACACACCCCACACCTTCATCAGTATTCAGACACAGTTTCCCCCATTTTTCTTTGTGGTAGATGAAGGAGAGAGAGAACTTGGTGGGGTGGATAGGAAAGAAAGCTATTCAATCACCCATCAATCAGCACATTGCCTGCCTCTGGGAAGGTACCCTGAAGAAGGTCTGGGTCTGCAGGGAGCTTCGTTCTTTTGGGAAATGAATATGTGCTCAGTTGAAACATTTAATTTATGAAAAATAGATATTTGAAAAATTAAATATTTTAGGACTCATAAATTACTTTGGGGGTGGTGATGGAGCCTTGGAGAGATAAAAAACGTTCTGTCTTTGTGGACGATGGTCTCCTGAGTATAATCCTCCCTTTCATGGATACAAATTGCTTGTGCCATCAAAGCTGTGAAGAAGTTGATGATAAAATAAACTATTCTGGACTTGCACTCTCTGTGGCATAGAACTACCACACACAGGTGTGCACCTCCTCGGTTCCCTCCAACTGTCAACCACAGTCTTCAACATATAAGTGTGTTTTGTTCATGCAGAAAATGTAAAGAAGAAATTAAATTAGATTAAAAGCTGCAAATGTGTATTATCCTGCCTTAAAAATAGATGCATTATTAAATTAATCAAATAACTTTTAATATATTATAAGCAAGTTGATCATTCAAAGAGTATGAACTCTAAAATATTCCTTTGATATCTGAGCAGCATCAAACCATCTAACACATTTATAATGATCTTTCCTACAGAAGTGAATAGAGTTCAGGCAATTCTGGGCATGCTATTGATTCTCCACTTGAAACCTGTGGAATTAGGAATTCTGCATTCAATATCATCAGGTCAGGCTTATGGATTTATATTGGAATCCTTAAATGGACTCACCTAGAAGAAATCCACTGGCAACAGAGACAACCACCGAGACCCTCTGCTGGGTCAATTAATACAAGTGTTCCTCTAATGAGTCAAGAGGTATTTAGAAACTCAGGGATCAATTAATTTGTTAGTCAACAAACAATTTAGGTCAGTAACTAGAGCATATAAGTGGACAGTGATTCCTTTTAGAATACAAATCAGATCCAGGCAACCTCAAAAAGTATGTCTATGCAATGTTGGGGGTCTCATTAATGGCATTTCTGTAAGGGAAACTGAGTAAAAAAATATTAGTGAAATTAATCACTCAACCCATCCCATTGTTGCACTACCTGGACCAAGAATAAAGTTCTTTACGTTGACATTACTTCAGTATGTGCTCCAACAGATTCTTGTTCAGAAAAATCAGGTTACAAAGTAATAGCTTCAAGGTTTCCTTCAGGAATGATTCCAAACCATCAGACCACCCAGAGCCCTCTCAACAAATTGCTCTCTGACCAAACTGGTGTTTGTGTATTGATACTTACTTCAAGGCTTTTGCTTCTCTGGGTCCTGAAATCGTAAACTACAGAATCACAAACTTGGCCTGATCTCCTTGGATTTCCGTCTGAAATCATTTCAGTCCAGATCTCAAAAGCCCACAGAAACCCATGCTGCCCCTGGACCTCCCTTCTGAAGGACGGTGGGACTGGGCTGTGGGCTCTGCCTTCCTGGAGGTGGTGACCAGAGCTGTGGCCAGCAGCAGCAGACTCTAGGAGTCTGACCACATGGACCTTAGTGCTCCCCTCCGGGTGACTGGGTGACTGATGTCTGGACAGGCCCCTTCCTGGTTCCTAGGCCACTGGACTTCCTCTTTTAGAACATCTGATTGGAAAACCTGTGGTTGTAATTCCTTTCTCTACCTGTTAGAGATGACCCTCTTCCCCCCACCCGCCTCTAGCCAGGGACGTCCTTCCTCTGAGAAGACAAGGCCCCTCGCTCCCAGTTCCTCTGTGGGGTGAGGCCTCTCTTCAGGAGGCAACTTGCTCCAAGTCCTTAGGGAAGGACGGTCACGGGCTGAGGAGGACGGGTGCTGTCTTCCTCACCAGCTCCCGGTTCCCGCCCTCCTGTCGGCTGAGGTGACCTCCCAGTGGGTGCTGGCCTCGTCCCTCGTCCCTCCAGCAGCAGTCCTGAATCACTTCATCCCAGCTCTTCCACCTCATTGGGTGCAGTTTTTCTGTGTCACTGTCTATCAGGGACCTGTCAGTTGACATGCACTTTCTCACACGAAAAATGAACGTTTTCATAGACACAAACACTTTTTGAAAAACTGAAACGTGCTCACTGAAATGAACATTGGGGCTCTAAAATGTGGTTTTTATTTCTAGTTGGAGCTTTTTGTTTTCCCTTAGGGAATTCTACAAAATCTAATTAATTACATAATCTGATAAGGAAACATTTGGAAATAATTTGAAACACAGATAGTTTGAATAAAATCATTTACAGATGCAATATAGCAAGGTAAAGAGCAGAGGTGTGATTCTATATGTAATAAAATTATTGGCTATTATTTAAATTATTTGCTATTTTTTATAAGGTGCTTAGTAAAATACAGGTACCATCCTTGTATTAATTAATTTAATGTTCACAAAACAGTAGGAGGGTGGTGGAACTGTGATTTCATAATACAGTCTTTAAAAAACCAAAACAAGATAAAATAATCAAAGAGGAAACAGGACTTTCACAAGGTCATATGAAAGAGTCCAACAGAGTTTGACTTTCTAGTCTGTTCAATTCACATACTTTCTTCAGTTTTTTCCCTTATAGCTAGATTCTTCTGTTTATTTTTTGTATTTGATTAGGCTTTCCTTTTGCTTGACTGAGAAATATTTAAAAACTCAGCCTGTTTATGTTTCCACTAAAATCTCAGACTGGTACCATTTTGTTGCAAAAAAGTCACTGTTATATAACTCCATTCTACAGTTATTAAGTATTAAAATTATGTACTTGAGAAATACACAGGATCTTTAGAAACCAAGGTGTTCAAATCCTAAAATAAAAGAATTTCTGACTCTTTTCATCAGAATTACAGTACAGAAGTATCTTCAGAGCTTCACCATGCAGAGCAGCTGAGAAAGCAGGAGAATTAAAACTTCTTCACATGAAAGTCACTTTTTAATTCAAATGAGTTACTAGTGCCCATGGGCAGACTTGCCATGCTGCTCAGCCTCCCTTAGAAGGAGCTGTCCACATCTGTCCCTTGCACCAGGTGGGGACTGGCCCCTCTGGCTCCTCTCTCCCTACCCAGGTCCCCATTACTTCAAAGCCTCCTGGACATTTGAAGTATCTGCATCAGCAACTTGAAGTTTCGAGACAACTAACAAAAACCCAAGACCTGACTTTTGAAAACCAGAACTCCTGGCCCGGTGTCTGTTAGCTTTTTATGGTGATCTTGCCTCCTCGTCTCCCTCTGTTATAGTCCTTCTACTGTCATTAAAGACATACCAATGCTACACGCACCTCCTCTGTCTTCAGATATTTGAACCATGTTAACCTACCGACCAAGGAGACAAGGAGACCCATTTTTCTCCAGAGCTCCCTTCTTCCCAGGGACATTTTTTATAGATATGTTTGTCACTGGCACATACTCTGGGTGTCCCCTTTCATTGTCATGACTGCTTGCATTTGGTGATCAGAGCTGTTAAACGGTTCATTTCTAAACTGAATTAAAGTGCTAGGTCGAGTTTTCAGCGAGGTCTCCTGAGAAGATCCAGACAAGTTGGATGCGGTGGAGCAGACGACCTCTGATGGAACCCATCTCCAGTCCAGTCCCCACCTGGGCTCTCAGGTGGCCATTATGTCCCATGGTCTCAGGCGACGGCAAAACAAGGTCAGACCATGAAAGGTGACAGCCATGGATTAGGAACTTGTCTGTCACTGTTTTTAAATTGAAGAGGATTATTTTTCAAGAACTCAGAGGAGAAAATTAGCAGAACATAAAAAAGATATAAACTGTGTTTTGAAAATCCCACAATTCTTTCTATTCTAATGTTTCCCCTCTCTGGAAGTTTTGCCTCCATAAAAAGTGCTTCAGATGCCCAGGGTGAGAGAGGTTCTCAGGCAGACAGGTCACTTAAGAAATTTCTGGCTTAATATAGGGGAGGGAAACACATGCTTCAAAGGACCCAATCAGTGGAGGGAATTATTTCTATAACATGGAGACAAGCCTAATAACCAAACCAGTTTATTAGCAGCTGGCTTGTCTGGGCACCACTCCTTCTGGTATGAAATCCCTTTCTATGTGAGGACACTGAGCCCAGCAAGATTAGGCACATGGACCAAGGTCACCCAGCTAGTAAGTGAGGGGCTGAGGTGGAAGGAGGCACCCTAAACCTCTTAATAACAACACTGATGCTCCCTCTCAAGTCACTCTTCTACCAAGTCATTCACTGTCTAAAACATTGTAGGACAGCTGCCCCACAGTATTTTAACCCAAACCCAAATTTGTTCATTAGTAAAATTCCAAATTACTACATGTCATGCTTGTTTGGGATCTCTGTAAAATACCTTAATATGCTTAATACTAAATGTCTGTTTAACTTTTATTCTGGTCTAAAATGCAATACTGCAGAGCATGACTAGAGACAATATGCCGCCAGGTCAACTCCAAGCTTTAATGAAACGCATTTGCTAAAAACAGTACTCCCATTAAATCCCTAATTTCAAGCAAATGCGCTGTAGAATCTTTCTCAGATCTGCTGGTTAGTATTTCCACCAATCCTACTATATTCTGAAAAAAAAAAAAAAAACAGTTTAAGACAAAGCAGAGGCGGAAGGAAGATGGCGGCGAGGGGAGTGCATTGCCCCAGTGTGCTGCTTCACTGTGTGGGAGTATGACAAGTCAGGACGGCTAAAGGCTATCTTGTTAGGAATTTCCAGCAATAGTGGGGTGCTCCGGAACCTGGAGGAAGGATTTCCATCGCACGAGGATCGGCTACGGGGACTCAAACGTGAGAGGTTTGTCGCACGGAGGGTAACACGGCTTATTCAGCAAATCGCCCCGCGGCTAGAGTCTCCAGCACGCGCTGGGAAACGAGGAGATAGCGACGCAGGGATACAGCGCTGCAGTTTCTGCCAGCCGTGCAAGCACCGTACTCAGGGCTGAATTCTGGGTTCGAGACGGGGGAAGGAAGCGGTCCATCTC
>NW_025999932.1:4490952-4533536 GCF_001458135.2 Marmota marmota marmota | reverse complement strand
TGTAAATCAATGGATGTGTAACTGATGTGATTCTGCAATCTGTGTATGGGGTGAAGGTGGGAGTTCATAACCCACTTGAATCAAAGTGTGGAATATGATATGTCAAGAAATTTGTAATGTTTTGAACAACCCACAATAAAAAATTAAAAAAATAAAATAAAAATAAAATAAAAATAAAATAAAATAAAATAAAATTTTATGTTTGCGAAAAAAAAAAAAAAGACAAAGCAGACTCATGGGGCAGCATCGGTCATGGCTTGATGCGGCCACCACCCCGTGAGCTTCTGGAAAGATGAGGACCTGAGCGCTGGCATCCTTGACCACACAAAGGGTTCCGAAGCAGGAGTCCTTCTGCTCTCTGAGCCTGAAGATTTTGTCTTTTATGAATTAATTTTAACCCAGCCTGAGCTATCACGGCAGAATTGATTCTAAGAGTTTGGTGTGATTTGGGAGCAAATACATTCTCATTAAGATCAAGGGAAAGCCACTGCGGGATTCCACAGGAGACCTCTTCATGAGTGCCCAGCCCTAAGTCCCTAATAAATAAGATGCTATCTTCAAGTGTTTTACTATAAATAATTATATTTTTCTCGTTTTTAAATTTTTTATTTGTTTAAATTAGTTATACCTGACAGTAGAATGCATTTATGTACTTTGATATATCATACATAGATGGGATAAAATTTCTCATTTTTCTGAGTGCACATGTTGCAGAATCATATTGGTCATGCAGTCACATATATGCATACAGTAACAATGTCTGTTTCATTAGTTACTACCTTTCCTATGCCCACATCCTCTGCACTTCCCTTCCATCACTTCCCACTAGCTAATCTAAGGTAACCCTAGTCTTCCCTTAGTAGCCCCCAGCTTACTGAGAATTAGCATCTGCATATTAGAGAAAACATTTGGCCTTTGTTTTTATAGGATTGGTTAGTTTGCTTAGCATGACTAGAGACAATATGCGTCCAGGTCAACTTTAATGAAATGCATTTGCTAAAAACAGTATCCCCATTTTTCCAACTCCAACCATTTACTGGCAAATGCCATAATTTCACTCTTCTTTAAAGCTGAATTATTTTCTTTATCCATTCATCTATTGAGGGACACCTAGGTTGGTTCCATAATCTAGTCACTGTGAGCTGAGCTACAGGCACTTCACAGAAGAAGAAATAGAATTGATCAACAAATATATGAAAAAATGTTCAACATCTCTAGAAATTAGAGAAATATAAATCAAAACTACTCTAATATTTCATCTCACTCCTGTCAGAAGGGCAATCATCAAGGATATAGGCAACAACAAATGTTGATAAGGATGTGGTAAAAAAAAGGTACACTCATACATTGCTGGTGGGTCTGCAAATTGGTGCAACCACTATGGAAAGCAGTATGGAGATTACTCAGAAAACTGGGAATGGAACTACCATTTGGCCCAGCTATCCCACTCCTTGGTTTATACCCAAAGGACTTAAAACCAGCATATAGTGATGCAGCTACAAATAATTCTTGATCACAATGGTCTATCTCAAGGGATTTTACAGATTAAAATTCTTTCAAACTTTAACAGAAAAAGAAAACCTAGTTGTGTTTGCTTTTATATTTAAAATAATTTATTATCATACAAAAGCAATTACATTGAACTGAGATTTTTTTGTTGTTGTTATTATTCTTCAAAGCATGTAAGCAGATACTCTGGGTTTGACTCTCTAGTTGATTTTGCAGTTCAGATTAAAATGACCTACAAAACACCTGCTAAGTCAAAGGTCCTGCTCTGGAAGGGCAGAGGATGACCAATGCTCCTGCCTCTAGCCTGTGTCTGGGTGAGGCAAAGAGAAACTCCAAGGGGGCACATGTGGGAGGGCTCAGGGACAGACTGCATCTAGTCAGCACCAGCAAATCTTCTGGCAAAGGTGATACCATGGGAGGACAGGTCACTTTGCGAAGCCCCTTTGCCCATTTCTTGGTAGTTTTTAAGTGCCCTTGATGATAAAGGCACAGATTCCAGGAGCTTTGGTGCAAGTGTAGGACGTTGACTTCCATCATTAGGAGAGAAGTCTGGTCCCCTTATTTCTGTTATCTGCATGAAACTGATTATCTCAGTGTGATGGCCAATTTCATGCATCAACTTGGGTAAGCCATGGTACACAAATATTCGGTCAAACACTAGTCTAGGTGACTCTGTGATTAACCTGTAAGTCATAGACTTTGAGAAAAGCCTCTTCCTGTTCATAGCATTAGTGAGCCTCATCCAATCAGTGAAGACCTTAAGAGGGAAAGTTTGCCCCCCAGGAGGAAGAAGAAACTCTACCTCCAGGTGCCTTGGAACTTGTCCCCCTCATTTCCAGCCCATTGGCCTGCTCTGAACGGTGTGTACTTGCCAGCCCCCAGTAGGTCCATGGCCAATACACTCAGGGACCCCGTGGATGTGCTGCTGCTCCATATGGAAAGTTTATAACACTTTTCTCCATCTATGGTGTAGAAAGTGACTGAAATAGAGTACCCAATGCATTTGAATATGATGAAGAAAAGCAGAAAGAGAGAAAATGCATCTAGTACTATTTAAGCAGTACAGGCAAGCATGAGAGACATACAAAGGTTTTAAGCTTCATAATTACTATAAACTTTACCTTAGGTCAATTTTATGCAAGAGCATGAGAAGTGGCCTTGAATATTTGTCCTGAGAAAACTAATGTATTTCCACCCAGATCAGCTTGGAGAATGGAGAGAGTTCATGTATGGAGGAGAAACCGTGGAGCTTTGTCATTCAAGGACAAGAATAAGAGCAAAACAGTCCCAAAGCAGTTCCCCAGCCAGACTGCAGAGTTCCCTCTGCATAATAAAGTCAAAACATAGCCACAGTCTCCTCCCTCTTCCCCTTCACACTCCCTGTTCTCCCGCCTTCAGTTCCAAGTAGCCCTACCAGGGGGTGCTGCCCCAGCTCCAAGCCCAGGCTCCCTGCCCAAGGCCCCCAAGAGCCATGTAGCCTGTGCTATAGAGTGTTGGGGTCCCACTTTAAGGGTGGGATCATCTGGTTGATCCTCACCTCCCGAATCACACATGTGCCCCTGTATAGAAAGAGGCACGGCGCACAGAGTCTTTTTCCATTCGCTCAGCATCATGCCTGCACATAGGAAGAACTCAGTGTGGACAGTTAATGAGCAGATGAGTTAACATGTCTGTCTGGCATATTGAGTGCTCCAAGTCAACTTGGGGACACACACAAACATTACTCTAAGTCCCAAATTTCTTTAATTATAGAAGTTAATTTGTATTCCTGAAATCCAGAAATACAATAAAATGAATGGTTTGTTCTATTTAATTTTCTGTTTTTGCTTTCATAATATTAAACTTGATAGTATATTAGATTTCATGAAATGTATGTACTGTATGTACATTTCCAACTGGAACATATAGAAATTTTAATCTATTAAAGCAATGATCTGTGAAGGGTATCTCTTGCCTTTTTATCTATACACACAGATATGGGTATTCTAAGAAAGAACCCATTAGTAAAAATAGGCTTCAGATCATTTCAGAGTAAAGAATGACATTTTAAACCATGCAATTTCGGTTCAAGAAGCTTTGAAGCAATGGTTATTATTATATGAGGTGACAATGAAACTTACATGGAAATGAACTAGATCTTCAACTTCAAGCTTAATTTTTAATCCCTTACATGGTAACACTGTAACACTCTGGATTAAAACTAGTTTTAAAAAGTCAGCAATCTTATACATATAAATAGGTTATATAAATATTAGAGTTGAAAAAGCTTTAGAGTTAAAATGCTAATTTGAAGCACAAATATACATTTCATAAAATTTGCAAAATTCTCACAAGAATTTTAAGGGGTAGATATTACCGGTGTTCTTATTATTATTCTCTTTTCATAATTCTTGACAATTGTGAATGTTGCTGTATTTATAGTCCCATAGCAAGTAAATGGAAAAAGTACCACTAAAGGCAATTGCATAAATCTAAAATTGTACTCTTTTTCTCACCAAATTATTCTGGTATAGTTTAGAAGGCCAAAAAAAGAATGAGAAATTCATCATTCATTGTATCTAGCTGACACAAGAAAGATACTTGAAACAAAGTAACATGTGTCTAATTTTCCTTTATATAGTACATTATTTCTAGAAAAAAAATGAATTATTTGCTGTTCCTACATATTCTCTATTCAACATAGAACTGAGGTAGTTTTGTGTCAGTTAATGACTTTTTTGCTTTTTAAACACTTTGCAAAAAATTACTTTAGGGAATAGTCATATTTCCAATCATAAGAAAACATCAGGCATCCAAAATTTCAATTATTCTTTCAGTTTTGAAATCCCCGTTAGACCTTGGGAAGGACAAGCATTTGGCAGAAGGGTTTATGCTCTGGAGTGAGAGGACTTGTTTTTTGTTTGTTTGTTTTGTTTTTCCTTCTTCTTCTTCTCCTTCATCAAGATTAAGTGAGAAACAGTCAAGACTCTATAGGGCCCGTGCTTGTCTATCGGATATATTTTTCTTGAACAAATGTTGCATTAGTCAGCTTCCATTAGTATAACACAGCACCTGAGGTAATCCCCTTCTAAAGAAAAAGGGTTTATGTAGGCTCAAGGTTTTGGAAATTCTAGCCTGTGAACTGTTGGTCCCATTGCTTTGAGGCCTGTTGGGAGACAGTGTGTCATGGCAGGAGCATGTGACAGAGAAAATTCATTCACCTGGGGGCCAGGGAGAACAAAAAGAAGAAAGAAAGGGAGAAAAAGGAAGGGACAGAGGTCCTGCTATTCCCTTTGATAACTTATTCCCATTGACCTAAAGGCCTCCAAAGTAGGCCCTGCCTTTTGAAGTTTCCGCCACCTTTCTGCAGCATCATCTTGAGGAATGCGCCTTAACACACGGTCTTTCAGGGGACACATGAAGCCCAAACATTATTTCTGCCACGCGACCAGCGCTGGCTTCATGAAAGAAGGTTCCGTTCATAAGAAATTACTAGGGAGTTTTCAATTAAAGAGACAGACTCTCATTACCTTCAACACCAGCTCCTAGATGGCTTCTCCTAGCTCCCGCCTCCAGCCACCTAATGCGATGGTGAGGTTTACAGAAGAGACTAGCGAGAGAGAGAGAACATGCCAGGGAGTGGGCTTTTATTGGGGAACAAAAAATTCCAGGGAAAATCCCAACCAATGAAGGTTAAGGGGGACAGCATCCCAAGGTCAGGGGCCAAGATTGGGTCTTCAGGGCAGTGGTCAGGCATGCCTCTGCACAGACAAGCCCTCGGACCTGGGAAAGGGTGGGGAATGGCTCTAACACAGCTGTGTCTAAGCGCCTCTCACCCAGCCAGGGAGGGAACTCAAATCACGTGCAAGGATGGCCTCCACAATTATGGACCATATAAACCCAGGCTCCTAAGTGATTGGCAGCCTTTACCAACATGGCGCATGCAACACCCTAAGTCTGTCGTAATAGGCAGCAGGAGAAGATGCCGAGAGGTCATCTTTGAATGAGGAAAGCATCCTTGAATCTGGCTGAAGTCTAAATGATAGAAAAAGGTCCATCAAAGTCCCTGAGAACAGCTCCTTGGTGGAGAAAAGAAGTATTTACTGTTTGAATCAGAACTTCACAGACATTAGCAGGGAAAGTCTGCAGAGAAACCAGGCTCTTAGCCAAGATGATCTAACCTCAGTAGAAAGCTTCTCAGAGAGAAACTGTTGCTATTGGTCGTTGGGGTATTTCCAGTGATCAAAGTAGGTGACCACTGGAACCTGATGGGATGTCAAGTTCTGCAGACGTCTGTCCCCTCACAGGAATTTCCAGGCTCATGAATGCTGGTAACTCACAGAGGGATTAACAAGGTCTTGTTTTTCAGAAGATTTCCAAATCTGCTAAGGTTTCCTAGGCAATCACTGTCCTCCCAACCCAACAGGCTCCCCTGGCAGTGCCACGGGGCCGGGGAGGCTCTCCCTCCCACGCCTGCCTCTCAGTGGAGCCAGTTAGGAAAGATGCACGACTCTCCCCTGACACTTCTGCTGGCACTGCTTTTTGCAAGGGCAAGGCTCATGTCTCAGGTGTTCCTTTCCCATTTCCCAGCATTCGAAGGCTCCTGACATCTGCAACCACAAGGGGCCTGCCTGGCAAGCTACCCCGCAGTTAAACATGGGAATGGATGGCAGGACTATTCAAGTGGGGACGGTATCTTCCTCCTCATTAGCTGCAGGACATTCCCCACTTCTTGTGAACAGTCAGGTCCTTAGTGATGAAGATCGATGTAGGTGGGGACTGAGCTGCTTAGGAGCAATGGAGCTTCTATCTTGTTCATTTCTGTATTTCTGTACTCAGAAGAGACGGAAGTCGGAATACACTGTTGAAAGCTCTTCAGGGAATGAACAAACAAACAGCTGGACAAGAAGCACAAACGCATCTCTACACATCTGCCTAAAACATTTTGTAGAATTTGTCCACTAAATCTGGTTAAAGTTGAAAGAACGAACAAGGCTCGTAGTTGGAGAAAATGCCCGGTTATTGAGGAACAGCTCTGCATACTTATAGAGCCTCAGGGTGGTTTGACAGTTATGACAGTTTAACGGTTGAAGGGTTAGACGGTTGGCATGGGGTGCTTTCTGATTGGTGGGTAAGGATCATGTGAGCCAGCAGGGCTCATCATTGGACGGCTCTTCTTGGGGGATGGGGAAGTTAGTCTTTGGAGTCGGGTTGATTCCCAACAAAAATCAAAATCCTTTTTCATACACCTGGGGGCTTTGTTGAGATGGCATTGTATATTCAGATGGCCTCACCCTGCTTCTGCATGGTATCTCTAGTTAATTGCAAGGTAAATGCATCTGCAAGAAGAAATTCCAAATCCCTGCACCAGGACAGGTGTCCCTGCTGTCCCTTCTCTTAGCACATCTCTTATTATTTTCCGTAAGTTTGTGAGCCTGTCCCTCCCAGGCATTTCTCCTCCTTTGTCTCCCGCCCTTGTTCAGAAGCCCTGGTTTTCACTGCCCAGTGTTTCT
Source organism: Marmota marmota marmota (assembly GCF_001458135.2). Classification (NCBI taxonomy): domain Eukaryota; kingdom Metazoa; phylum Chordata; class Mammalia; order Rodentia; family Sciuridae; genus Marmota; species Marmota marmota. Next base: position 4,526,535 of record NW_025999932.1, on the reverse strand, counting down.
CTAGCACACAACTCAATGTCAGGCACAAAGTTGAGTGTCCACATGCTGGTCAGTTGTAGGAAAGCTCAGTTCCCTCCTGGCCAGGACTGCACACCTTGCCCTCGAGGACCAGATCTGCTGACCTAACTGGACAAAATGAGATTCTAACTGACAATTGATCTAGGATGTAGCAGCCAGCAAGACTCACCTCATGATTAGAAACTGGTAAAGAGAAAAGAAGTTGTTTTATTTTTACTTTTTATCTTTTAGCTGTTATACCATTAATAAAATATAAAACAAGTAGAAAGGAATTATTAAAAGAAAGATTCTAGGAAGAACTTAGCAACAGCAGAATAGAACGGGGTGACGAGGTCCCAGAAATTCCCCAAGAAATGGCTTTTTTGTTAAATTATAGCACAATATCCCTATTCCCATTACCTCCATGTCTCTGAGAAGACAGGCTGGCCAGGAACCTTGGGACAGAGATGCTTGGGCTATGTCCTCGCCTGGCATTGGCCATCCTAGCTGCACGTAACTCTCTTCTTCTAAGGCATGTAGGGACCTCCTTAGAGTCTAACAGGCCAGTGCTCTACAGCTGGAGATGTCGGTTCCATTAGGAAAGAAAGACATGGAATCTCGGCATTGAATATGCCCTGAGTTGGTGCTCAGAGAAACGGGGCACCTGGCTGGGATGGAACCCAGTGAGGGGCTGACGGGGGCGTGGCCAACCAGGACCTGGGCTCCAGAGTACTCCTAATGCTTAAGGAGCTTCTCAGACACTTCAAGAAATCCCTGTAGGTGACTGGGCCAGGCAAGGGAACATGAGGAAAGGGTGAATGAGGTCGGCAGAGAAGACCCACTGTGCAGCTGTGTGGGCCTGGGGGCTCCACGGACGCCCTGTCACCACAGCCAGAGGCAGAGGATGTCAGCCACACAGGGGTGGAGCTAGAAGGGGATCTCTGATCCAGCTCCCAGTGGCACCCCCTCTACCTGCTCCTGCACCGACTAAACAAAGCAGAAATCAGAACTGAATGTGAGAGGGGACAACTGAGCACAGCAGAACCCAATGCTCCAAAACCCCTAGCTCAGTCTCTAGCCCATGTCCTCTTTGTCCCCGTCCTCATCTATTCCTGTCCCTGACGCACAGGTTCTCTTTGCAACACTTCATGAGGTTTTTGCAAATAGGAAATGATAAGGGTTGTCGTACATATTTAATTCTCGTAGAAATTAGCGTATAAGGAAAAAAATGGAGAAAAAGATTGAAGATGCTAAATGAGCCATGGGGAAGGAATGATAGAATCTATGATTTTAAATGGAAATATCGATAATAACAAGGTCGCTATTACCCTGCTGACAGATACCTGGGCACACATAACCCTGAGGCTCTCTGGAAGACTCCAGAGGTATTTGTATCTCGTTTTTGCAGACCTGTCTTCAGCTTACCCATGACACAGGGAACTGGCGGCAGCAGAAACAATACCAACTGATGGACTGAAACTCATCATGCGCTCCCCCCAACCCCAGGTTCTGAATGGTCCCCTGCAGCAACACCTCTCTGTGGTCCTTTCATGAGGGCTCCCTGCATGGCCCTCCTCCTCCAAGATACCATCCCTGCCTTACCACTTGCTGAAATGTTGTCTAGGACTCCAGGGCCACTCAAACTGGCTATTCATCTCTCTTCCTACTTCTCTGACAAGTCTTTATTGTCAGCAAACAGGATATTTCCTTAGATACCAAAGCAACAAACTCTACAGAAAACGAGTAATGTATAAGACACTGTTCATGGATGTACACCATAAATAGCCAACAATAGATATTTCTGTAGTTCTTTAGATTCAAAACTGGTTGAATCAAAACTCAAAAAAAAAAAGAGTACACAATTTTTTTTTTGAGGGTAAAACATCTGCGACCAAAAAGAGCCAGCTGTTGTAATGACTTCACAGTGATATTAATATGTGGAATAATTATGAAAAACACAGCAATCTGTTATTAAGAACAAATGTGACTGAATAAGAATTTATCACTGGCATTTTTGTAACTTGGATTATCCACCATTTCATAATCTTGAGAATTGTTCAAGGTACTTTCACAACCATTATTTTAGCTTCCTGGCTTTAGCTTGTCATGACAGCTCTATGTGGAAAATAAAAATCACAGTGGCCAGGAGACTTTCCCTCGCCAAGGCCCAGTGCTGTTGGAAGAAGTAGAAATGGCAACAAATGGGCTGGATATGGAGTTATCTGGGAAAAAACATGCAGCAAGAAATAACCCTAGACAGAAACCCTGCACGGTAACATTTGCTGCAAGCTGTGCCGCCACCTCCCAGGCTCCAAAGAGCAGGAGCAGTGCCCACAGGGCTGCAGTCTGCAGGGCTGATTTCCAGGCTCTGGTGGAGAGTGCAGAATGCAAAATGCATCACCTACTGTTTGCAGTAGGAACTGCACCTTTGTCCCACTGCACTGACATGGCATGCAGCAGGTACAGGGATAAGAGAGTGGTCTGAGGGAGGCGTGCACAAAAGAACAGTCAAAAAATAAAATAAAATAAAATTCTGGAGGAAATGATGCACTGTGTAGAAGACACATTGTCTCTTTTCAGTATTTAATCTTCCTACAAATCTGTTCAGTGCTTTTATTTTAGAACAACAACATTTATTTATCTTGGAATTTATAAGTGTCATTCTGAAAAGTAATAGGACTTGAGACTCATCAGTTAGCAGTGCCGATTATCGAGGGGAACGTGCCGCAGACATTTTTGAAATGTACTCATGAGGACCAGCGCTTACCCCCGCCACTGTTAGACGGATGGAGCAGGGCTGCTGCGACGAGCATCTGTGCAGGCACAAGGAATCTGGTTTTGACAATCGGCAGAGCAGCCAGGGCGGCCAGCACGAACAGGTAGGTGGACCCTAGGGTTGGTGGCGTGATCATGCTGTTTACTATCCCCAAAGAGAAATGTCCTGGGTGGAAAGAACAAAGCCTGTGGCTTTGTTGCTGAAGGGGAAACGAAAAAACAGAATCAAAGGACGCATCTCCATTAAGCATGGGAAATGGACCTCGGCAGGCCCACTTTGTTTGCATGGCACTAGTCCCACTGTCTCGGATGTCACCATGCTAGTCTTTTCTCACTTGTGCAGACAGCATGCTGCTGCTGCCAATCTCAGGGCCTTGCGTATACTGCTCCTGTTGCCTGAATCATTTCTTCTGGTTTGAGCATTGTCTGTTCTTCCTCAGACACTCTTCCCCTCCCAAGCCTTCCTTGATCTTCCTGACCAGGTCCTTTGTCCTGCATCCCAACCCCATGCCCTGTTCCTCTGCAGCATGTATTACAGTTGGATTTTCGAATGCTCTGTGAAGGGCTCTGTGAGTGACATTTCCTTCCCCACAGTGGACTGTAAGCTACAGGACAAATCTTAATTCTGACTTTACACGTGCTGATCATCCCTGACTCACAACTTACACAGCTTCATCCCCAATCCGAAGGCCAGCTGCTCTTTGGGCAAGATGCCCTAGTCCATTCTTCCTGCTAACATTTCCCTCAAAAAGATAAAAATAAACCAATGCAGAAGACACTGAGTTCCCATGGCAGGGAGGGAACCATAGGCACCTTTTGGAGCTGAAGAGGTTTTACCTAAATTAGCCCCAGCTTTCCTGTGTGGAGTTGCAGAGGATTTGTGCATTGATTCCCTAAGCCAGTCCACTCGGAGAGCTCTCGAATCTCCTGCCTCAGTCTCTGCCACACTCACTCACAGCAGCGGCAAGTAGCTAGTAACCTCCCCATTTCATCTAAATTTGTAAGATTTCAAACTGTTAGAAATTGTGATGCACAAGTAGTTTAGTTGATCAAACAAAGGAAGTGGCTTGGCCAGGAAATGCTCTCAGAATGAAAAAGGTCTGGAGGACAGGCTTGGACAAGGAGGACTGTACTTTAGGGGGAACATGCAAGACCCAAATGGCAGGGGGGGCTGAAAGCAACCCTGCTTTCTGTTTCAAGTGAAGTGGCCTCAATGTGCACAGCACCTCTTATGATTGCTCCCACTGTTTTTCCCCGAACCCTGAGGTCAACAACTTCTCTTGGCCCAAGGTAATGGATCACATCTTGCCCGTCTCTCTGAGAGAAGAGACTCAAGTGCACTGTGGTCATCAGCCATAACAGGCCGCCTGCCTGGCCTGTGGCTGACCTACTGTGCTTTGTATTACACTGGTACCAGTTTAATTTTCCATATTACAGTAATCATGGCCGAGCTTCCCAAGCACTCAGGCAGTGAGAGCAAGAACAACTCCACCACACCCGCATGACCCAGGTATCCTTGAAAAAGTCAGCGGCATAGCTGTGATTAAGACAGACGAGGAGCATGCCCAGGTAACAGGATTAGGGAGGTGAATGGCCAAAACAGAGCAGGATGTGTGCTTGGGCATGTGGGAAGGGACGAGGGAAGGAGGAGAATGAATCTCACAAGTGCAGTGTAAGACGGGCCAGGGCTTCCTCATCCATCAAAAGGGTCTGACTCCCAAAACACCACTGCACCGACAGACGTGCAGGATGCAGAATTAGGTGGGGCACAGCACAAAACATAGACGTCACCCCATCGTTCTCTTGATTGCTTGATGAAACCGAGGAAAGGCGAACTTCCAGAACCAGAGGTGGAAATTAAAATGGTCCATGCCTGAACAAAATGGAGGATTTTGGCAACAGATGTGTTGGCCCTTAGGGATCAGATTTCATAAGATCCTACAACAGCTGTGCTTTCTGTAGAACAGAGAGACCATCCAGTCACAACAACAACAATACCCAAAGTGTTCTTCCTAGTGCTCAGGCATGTACTTTGGTTTGGAAAATGGAGTTTAAAACTGTCTTCTTGATTTCTGTGATGATTTTAGTGAAATCCTATAAAATTTAAAATTTAAAAAATGCTGGTTGATATCTCATCCATTGCAAAGTAGATGCAGATTATCTATCTGCAAGTCCAGAAGAAAGCAAATATAAATTGTAAATTCCACTCAGAATATACATGACCTAAATGCCCTCACCCCCACCTCCTTCTTAATGTCCTGTACACCTCGTGCATCATGCTGCCAAAATGGCATCTGATTTACTTCCCTGTGATGTTGAGACTTTGGTGATGAAAGTGTAGTCACTGTTCAGCTTTCTTGAAACATGTAGAAAGGCTTCATGAAATTTAAAAATTCATAGATCAAAAGGAGACAGTTCTGTAGATCTGACAGTGATTGCTATTGGCAGCCATAGAAGAGAGCAGAGATGCTAAAAAGATGAACTGCCATAAGATCCTGCTTTCCAATGTGGGCAAGGAGGACGCCCTTCCCTGACTTGGAAGTGAATGGAGAAGATGACCCCAGCAAGGCAGGTATGTGTGTGCTGCTTCTGCAAAACAGACGGGTGACCTTGGGAGAGGCCAGAAGGGTCCTCAGCAAAGGATGCACTGATTGCACCTGGGTGGGTGGTACCCGGGTAGACTGCAATGAGAACTCACACAGTTCAGGAAGGACGCATGCTTTCTTAAGACTGCTTCAGAATTGAAAAAAAAAAAAAAATGTTCCCATAAGTGGCAAATGTATTAAGCAGTCTTAATTTCTTTTGTAAAATTGTTACTTGTGAACCAAGTTTGATTTCCCAAGTTCAAATTACCTCTGTGCCTTAAAGATGTTTTCCCTGATAAAGAATAGTTTAATTCGTGACACCATCCAACGTGTTTTCTAGTGTGTTAAACTGTCTGATGCTTTAGGATGAGCCAGGCGGATGCACAGGACGTGACTGACTGACAGAAGCTGGTCCACATGGCAAGCTGGGGACAAAGGGGGCAGCTCTGTTTGAGAACAGGAAACAGTTCTGCAGTCCAAACCGCGCTGCAGCTCCTCAGCAAAACCCAGGCACCCTGGGCCCCGGAGCTTTCATTGAGAGGGTGGCGGCTTGGTGCCATCCGCTGGGGTCAGGGATGCAGAGTGGCAAAGGCAAAGGGAAACATGTTTGGCTCTATTCACTTTTGCAAAAAAGATTTTTTAAAAAAGATAAAGTCCTAAGGCTTTAGTGATCCAGATAAGAATTACTGGGAAAAGAAGAAAAGATTTAAAATATCCTGCTCTATTGTGGAACAGAAAGCAGCACACCAATTTTTTTTTTTTTGAATAGTGGTAATATATGCTTAGCTAGGCCTCTTTTTATGTGTTTTCCATCCTAAAATTCTTACATTTTAGCATTTTAGAAATACATAATATGTACAGCTTACGAATCTAAGAATCTAATAAAATTTTAAGAAAAATCAAATCTGAATTTGAGAACAGCAAGAAATGTTATTAAAACATGGTTCTGTTTTTACCATACATATTATTTGGTTAGCTTCACTTCTAATTACTATTAATTGATACTGATAAATAGTCTCACAGTTGTTTCATTTAAATAATAGCATTTAAGTAACAGAAAATTAAATAATATAATTTCAAGCAAACACTATTTTGTATATTTTTGTTGGAGCCAAAGCTCTTTTGTCTTGATGTTGTATAACAGTATTATGTTTCTGTTTTACCTGGAGTGACTGCATTGTGAGTTCTCTGTGCTACTGTGGTCACTCTGACCACTAAACTCTCTCCCTCTGACTGATGTGCATGTTCTTCTATTACATTTTCCAAGATGATTTGCAATCCACATCCAATGATATTCAGTAAAAGCCTTTTTGATCAATGCCATCAAAATTAATAATCTTCTCTGCTCCACAGAACTTTGGATGTAGCATCCTTGTAATTAGATTGGTATCATGGATACTGTGTGCATGCAAATCCCATCAAGCACAGGCAGTCCAAGGTCAGGAGCGGGCCTCCCGTGACTGCTCGTCCTGCAGCACCTCCCGTGGAGGGGGCTTCAGTTAATGACGGCTAAGTGTATGTTTGCTGTTCTGACAATTCAACCAACACAACAGTGAAATCACAAATGAGTGAATCTGCCATATTCATGAAAGTAAAGTCAATACTTGCAAACCTTATCTGTTTCATGAATTTTTATTAGAATAGCTTTATGAAACATACCAACATTGCTTGACCACCTCACCTATATTCTCATTTTAGCCAGACAAATAAGATGAAGTCAATCAGAGGTATTACCAACCTGATGTTAAGGTAGATGTGATATTGATTATTTAATAAAGAGAGGTCACATAAAAATCTGAGCCACAGAATATATGTGCAAACAAAGAAAAAGAAGTCAGGAAGCAATATCTGGAAATTGGCTTCTTTGAAAAGGGAAGAGCTGGAAAAATATTATCACATGGCAAAGAGAGTCAGGCAGATGACATGAGTCAAACTACAGGAAGTTCAAACAGACTCCTTCCTGTTGTGAGGCCTCTGAGCGAACAAGCAGTGGTGAGGAATACGAAGGGCTCCAGAGACAACCATGGTGAAGCAGGAGCAGTTTGTTTTGGGAAAACAAAAAAGCCCTGGAGATGTCTGCTTCCTGGCCACTGTTAAAAATGGCTTCAGCTTCTAAAAGTCAATTGGATTTGAGCAGGGATTTGGGAGGTAAACAAGTTTTGTGCAGAAAGAGATACGAGGGGATGAAGACTAACGATCAAAAAGCAAGATTTATTGCTGTAATTGTAAGAAGAGAGAAAGGCGGAAGGAAGACAGAAGGAGAACTATGTGGAACTGAGAAGGGATTTTGGAACTGGGAGGCTCATGGCAAGAGAGCCTTCCTCAACTATGGAGGGCAGGAAAAGGGATGAGCTTGTGCAGACTATGGAAAATGGAACGGGAATTTGGTTTTCATCTATGTTGCAATTATTGTTTCAACAACAAATTCAAGGTTCTTCAACAAGAGGAATGAACGCACCAATCCTGAGAACTGCCATGAGTTAGGGTGTGAAAGGAAACTGTTCAGGTGAACCCCAAATACTGGAGGAATAGGCAGACACAGTTTTCACTGAGGACATGCATAGGGAGAATGCAGGAAGCATGGCAGAGAGCAGTAGCCACATTCAGTGTCACTGGGGCTCTGTCACAAGTGTGCATGCACAGCCAGGGCGCAGCGCTGCGGACCTCACACTCAGGGAGGGAGAGCAGATCAACACGCTCACAGGTAGATCTGAGAGGAAGGCTGACTCTGAGTGTTTCAATCATTCCAGCTAATAGATTGGTTCTAGAAGTAAAAAAAAAAAAAGAAGAAGCATATGGTCTCCTTGGAAAACTTATCAAAATAGACCACTGGAAGGACAATTCTTCACAAACAAAAGTGTGCTTTTTAAGACATTTTGAGAATTCTAGATGCATGAAGTTCATAAACCATTAGAATTACACCCCTGTCTTCTAAATTCAACTATACAATAAAGTCTGCTCAAAGTTACTTTGTCTCTAAAGCTGTGGAAATCCTACTTTTGATTAGGAATTCTGGGCTCCATGCCACACCTATGATCTTACTTAGGTCACTACCGATTACGATGTCAATCATGTGATTTTTTTACAGAATTGATTCAAATTGAGGAGACTGAAAACAAGTCTGAGACGTGGGGACCAAAGGAAAAGATCTCCAACCAGGACTTGGCTGTGATTTGCTTTTTCTTATTTTTATTCATGTTCTTTAATTATTCTAAATCTCTTTTATGTGTGTACATTTTCTCTTTTCTTTCACATACAAATTACTTTGGGACTTTCCCTTCTGGGTGTATTATCTAATATGATTTTGTTGTTTATTTTCAAATAACATGCTGATAACAACTCTATTGTTTCTCTGAGGCAGCTTGTTATCTTTGAATTGCATTCTAACATTCATTTTAAAAGGTCAGATATAAAAGGAGCATCAAAATTACCTATACTATCAAAGCACGTCACAAACAACTCACAGGTCATCCACATCAATTATTGTGCACAAAGCTGGACGTTCCCAGTTGGGTCTGTCAAGTGCAGAATCGCAGAAGTCTCGGCACTCTCACACACACAAATTCAAATGTGGACGGGAATACAAAAGCACCTCGCTACTTTGTTTTGCTGTAAAAAAGGTTATATCTTGAAACATCATTTATGCCTTTCCTAGGCTACTGTGAGCTGCTATAACAGAACACCTGAGACTGGGTGGTTTATAAAGAACAGCAGGGGGACCAGTTTCTGCACTTCCACGTGGGGAAGCACTAAGACCATGGCCTGCTTATAACTCTCAATTCAACTCTGCTGTAACTCTTACTTTTCTCATTTTGTCCAATATTTTTAAATGCTCATCGTATAGCATCCTGCATAAAGATGTCTGTTAAGAATGAGGCTGCTGAAATGGCAAATATTTTGAACAGAGTCTCAATAATCTAAAGTATTTAAAGAGAAGCTGCATTTTCAGTGTCAGACACATCAGGTGGATGTGATTCATGCCTTTACCACGTCAAGGTCCTCACAGAATATTAAACATCGCTGTGTGAATTATTTAAGCTGTCACCGATGGGATCAGAGCTGTACTTTTATTGAAAGGATGTGGTTTCAGGAGGATGAATAAAACAGTGAGCTGCTAGAAAATAAGAGAGGAATTGTTTTGCAATCTTCCATCAGGATAAATATGTGATTTCAGGTGTTTTTCCCTAATGTGAGAACTTTTAAAGCATATATATTAAAAAAATAAAAACAATTAACAACTTAACTATCTGAAAGGATGGATTTCCTGAGGGGAATTTCCTTGTTTTCCCCATGAGTAAGGGTACAAGGATCAGCTGGGGGCTCGCTCAGAGGGGACAGAAAGTACCCTTTGAATTGGAAAGAACAGAATGAATCTTTAGTCATTTGTAGACAATATTTGGCTGAGAACAACATGAAGATTCTTTCTAAGCCAATCTTGGAGCAGAACAAACTGTTTCTACAGTTGGGTACCTGCTTTGCAAGGTCAATATTGCAAAGTCTGTCCAGTCTTGAGTTACAGAAGAAACTGTCCTCTCCCTGCTCAGTCTTTTGCAAATTCTTAAAAAAATAAAAATATGAAAAAAATACTTTGAAAATGCTTTATATTGCTAGTGTGAAAATTTTTAAGATACAATTAATTTCAACTTTTTTTTTCCCCAGAAGAGAATGTGAAGGGAGGTTTGCTTTCCAGCCTTTCCCCAGCCCTCAAGCACCCCAACTTTGAGCACACAAGGAACCTCAATCTTCTCTGGAGTCCTGTGACTTAAATCTCTTGGTAGATGTCTACTTAAAAAGATCATTATTGTTTAGCTCAATTGTTATTAGTCAGAAGAGGAAACTCCAGAGAAGCTATGCAACTGAGGTCATAAATCAAATGAGAACTATAATGACCTTGATGAAAGGTTCTCCTGGGGTCCACCTGCTTCCACCCCGTTGCCATGACTGCAGGGTACCTTCCCTGGGAGCCTCACTCACCTACTGCCTGGGGACTCAGGATTTCTACCTTTAAGAAGCTTTGGAGGGTATTGTGCTTTTTAGAACCACTTAAACTACACATTCTGGTTGCCAGACATTTTATCAAAGAGAGAGAAGTGAAAGCAGACGTATGGTAACCTTTAGATTTAGTCCCTTGAACTGAAGCTTTTGTGTGTGTGAAATTTAAATTCCTAGAGACTTTCAGGAAATACAGTTAATTTGATATTGTCATCTGGTATTCTTTGTTCTTTTCAAAAATATCTATAAAAATGGAGACGGAGCTTGCTTGCTTCTGAATTGGGAAAACAGCCCTTTCAGGATCTCTGGTGACAGTTCCACTGAGGGCAGCCCCCAGGGGCTGGGCAAGCTGCTTGAGGTAGCCCCCGGGGTGTGAGGCTGGGCTCCCTGGGGCTCAGTCCCACCAGCAGGCTGCTTTTGTTACATCAGGTTCAGAACATAAAATTGCTCCAGTGAAAGCCCTCTGCAGCCCCACCTCCCTAGCAAGTCCACCCAGACAGCTCACCCATCCATTGTTTCCTGCCACATCATCCTCAGGAGCACTTGAAACTGTGGACGAGAAGACAGATAAGAGAAAAACAGACCAACTTTTTAATAGATCTTGCAGTGAGTATTATTGCTCAGTGTTTTTATGAAACAATTAATTTATTGCCCAAAAGGTATGATTACATCACTCTTCAGTTTCAAACTCCTTTTAGGCATTTCGATATCTTTTCCAATATAAAGGTCAATGGTCTGGATACTGATGTAGAAGATGCCCCTGCAGATGACCTCAGCTGGACCTTTTGATTTTATACTGCCTACTAACCTCAGAGTCCTATCTTTATTGGCCAAGATGTCTACTTGCCAAGGCCACCATCCTCTACTGCCTTCAGTTACCATCCTCATCCCATCTGGTGCCACCTGAACTTCCTTGTCTGTCTGTCCTTCAAGTCAGGAGCAGACAAGCTCCTCCTGACTAAAGCTGTCCTGAGCCCCCAGGGCTGTGACTTCCCCCAGCACACTGCATATTCAACACCTCTCTAGGGAATGTCTACCGCAGGGCAGGCCCTGTTCCATGCTGTGCAGATGCAGTGTCACACAAATCAAAGGCCCTGCTCTCCAGGAAGGTCTTTCCTTAGGAGAAACACAATACAGACAAACCAGTGGTTGACATAATTGCAGGAAGCAGGAAGCAGGGTTAAAGATGACTGGAAGGCAGAGAATCCTCTGAGCAGGGGTTGGGGAGGAGAGAGCAGAGCAGAGCCTGGCTGGAGAAATGTCAGCACCACGGTGACGGTGACGCAAGGAAGGATCTTCCGGGCAGACAGTGCAGCAAGTCGGGAGGTCCTTGGGAAGGAGAGAGCTTCTCTTTGGGATATGAGGGTTAGGGCAGCTGGTGTGCAAAGAGCAGAAGAGAACAGCAGGCGCAGGCTGTGAGGGTCAGGGCAAGGAGTGGGGAGGGGTGCTGGCGGAGGTCTGGACCTGGGAATAGCACAGTGGGGGGGTGTGGCATAGAGGACCCTCAAGCCAAGGTGCAGGAGGTTCACCACAGAAGCAGGGAGCTCAGAGGGCTCATGGCAGAGGTTCAGGTGAGAGATGAGGACAGCTGGGATGGAGGTGAGATCTGGTGGAGGCCTCTTCTTGTGGAAGGAAGGATGGAGGATCTGCCAGGGGTGCAATAGATGAGATCAGGGCAGAGAAAAAGAAAGTCAAAGATGACCTGGAGTGTATGGGCTGGCAACTAGGAGTGGGCAGATCTAGGGGACATGAAGAGCCAGCTGGTGGGCAGTAGAGGTAAAAAGCCCCCTGGAGAGCCTGTGGAGCTTCAAGTGCCCCATAACTAGAAATGGAGCCAGCTGGCATTTTAGTAGGTCAGTGGATATGTGGGCCTTGAATCCCAGGGCTGGGAACTTAACTTTGGGAGTTATCAGCCTTGATTCTATCCTGCCAAAAGACAGTTATAAAATTGCAGCAAATTCAGTTATAGATCTAATTGACTTTTATTTGCAATTCATTAATCAGGCAGACTCCATTCTACCAAACAGAATGAAGGCTCCCCCTGGGCTGTGGCTGAACAATGGTGTTTGTCAGGTGGAACAAGGAGAGGGGGCAACAGAAAGAATGGGGAGCATCAGGGGACAATTTTGTAAGGGAAAAAACATAGGGAATTTCCTTATTATGCTGACTCAGGTAGCCTAAAGCTTTGTCTCCGGGGAAAAGTGATCTGCTGTGGGATTTTTCCTTAAAGTTCTAATTTGATTATGGGGCATTTAGCATCCATGATGTTATTTCCACTTGGTGTGCTCCCTTGGGGCCTAAAGCAGGGACTTGGTCCAAAACAAAGGCCTCCTGTGATCTCTGTTCAGCAATCCACACCATCCTAGAGTTACGGTAGTCTTAAGAGTCTCAGTTATGTGTGGCCACCATATAAAACCTCAATGGAAAGAGAACGTCATCTTCTGAGTGGTTTGCATAGTGACAGATAAACACACGTGGTTGTCACAGCAAAGGCTTGGGAAGAGCTGACTGAGCTTATTTTCTTTGCAGGTAGTTTACACACTACACAATTATTTTTTTTTCTGAAAATCAATTCTGAAGTCACTAATGCATATTTGATATTGCTCTGTCAGCCTTATTTACTTAAAATTATGATGTAAAACACCTTAACGATACAGCTACCAGACATGGAAAGCCTTCTTGGTTGTTAATTTGTTACAGCAGCATATGTGAGAAAGTAAAGGCTTAAATTCGTCCAGAAAGACAGTTACGTAGCACTAACTTCAGAAATTGTAGTCATACCTAAATTTTTCCTCTGAATTCAAGCCAATAGTATTTATTTCTACTCTATCCCTCACTGGCATGTTCCTAAAACTATACTAGATTAAATATAAAATAGTATTCTTAGTAGATGTACTTGTTGACATTTAATCACACACAGTGCAGATTACCTATTTAAAGTGTGCGCTTCAGGGCTGTAGAGTCGCGCCACCCTCACGCACTGTAATTACAGACAGTTCTTAGCATTCCCAACAGAAGTCTGACACCCACTGGCACCCCACCCCAAGGAAGCCCCTACTTCTACTTTTGTTCCATCTCGCACTTCAGAAACTTGATGCACACAGCATGACAAACATGGGTTTCCTGTGATTGGCTTCTCTCAATTAAGATAATATTTCCATTCATGTGGTAACAGGTATTAGAATTTCTTTCCCTTTCTTCCTGAATAATATGCCATTCTGTGTACATGCATCTTGGTGTATCCATTGATCAACAGAAGGGCATTTGTGCTGTTTCCACTTTTATGGAATAATGTTGCTAGGAGCATCCATGTACAGCTTTTTAATGGACATGTTTTATCTTTGTTTTTATTGGGTACATACTTTACATTTAGAATGGTTGGATAATTGCATTTTCATATATTTAAAAAATATTGTGCATTTTAGAAACTTCATAAGGAAAGTCACCTTCTTTTACTGGTAAAATTGGAGAGACAATGGATACTTAATGACTTGGGTATTGCCAGCTTCCAACTGAATAGGTGGTTCTTATGGGGGGCATGTAAAAAATACAAGTATCCTCATTCAATGTTAAATTGATACACATGAAGACACTAAGCTATTTTCCAAGGTAAAAATCAGTATTCAGATTGGGAAAAGAATTTCATGTTACTCTAACCTAGCTTGAGCATCTTATTAGGAGTTTCTGGGGAGTCAGCAGGTTCTAGTGTAATTACAGATTTTTAACTATGAAAATGGCAGCGTTATCTAGCAGGAAGCTAGGGCTTCTCCAAATTTACTTTCCTTCATTTACTTGGAACATAGAGCAATTATTTATAACCCTTAGTGGAGATTGGGAAAGAAGCAAATGAGGCCACCTAGGTTGAAGGCACCCATTCTGTAGGTTTCCATGCCCACCTTCACCTTCTTCTTGTTTTGTTGTTGAAGAGTTGTTACAATGTGTAAATGTTTCACCCTCCATAAAGAAAGGCAGGGCAGACACACTCAAGACAACACAGGTCAAAGGACGGGTCACACAGCCACTTTTCTAGTGTGGAGAAACTGCTGTAAGATCAAAGTTTTTGGTTCTTAAATTGTCTCAGTAACTTGATGCTGGATTCTTTTAAATTAAATACTTCTGTATTTATTGAAAATAGTAAAGAATAATTAGAACTCATTGCTGAGCAAACAATCAAAGAGCCAAAGACAAAGTCAGCTGGAAATCCAAAATGCTGCTCAAATAGACCCGATGCCCCAAGTGCAGAATGGGGCTCCGCCCTTCTCACACACAACCTTCACTGGATGGCATTTTCTCTTCTGAAATCTCTCCTTCTGCATGTAATCAGACCAGCCTTAGTAATTAGAAAAAAATGGCAGTCAATTATACTGTTCCATGCTATTTAAAAATGCAACTATTATGACTTCCAACAATTGGAAATAGCCATAGGAATATTTGGCTCCTAATAAAAGCATTAAAAGCATGATATATTATCACTGCTTCCTAATGCATGGAGTCATAAACACTAGGTAAAGCTATGCTTGGCTTTTGAAGTCCATTCATTCAGCTCTTTGTCTCACTTTGTATAATAACAAATATTTGTATCTCTAGGGTTAATCATAAATACTTCAGGCAAATAAGTAACGTAAGGAAATTACTGGTCTATAATATACTAGTGCATATCAATATATGCACATATTAATTATTGGTATGTTAATTACATAACATATTCCATATCATGTATTAGTTTAAAATACTTTGAATCACTGACAAAAAAATACTAATTAATATGGATAGAATGCTAACCTGGCAGAAGTTATGTCAATAGCCTGATGTGACACTTTAGCAACCATTTAATCTCTTTGAAACTTCACATTTTTATCAGTGATATATAAAGAGTAGGACAAATTAACTTTCACACTTGACAATGAAATGTAGTTTTTTATTTCACCATCTTGCAAATTCATCCCCGTTTTCCTACAGTAATTTGAAAATAAATAAATTATAATTAAAAGAAAGCCACACCACAGGTAAACATCCAGAGGAAAACCCCCCTGTGGGTTGTGGTTACACATAGACTCCAACCTGTCAGTCTGATAGAAAAGGCCAACCAGATCAGCAGCAGGAACAGGCAGAGAGGCAAACAAATAGAACACAAAAAATAAGACACTTTCCAAGCTTAGTTGAAAACTTGGATTCAGGAAATTTATTTATCTTCTGCTAAAGAACACTTGATTTGTCAAAAATAAGTCTAACACCTAAATTGTTATTTGCAGATCATATCTTAACTATATTTTAGTCTCTTACAAAGTCATTATAATTTTTAGTTATACATTTTTTTTATTTTCTAAAAATTGGATTCTTTGTTTCAAAAAAAAAAAAAATGGTTCAGCCATGTGGTGCATGCCTCTCCAGCAATTTGGGAGGCTGAAACAGGAGAATTGCAAGTTCGAGGCCAGCCTCAGCAACTTAACAAGGCACTAAGAAACTTAGAAAGATTGTGTCTCAAAAAAATCAAAAAACTGGGATATTAAAGCACCCCTGGGTTCAATCCCCAGTACCTTCCCCTTCCAAATTGGTTCAAATGTACAAATTCAGCATGCTGTTTATGAACAATTGATCTATGCAGATTAGACCATTAGAGCATATATGTGTATTTAGCAATGTCATATCCACATAATATGTTCTGTTTCATAGGACTATACACAAACACACATATGCACACACAAACATCAAAATCACTCCTAGAGGCTTTATTTTTAAATAGTGTGTTACCCCCAGAAAATCTAAGCCAAGATTATGAAGCAGACTAATATTAAAGAACTGTGGAATAAATCTCCTCTCACCAAACCTTCACAAAAAGATTTGGGGAAATTCACTTTCCAAATGCATCAGTTTGGCCCTGAGCTATATGGACTTCCAAAAATGTCTCTTTGCAATAGTTCAGAGTTTGCTTTTCAACCTTTCTTTTTAGATGTGATTTTTAATTTGTTCTTTTTAGATATGCATGACAGTAGAGTGTGTTTGACATATTATACATACACGGAGTATGACTTTTTAGTCACTAGCCATAAGAAGGAACAAGTCACCATTCACCATTTCAAAAAACGTTCTTCTAGCTATCAGGAAAATGAATTTTAACTGACTTTCCTTTGAGATTCTCAAAAGAAAAATTGGTTTAACCAACATTTAAGCTTACTATATTTTCCTTTAATTGAAACCCTGCATAGCATCTAATCAGAGCCTGAACACATCTGTGATGGTGGTGGTGCTGTTAGAACAACACCTTCCAGCCCACTGCGGGTTTGTGCCCGACTCTCCCTCTTGCTCTCAGGACTTCTAGGGGAGAATCAGCAGTGAAACCTGGTTCATTCTTTGCTTCTCATAGAGTGGCCGCCCATTGATGTTGGAAGCAAAATAGAAGAAGAAGTTTATTCCCCTTGAAATTATAGCAGAGGATCTTATTTTATTGTTTTTAAATAGGAAAACCAAGATCAGAATAGGATGTGCTTTGTATTCTGTGAATTCCCAAGGTGGCACCAAAATCAACTAAAGTTTATCAGGCACCTCACACCTTGCAGCTACCATGTCAAACACTTTAAAACCTGTCTAATTTAGTCCTGCAACATCACTACTGTGGTGCCCAATTTATGGATAGCAAAACCGTTGAGAAGGAGAGCAGCCACCAACCTGGGCAACCTGGGTTCTGGCAGCAACTCCTGGCGAAGCCTTGGCAGTCTGCTCTTCCACACAATTCTGCAGAACATCAGCACCAGACAAGGCCACTCCCTGACCGTGAGGATCAAAGGCTCTCTGTACTCCTGCCTGACTACCAACAAAATCACAAACACGTCCAGAGCTGGCGGAACCTCTCTCCTGGCCCGGAGGAGTGATGCTGCTGTCTCCTAGACGGTAGCTTTCATCTCACTCTAGTCTTTTCTACGTTGAAATTCAGACAGATTCACAGGCACAGAACTCCCCATCCTCATCCAGTGTCTTCTTCCTGACAGCGTTCTAGCCAGGGCAAAGCTGCACTCTGAACCCCTCCTGCATTGCAAGTAGCAACCCAACCTGGACTTGTGCTGGCTGGATGACACTGACTTAGCAATACACAAGCAGATTTCCGTGACTGCTCAGGTGACAATATGTCGATTAGCAGAAGCAAGTCTTCAGCCCTAGTCTCCTAGTGTCTGTACCTTGTGACTAGAACCTACTGTGGCCCTATGCTTACCATGCTGACCTTAGAATACGTGGCATGGGATTGCAGTCATAAGAAATTAAAATACAGGTTTTTCAGGCATTCTGAGTAGAAAGGTCACAGAGAGCTGGTGGAAGGCATTGGCAAGCAAATTCACAAAGGAGGGAAGGCATTTGCTAATGTGCAGAGGGAGGAAGGATATGAAATGTTAGAATATCGCTTTCTTGTCTGAAGACAGGTCAATGCGGATGCAATAGTAATAGTAATCCTATTACAGCGCACAAATTCTGGGCCGTACATGAAATAGCGTAGTTTTAATAACATTATGAGCAGGACAACAATTTTTATTCACATTTACAAGTGGGTAAATTGAGACCTCAAGGAGTTAAGTGGTAAATGGCAGCACCAGATTCAGACTTAAAGAACAATACACAAAGTAACTATTACATCCACTTAAAACATTTATTAACTTTCCTTTCTATGTCCAAAGTTGGAGAAAATAATGTAGTGGTTTTTAAGTATGGCTATTTCCATACATGTTTCAAGGAAAACAAAATTATCCCTCTGTTCACCTGCCCAGGTACCTTCATTGTTGACTGACACTTGAGCCACTGTCACATATAGATGTTTGAGTAGTGGCATTTTTGCTCTTTTTGATGACTTTACTGAAATCCAGGCCGGCTTTGGGTAAGGTGAGTGTGTGGGTATTTCTGCGTCGCTCTCTGGACCTGGAGCTGAACCCCATATAATGCATTGATGACATCACCTTAAGCAAAAACCTCATTTCCTTCCAGCTCTGAAACATACCATCATAAGATCATTTATCTGCCAGAAGCAAACAGTACTTCTGTGTTAAATGTCTTGACTTTAAATATTCTTTAGGTGACCTATTAATTAAAAACCCAAACAATATTGTTTGAATTCACTTCTAGCCAACACAATTTCCCATAAGATCACTCTCAAAACACATGTTCAGAAGAACACACCATAGTGTGAGGACTTGACAAGAACTCAAGTCTAATGAGACCTTTTTTGAGACTTAACTGTTGAGAAAAATAAAGGTCTCCTTGACAATTTGGTTCCAAAGCAGTTATGATCGCTGCATGGTTACCATATATCCCTGCCCAAGATATTTTCTGGCAAATAGTTTATTGAACTATTGGACATTATTCCTTTTATTTCTTTATTTACGGAAAAAAAATGTCAAGCCTACAGCAATGTTGCCTAGATGTCTATTTCCGTGTTCTCGGGCATGGGTCTCTCTCTCTCCCTGTCCTAGCTGTCAACAAGGCTTCTGCCTCTCACTGCCTAAGAGGAGGTTCCTGAGGTGGCCGAAGCCCTTGTTCACAACAAGTTCACTTAGTCTTTTTAATATTTTTCTGACATCTGAGCTAATTAAGTCTACAGCTCTTATAATTGAGGATGGATGTGCCTTTGGGGGAAAAAGGGAAGGTAGAGGCAAGAACAGAAAGCAAGACTATTGCCATAGGCCTGGACAAATGGGGGGATCTGTGAGCAGACGAGGTGAGGGTTGCCTTCTTCACATTGTCCCTGCTTCCGCAGGTGGCAGGTGTCTAGCAGGATGGCTGAAGGCACGGGAGGGTATGCACCCAGGAGGAGCAGCAGCCTGCGGAGGCTGGAGGACCCCTCAGTGAGGGCGATTCAGGAGAAGTAGGTGCAGAGAGCTCTCTTCCCTCCTGCTGCCTGCCTCAGAGCAGGACACAGATCAATAAAGACAGAAGGTGCCCTGCACCACTCTCTAAGGCAGAACGGAGGTCACCTGTGAAGACAGCCTCAGACCTTGACGTCTGCAGATGCTACCAAAGGCATCAGAATTAACCGGCTTTATTAAACAGTTGTTATAAGCCATTGATTTGCTTTCCCACGAGGTGCCAGCCCTGAGCGACGCAAAGTCCTTTTCCTTTGTCTCGTTGCTGCTCTAAAAAATGTACTGCTTTTTGTCCAAGATACTATATAAGCCAGAATCCAAACGCACCGCTTGGAGAACTACCCATTCCCTGAGTGTCTGCCACGAATACGTAATATATATATATACAGATTAGCAGGATCCTGATTTTCTCTCATTAGTAGGTTTTAGTTACAGGGATCTCGTCCAACTAAGAACCTGGGGGCTGAAAAAAAATTAAAATTCTTCCTTTATAGTTAAAGGCAATATGGAAGATCTGTGACATCAGACCTCAAGGGACCCTGATTGATAGAACGTGTTTGTTTTGTTTGCTTGTTTTTGATGGATGAGTATTTATACCTTCCACGTGGAAATGTGGACTAAAATAATATACATTGCTTTTATTTACTGAATCCTGCCGTACTTTGCTGAGAAAGTTTAAAGAATTTGCTTATAGTTGCATAGCAAGTAAATCACTGAACCTGAATTCAGACCCTCGTCCGATAATCCAAAGCCCATATTCTGCCCACTTACCCACGGACTCCAGTTTGGCTGAGACACTGGGCAGATGAGAAGACCCAGGTGGACAAGCAGCCAGGCTGAGAGAGCACAGGTGGATGGTGAGCGCTGGAGAGGCTCAGAGGCCTGCATTCCCCTCTTTCCTCCCTCACCTCCTGCACCTCCTGCTTCCCTTTTCCAGCTCCTCGTCACCTCCTGTCAGCTCTCTCTAGACTCGGGCTGCAGTGGAAGTGACTGTTATTCTCACTGTGTTAACACAGATTCAGGAAGAAGGAATGATTTCAGGTCATGGAGGTTGAAAGAGGAGGTAGGTCCATTGATTTAGAAGGAAATTGTATCTCAGGGCATTGACTCTGGCATGAAAGGAACTGAGACAATCTCACAAAGAGGACAATGAGTGTGCTATTCTGGGCTAGCAGAATGTGACAAGAGAGTGACACACTTTCAGGATGATTCTGAAAATAAAGTGAAAATATTCACTCTGGACTGGGAGCTAGTGGGCATGACCTGAAGAATTTTAAGGATAAAAACGCTGATAATGATCCACCAGCAATAAGAATTTCCAACTACTTCTCTAAAGCCAGAGAAGGTAACAAAGGCAAGGTGCAGAGTCAGGGCCTGAGGACTCCAATGTGAAGAAATAAAGGGGAGGATCCAGAACGCAGCCACAGGAGCCGACCCATAAATGCAGTAGAACTTAATGAAAACAAAGGACACAGCTCTTATTTGGTTGTGATTCCACACCCACTAATTGCATGGGATCAAGGATTACTAAAATTATGTAAAGTGTAGGCCCAATGCCCTTAAGTGAGAGGAGAGGCCTCATTTAACTTGACGGCTCAGTTTAACTTTTCTCAGTTTCACAAGTGCCGACTGCTATCACAATTCATCACCAGCCTTCAGATCCCATGAAGTAACAGAACAGTTTGGGAAATCTTGTGGTCATAGACAACCCTTTGGAAAGACACTGCATGATGGTGACGACTGTCTTAAGATCTCCGTTGTGCACGCACACACTGGGGAGGACCTAGTTGCATCCCGACTCTTGAATTGAGTGCCTCCCCCTATGATTTCTGATCATCTGAGGAAGGTTTTACTAAGGATAGGACATTCACTGGTGATACCCGGATAAAGAGGACAGTCTGTGCTTGTCTAGTTGCAAACATGAATATGGCTTCTTTAATAAACACCAAATTCAAAACTTCCAAATTTCAGTATTTTGGACAAATAGAAAAGTTACTTTGCTGACATTTACCAGGAAGATGAGAATGGTGTCTGGCTGTCATTGGAAACATTCCTTCAGTTAGTATGAGAAACAGAGTGCTTACAAGTCCTGCATTTCTTTCTTTAAAGTAGTATGCACGCCTGTGTGCATGCTGGGTGTGCGCGCCTGAATGCCTGTGTGGCCCCCTGCCCCTGGTATTTTAGGTCGCTGGCCAGAATATTTAGAAAACTTTCCGAGGCACTGAAGTCTGATTTCTTAGTTGTATTAATGCATGATACACACAAAGAGATTCTAACTGATACCACGTAAGGGGATCTGGGTCAAGAAAGAGAACTTTGAAAGAGGACTCATTGACGGACAGAACTACTAGAATCACAGAAACTGCTATAACCCTCCCGCCTTTTTATTTTGGTACTGAGGACTGAACCCAGGGTTGCTCAACTGAGACACATCCCTACCCTTTTTTATACTTTATTTAGAGATAGGGTCTTACTGAGTTTCTAAGTGCCTCGCAAAGTTGCTGAGGCTGGCTTTGAACTCGCGATCCTCCTACCTCAGCCTCCTGAGCTGCTGGGATTACAAGTGCATAGCACTGCACCCAGCCAAACTGTTATAACTTATAAAGGTCCTAGCAGCATGAGCAGTATTGGCATCCCACAAGTAGAGGCTCCTTACAGTGTCCCACCAAAGAGCAGCCCTATGCCCATGACAGAGGGCAGCATAAGGAGTCAGACTGTAGCTGCTTTGGTCTGGGACAGGGAAAGTTGCTGACTAAAGGACCCTATTATAACTCTTTCCTAGGAAAAGTGATGTTTCAAAAGACAATATATAAAAACAAAATATTAAATAAGATGAACTCTACATGACCTATAACCATCAATGCTCCATTCCAGCCAAAGTAATACTTTTCTTTCTGTCAGCTCAGTCTTTTATATTACCAATAGAAAGAGATGATGAAGAAGAAGTAGCTTATAAGATTCTCATCAGGTGTTTTTCAGTTCGAATTACCTAGCAGCTAGTTATAGAGATAGGAACTATCCCAAAGCATAGTCAGAAAATGGACATTTTAACAAATATAAATGGAAGCAAAAAAATTCTGGTTGGAATTGCCTGTCAGTCATATCCTACATCAACATATACGGAATGTCATTTGAATATTAAAATTCAAGAAGTAAAATAGGCATTATTATTATTATTATTATTAGAATATTTGAATATTAAAATTCAAGAAGTAAAATGGGCATTATTATTAGACTTTTAGTGACTCAGCATATTCTTCAGTGTCTTATGTCCACCAGTGTCAGCACAGTAAAGATCAATCATAAATTTTATAGGAGGAAACTGAAGTGTGGTGGCTGAAGTCATACCTGTGAAACAACTTTTGGGAATCAAATAAATATAACTTTCCAAACATGTATTAGAGGAAATGCAAATAAAAGCAGAAATGATCATTTAGAGCTGCCGGTCTCACTGGTTTTTGTTGGGTTGAGGATTTCCTAGTCTAAGCCCGTGATTGAAGCGGTGCAAATGAGTTTCAGGATGCCCTATGTGATTTACTTCTCTTCATTCAATGTACTTATGTGACTGTCTAGAAGTAACAAATAAGAAAAAAATAAGATTAGAAAACAAGCAATAAAAAGGAAGAAGAAGGGGCCAAGATACACCTGGAGAAAAAGAGCTCAAAGATTGTGCAAGGTCTCTTGACCTAAGTCTGAGAGCTAGGGGATATTTATGATGTTGTATCAAAAGTTACCACAGGAGCTAACTACAGAGGTACATGGTACTCAACTCCCCAGTGAATTTTTTTGCATTCAGTTCCTCATGATTGAACTTGTTCATTCAATCAGCAATTTACCACCCTCTCACTACATGCAAGGCTCTGCAGAGGGTCTGCTCTTGCCAATTGGTGGGACAATTTTTTACTGCACATAACCAGAGGCATTGCAGAACAGATGCACCACAAACCATGGAAAGCCGATGGGTTCCCCATCCCTGGTGCCCAGCCAAAATGCTTTTCCCCACATTTCTAAACACATGTCAAAGCAATACCAACCTTGGTGGTAAACCCCTGCCTGAGGGAGCTCTTCTAGGAGCTCAGGGGCCCAGAGCCCCTCTCCCAGCACTGTGTGTGCTGTCAAGAAAGGCATGCCCCGTGATGTATGGTTTGCACCGTGTCTTAAGATGCATTCACGTCCTGTGTCTAAGCCATCAAGTCATACAATTTAACATTATGAAAATGAAAAGGAATTCCTAAATGAAGCTTTGTCACGAGTGGTTTGACACACAGTGTGACTGGAAGTCTGTGAGCTCCCTTGATAGTGTCAGCAGTTGTGACTTTTCAGGTAAGACGGACTCTAATATAAAGTGGCGCATCCTGCTGACCACGATGGCCTATCCCAGCTCACCTGAATTTACCAAGTTAGGATTTCACTTGAATTGTAAAATTCTTTAAGGGATATCAGAATTATGGTTCTTTACACTGCATTAAAATAAATCATAAACCCCCAATATTTCACAGATTCAAAGAAGGAACACCATTTACCTTTCTAGGGATTCATTTCTTAATGAGACAGATCATTTAGAGGCCTTTCCCCCTAATTTCTGCCTAAAACTTAAGAGCTTCCTAGTAAAATTAATTTGTGATTCCTAAGGAAATTCTTTCTGACATTGTAGTTATATACAAAATGGTTGCATTGGGTTGACTATTAAGCATTACCAGTTTGAGTATCACAGTTAAACGTATTATTGTGCCCTGAAGTCACAGTGCTGGTAGCCCCACAGTTCATAATTAAACCAAGCCGGACTCTCCTCTTTTAACCGGGATCTGTAGGCTGAGACTTCTAGTGGGGCCTTCACTGTAGTTCCCCTCGGGCCCTTTCACTGGTCCCAGCCTTGCCCAGAGCGGGAGGCCCCTTCGGGTGGCACATTGAGCTCAGCCTGTGGTGGGCACTGTCAAAAGTAGTCAGGACAATACATGGTAAAGCAGAGAAATGGATCGCTCTGCCCTTTCACAGACACAACATGACTAGCATCTTGTGAAATGGCTGAAGGATGTGACGGTGGCAAGACAGAGACAGGAGGCAAGCACTCTATTTCTTCCCATCGTCTTACACTTAGGATCCAGTTGAGATTCCACAGTGCTCAAGCTTCATGCTAGGTCCCACGGGAGACCCACAGGTCAGCCGGGCAGCAGGAACCAAGCCATCATCCCCCATGGGCAGCACTGTGAGAGCTCCTTAGGTATGTCGCCTGCCAGGATACTGCTGTGAGGAGCTCTGACAATGCATCTCCTTACAGATGAAGAACTGAGGCGCCAGGGGCCACTCACTGCTCAGAATGCAGCTAGGGAGCAGCAGGGCGGGGTTCCACCAGGCTGTTGGGCTGCAGAGCCTCCTCCTACCCCCAGGGGTTGATGTTCTGAGAACAGCTCTCAGGGCTGTATGACCAATGAGCAAGATTTTCTGCTATTAAAATTGAAAAATGAAAAATGCACCGTCCACCTGGGCTGCACACTGGGAACAAGGCCCCGAGTCCACCCAGACACACAAGCCCTGCAGCCAGCAAGGTGGTTTTTTAATCAGGATACAGCCTGGGCGCTGGGGCTCACACCTGGTAGCCGGAACAGGGTATCAGGAGCCCCTGATCCAGTCTGCCTGAAGTCAGACCAACCTTTCTCATCCTCTCCCACCTCCACAGACCCTTCTCCACATCATGCTCACACATCCACATACCCAGGCAATGTGCAACATGTACACACACACTTCCCAGGTACTATGTGTCTTTTATCAAGGGATAAAATCTCACAAGGTGCAAAAGAATGGACGATTAGAACTACTGGTTTGGCCAAGAGGAGGAAAAGTCTCCTCTGACTGCACCGCAAATCCTCTGCCACTCAAAGGGGGAAAAAATAGATCTACTGGTCGACAACAAGGAAAACCTCATTTCCAGAAGTCAGGACTCTTTTTCCTCCTTCAACTTGTTGGATCTTTCTCGTATCCTGCTTCTCTCCTCCACACCAGTGAAACAAGCAAGAACAGGATTTTTCTTTATATCTTCAACTCTTTCCCCATCTCTCTTACTGACTCTTTGTTCTGTCACCTCTGAAAGTCAGTGTTTCTTTTTATGATGGCTTTAGCTTCTTCCTAAGTCTCCATGACAAATACGCATCTCTTGTCTTTCCCAGGAGCTATTTGTGTGTATTGGGTTCCTCTCTATTGAGCACAACTAGGGTTACTTTTTAGATAAACTTTCTCTTTCAGGCTACCTGTCTCTAGTTAGGGAATGGCACGTGATGTCACTTTCCCTAGATTTATAGTGTTCAAATTCTTTCAAAAGAATTCCCACTGAAGAGAAGTTGGAGAGACGTAGGAATACGGAAAAAATGTGTAGGAATATGCAGGAATTAAGCCCAGTGCATCATGACCACCTTCTGGATCCATCTTCTCTTTTACCTTCTCAAATTGTGGCTTGGTAATAGCAGACAACCTGGTTGGTGTTTGAAAACAGAGAAGGTTGTCAGAGAAAAAAAGGAGTGGAACCAGAGAGGCCCTTCATAAAACTTCCCAGGGAACAGTAGCAGGGCAGGGAGGGCTTCAGAGCCACGTTCCTCAGCAGGTGCCACTGTGTGGGACATTGCCCGTCGGTAACTTAGAGGCCAGCTGCAGTCCCCACAGGTGCAGTGCTTCTCAAGTGGCCCAGGTGAGGTGCTCACCGCTAGTTCAAGTGGCCTCTGCACACCAGTGCACGGAGGAGTCCTGGATGTCCAAACCAGCCCTGGCCTCTGCTCAGCACCTCTGGCATGGGGTTCCAGGTGCTACGACTCCTAGCCACATGAAAGCTAGAGCAGGCGACTGCATTCCTAAGGGTGGTACCCCAGGTGCCCGGCTGGGTGTCTGCAGGGGTGGGGCTCCCTGTCAGTGGAGCTAAGGCAAGCAGAATGAGATAGCAAGACAGTTTATGTTTAAACTTTATCCCCAAATGAAGACGAGTTTCCAATCACAAAAACAATATCTTAATATCGAAAAGAAGCAATAATATGTTTTGTTACAACCTCTTATTTTTATTTAAAAATATAATAAAGGCATATTTTATATCAATAAGTGTAAACCTACAAAAGCCATATGAAATTACATTATATGGAATTATCTTTAATTTATGTGGAGGTGTTTTTAATGTTTGGGCTATAAAATAATGATGCATCTTGATAGTACATCTCTGTACACGTTTCTTACTCCAAAAAGAGGCAACTACATGTCCTCAAAATTTTCTTCCAAAGACACATGAAAATTTCTAGTCCCATCTTCAGCAGGAATATGACCTTTCAAAAAGTTTGAATTGTCAGAAAAGCCAGGAAGAATTGACCCAGTTGACTCAAATGGATGGAATTCAGGAAAGAGGCCAGATCAGAGAGTGTAGGTTTAGAAGTTACTCCTCTGGTGAGGGAAGAAGAGTCCAGAATGATTAACTTTATATGTCAAAGAAAAGTGTGTATGAAGGAAAAGAATTGATAGCTCCAAGTTCCTATCCTAACACATGTCAGCATTTCCAAGTTTCTACCTTAACAAAATGTCAGCATCTCCCCCATTTAACTGGTGGAAGAAAGATCCACAGAAAAAGTCGGAATAAAATGATCAGCCAAGGGTCAAGTAGGCAGGAAAAGGGCAGGATATCGAAGGCAAGGTGGACAGGGTTATTTTAAAGATGGAATTAGAATACCACATAATAATAATTAGCACTTGAATCATTCTGTATCCCAAAGTCTCCAAGCACTTTGCAGGCTAATGGTTTGAATTTTAGAATACCCTTAGGTACAGAGGTAGTAATTCAGCAGAAAAACTTGGATAAAAAGAGGTAAGATGGATGGCTTAAAAGTTCCTCGACCTTGACAATTTCAGGAACTCAAAACCTTGGGTTCAGAAAAAAAATGTTGACTCTGTGCTAAATTACTGTATATATAATATTTACACATTCTCAGCTTCAGATGATTTCCAGAGCCATAGTTCAGCAGCTGCAAGCTCTGAGCTGTGATTTAAACATGTCAATGTAACAGCTGAGGAGCTGATTCTCAGGGAAGAAAAACCCCAGGAGGCACAGGCAGTTTCCACGCTGCACATTTCACCCACCATTTCTGACTGGCCCCTGTGGGGCTGTGGATGGACTGGCCTGAGTATATCCTGGGAATCCTGAGTACTGCAAACCCCTTAAAACTGCATTGAAATATGAGATGTAATTCCATCCATCTGCCATGCGTTTGTTTCTGTGGACTTTAACACAGGTTCATGCAATGACCACTGCTCATGAAATCAGGAAACCATTCTTCCACCAAAAAAACTCCTTCACAGTGTCCCTGTAGTCACCTGGTCCCTCAGCCCACACACTTCCCTCAGCTTTGGAGTTCCAGAGAGTCACAGAGAGTGCTCTTTAGAAGATGATTCCTCTCACTCCATAAATCCTGATGTGGAAGATTTCAGTTTGGGACCATCACAGATAGAATCTGCATTTATGTGCAAATATATGTTTATGGTCAGACAAGGGTAAATACCCAGGAGTGGGACTTCTGGGTCATATGATAAGAAAAACGTTTAATTTTATAAGAAATTGATGAACTATTTTCCTAAGTAGCTGTACTTTTGGGGGCTGTTTTTGCAATATTTTGCTGCAGCAACCGCTCTGTGTACTTATCAGAACTTGGTTTTGTCTACACTGTATACGTTTGGTCTACATTTAATTTGAGAGATTCTAAAGGGTCATGGCATCTTATTGTGATTTTAATTTGCACTCCCATAAGGGCTAAGGATGTTGATCTTCTCATTGTTTGTCCACTAGATATCTATATATCTTCTTGGGAAAATGTCTATCTACAAATGTTTTTCTTTCCAATTTTTACATGAGTTGCTTGCTTTTCTTTTTTTCTCCTGAATTATAAACATGCTTTTTTATTCTATATAGATTTTTTTTTTCTTTTTTGTCAGATGTAGACTTTGTAAATAATCCTTCCCTAGTTTATAGTTTGTGGTTTTACTTTTTAACTGTCTTTCACCGAGCAAAATTTTATTTTCCCCCTGCCTCACTCTCTCTTCCTTAACTCCTTTCTCTTCTCGCTGGGGAGGGAACTGAGGACTTGCATATGGTAGGCAAATGCCCTAGCGCTGACTTTGACCTTCAGTTCTCTTCTCTGTCTTCTCAATTCTCAGGTAGTTTCTATGGTGAGAGCTACCTATTCTCCATGTTAGTGTCACCACTGTCCAGGTGTTCAGATAAACTGAAGTGTGCTCCTGAGATAGCATGACCCTAGCCTTACCTGAAACCACTTCTTCCTCTGTCCACCGTGGAAAGCTCTTCCTAGAGGCATCTGTCGTACCTGTCTCTGAGGCGCTTATCCCTGAACCCTGTTTCCATTGTTTTATAATATCTGGGAGTCCCCTAGCTGGCAAAACAATGAGCCCTTGTACAACAAGGTGGTTACTCATGTGGATAATTCCGTGTGTATTGTTCATCTCATGCATTATTTTCCAAGGCAATAAAGTAAACCCGACAGTTTTTGAGACTTTTCATTCTAATGACAAATTAGATTGTTGTAGTAGGATAAACAGTGGAAAATTATTGTTTAACAAGAGGACCTTAAAAAGTGATAAAAAAATAGCTGTGTTACTAGAATTGATATGACTTAAAGGTCACCACAGCAAAAGAGAGTCTGGCACTCCAGGCTGGAATTAACAGTAGGTAGAGATGCAGCTGATGCCTCTGTGTTTGGAGGGCACTAAGCTTAAGACGTGCAAACCAGTGCAGAGCAATCCGACTTTTGAAGAACCCTGACAATGAAGGAACAGCATCTGCTGCCCAGAAAAAAAATGAGCCCAGAACACACTTGCAGGCAAGAGACAGCTTTGACAGTGTTTGTCTACAAAATGGAGGAATTAAATTAAATTGAGAGCAAGTGTGGTCTGACCTAGCTGGGACCCGGTTGACCTTCTGCTGAAGATCGGCTGCGCCTCTCGAACAGGAGCACTAAAGATCAGGACAGGCAGGATTGGCATGAGCCACGATGTTTGCAATGTATCTTTTGGAGCTTTCTAATTAACCCCAGAGAAATTTCAAATGTGATTTTTCTGTGTCAGACAACCTTAGGTGTCAGACAACCCTGTAGTGTGCTGGTTTTACTTGGGAAGTCCAAGCTGCTGACTGCTTCACTGCAGAGTAGCTGTGCACGGAAGGACGGGCAGATTTGCATGGGTCCACATCCCTGCACAACTCAGTTTCTTCATGATAAATTGTGGACATATGCAAAAGGGTGTAGAGGACAGCTTTGCACCCACAGACACAAGCAGGGGACTCTCACGGTCCAGGAAGAAAGAAGACACTCTGAAGGGGCACAGGCATGTCTGACTTTGGAAGTTTAAATCTTTGATTTTTGAAACAGTTAAGACAGTGACTTTAAATCACATACATACTTGGGTACACACACACACACACACACACACATGCACACGTTTTTCACAGTTTATAATCAAATACAGACTTTTCCCCTTAACTGAAAAACCTAGCAGTTTAAATCTACTTGAACTTCTATTACTTAAATAAGTTTCCAATATTTCAAAAGCAGTTTAATAAAATGAAATATAAACACAACTAATACATCACAATGGTCAAGGTGTTTACAAATATGCCCGAAACAACAAGCACCTACTTAAAAGTTCAAGAGTTTATAAATATAAATATCCTCAAATTACTAGTGGATTATTTAATAAAGATATCTCTAAATTGTCTCTATAATTAATCTAAACATAATATTTTAATTTGCATGTTAGTAATTGCAATTTTAAAACTCAACG
Source organism: Marmota marmota marmota (assembly GCF_001458135.2). Classification (NCBI taxonomy): domain Eukaryota; kingdom Metazoa; phylum Chordata; class Mammalia; order Rodentia; family Sciuridae; genus Marmota; species Marmota marmota. Next base: position 4,496,531 of record NW_025999932.1, on the reverse strand, counting down.
TCTTTTACTGATTAGGAAAAAAACAGTTTTTATACTGGGGCCAATTTGATCAAGTAAGTAATAAATAGAAATTTTATATGATAATAAAATAATTTAAAGGCATGAACTCTGGCTAAAAAAAAAAAAAAACTGGCCTTAATTACTTATACTCTTTAAAAAGATTAACAGAAGTCTGTCCAATTACAGAGGGATTCTCTGAGTCCCAGGAGACTCGGTTACTTTTTCCATGTTATGAGTTCTTTGAATCCTCTGAGGCCCCACGTCCTCCTTCCACAGGCCTCCAGGTTCACCTCCCAGTCTCCACCTGTCCAGATCTGGAGGCAGCAAGGAACAGGCCCTGTCGCCAGGTGTGTGGACTCAGCTGAGGCAATCCGAGTCAACATGGGTCACATACCGGGCCCTAGAATGACCCCATCTGATGAGAACAGCAGAGGAGCCTCCTGACCAGGCTTGTGTCAGCAGGCCCGACTTCTGTAGGAGTCACTTACGATACTGCTTTTTGTAGAGATGCTTCATTAATATGTACAGCTAAGGACAAGAGTCGATTACTGGTAATCAAACTCTTATTGTCATGTTGTTCAAAATTTAAGGACTCAATTAAACAACAGAAGAAACCAAACTCTGGCTGCTGTCTTAATGAGTGAAGATAGGCCAGGATACCTCAAGGCAGGAGTTTTGTGCACAGGCCTGGGGGCCTTGGCCCAGGAAGCCTCCTCCCCTGACCAAGCCTGACAGGCTTGCAGTTAAGCCGACTCTATGCCCCTTCCCTGATGTCCAGAGGACTCCATCCACCACAGCACTTCCATGGAGCCCTGTCCATTCATTTATATTCTGTGTCATTCAGTGAGGCAACTAGTCAGGGAGGAGCCAATGCCGGGGACTATAAAGTGAAGAATCCTTGAAGAGCAAAAGAAAGAGACCACAGTCTGCCACTAACGAGCTGTACGGCCGAGAGATTACTTATGTCTTCTGGGCCCTAAGATGATCAGGAATTGGGGAGGTTCAGAGTGAGAGCATTCCAGGTAGGGAAAGAACTTCAGAGACCATCCAAAAGAGTGGAGCAGTGGGCTCCTCACCAGGCTTCATGTGGCTTCATCTGGGGGCCACAAGGTTCCACGGTAACTTCCCATAAAGAATCAAAGCCTGACTCATATTTGCTAAACTGCCCCTACCAGCCCCCCACCTCCCACCATTCCCCACTACCCACTCTCATTTAGCCAGAGCTTGTCCTCTAGTTTACCCCAATCTCTCAAATCCCCTCTTGGGAACTTCCCCTGCACTCTTGATATCGCAGGCACCCCGATTTACTCTTGATATCATAAGCACCTGCCCAAAGAGGCCCAACAACTCTCCAAAGCTGCATCCCACACAGGTACTCCCCTGTTGCTTACTTCCTAACATACGTCTACAGTTGATAACTATTTCCACATTTATTTTCCCATTTACCATCTGTACCCCAGTGGCATGGAATCTTCTTGATTACTACTCTACCCCTCCCCAAAGTCATGAAGAACCTGATACAAATAATTGTTAAATTAGTGAAATATATCCATATCAAGTGCAACATAATTTGGGAGATTTCTTTTAATACTTCTAAGGTTAAAAATGACATAAGGTTTGAACGCATGAGCTATGATTATTTTAGTATACTCTTAGCATATGCACACATGCTTCATATGGACTTATTCCACAAAAATGTGTCATGGCAGAAGACCATCTGCTGGTGCAACCCAGCAGTTACTCCATAAAAAAACAGGAGGCAAAACAATATGGCACACCACTGAGGCCACGGGAAACGTAACAGCCATTATATGGAACTATCCAGAGTGGAGTCTGCCCAGAATTCCAAGGCTAAGCATCGATGGAAAGCAGCTAACAAGTGGAAAGAAAAAACGAGAACCTGCCTATGAACTGTGAATGATTCACCATGCTCTCAACAATATAGAAATCTTCAGAACTGCCACAAGTGTGCCAAGGACACTGTCACTTTTTATGATTATTTTCATTGAAAATTTTAGTGGTGTAAAAACTCTGAAAAAGAATTCTGTCCTCTGCATTCTAGCATTAAAAAAAAAATTTACTAAACATTCTTATTCACAAATATTTGTCTCATTCAAGCATATTTTCTTCTTCCTGAAAAGTTTTTGCTACTTACTTTCTCAAGGAATGAAACACATTTCCATTATTTTCTCAGTGTTCAGGGATTTGCGTAAGATGCTCAGTGGAGGGTGTGTGCTCCCTCATCAACAGACATGAAATTTATCACACGTGGAGAGTTCAGGTGATTGAAAGCATCAGGCTTTAAGTGTGAGCCAAATTCATAATTCAGAAAACCAATTACAATGTATCATAAGAACCTTTTATATATATCTGTAGCTTTTGACATAAGTAATTTAAAATGTTTGACTATTTCCCATTGACCTCATTTCAACTTTGATTTTTCTGTCTCATATTCCTGGTTCAGTTGTATGATTAGCCTTGGATATTAATAAAATTCTTGAGAATTTCAGTTTGGAGAAAATATACATTCCTGAAAAGTTAGCAATTTTGAAATTAATTTAGGAATATAGTCATATTTTTGTGTGGGTCTCTAACATAAAATTGCAATTACATTAACCAGAGACAAAATGTTGGCCCCTAGACATGTTTCAAATATTACATTAAAGTCAGTAGGAGAACAATTAGGGAAAATACATAAAAATGACACACAAAAATATCAAAGATTATATAAAAACAAATTAAGTCCAAATGTGAAGCTGAGACTTTCAATTCTCATCTCTGGCAGATTTAAGTCTCTAGGGTGGCGATGACGATCATGTTTCAGACACTAACCCAACCCTGAGGGGACAAGCAGGCCTTCTCTGACAGTGTGCTGAACCAAGCTTTCTCTTCACAAGAGCAAGATGATTACCCTGTTGATTGTGTGTTAAAGTACAGAGTGTCCTGTATGAAACGCCTTCTCTCCTGACCCAAACACATCACCATGCTAAAAGGTCTGCCGATGGCTGGCTGGCACATTACTTTTTACAGCCTCAGGCACCACGTGAACCAGTTCTACAGGAGTGTTTTATATATGACTTGTTAGCTTGATTTGGAAACTGAGTTGAACATATAGTTTTATATGTGCCATTTGTTTTATAATGAATGACATTAACGTGAGTGATCACTTTATTGATAGAACTTGCTCATAGTGACTGGAATACAGTTTTCACCATTCCACTTGAGGATGTGGAGGGGCTTGCATTCTTTGACCATGTAATTATGGCTACACCTGGGGACTGCTTTTCACTATAGAGGTTTTACAAAGTCACATGGAAGATGAAATGATTGATATCCCACATAGGGATGTCAAACACTGAGGCCTCCAGAGCCCAGCCAGGCAATGTGAACGAGGGCAGAAAGCCTGGGATCCACAGAGACCTTGAGGATTCTGGTGAGCTGGGCTACCCAAGTCTCTTGTCTTTAGCACCCATATGGCCGTGCCCAGTGCACAAAATGCCCCCAATTCTCCAGCCTTTCCAGAGCAACCAACAATCTCAACTTATCTACAAAACTGTCTGATACTTGAAGAACTTCCAGTCCCGATGAAATGTTGCCCGAGGACCACGATTCATCCACTCTCCACATCTGATGGATTTGTGACTTATGGTCCAACCAAGTCATTTAATAAATGTACTCCATACTTTCTATTGTACACTTTGTTTTCTTTATTTTGGGAATTTCCTTCCATCCTTCAAATGCTACCTCATCTAAAATTCTCTCACGGATCACTGAAGCAGCAGTCGTCTTGAACTGCTTTCCTTTGAATCCCCATAAATATATTTGGTGAAACATTTTTATATGGAAAATATTTGATAGATCTAATCCTGGGAGAAAGAAACCTATCATATTTCTTACATTAAAGACAGAGCCTCTGGAATTCAGGTTAAATTGTTTTCCCAGGAAGCCTAGTTAGTAAAGAGCCTATTTGAAGTTCTAAACACAGGATCTCAAATTCAGATCCTGACTCTCCTTGACAGTATCGTTCAAGACTCAGTCACTGAAATCAGACCTTAGTTCAAATTTTGACTTTGAGAATATTCTGTAACATGTTTCCTTTCTTCATTCATTTGTTGATGAACACTTAGGTTGATTCCACATCTTGGCTATCGAGAATAGAGCTACAGTAAGTATGGGAAAAGCTACTGATTCTTTATTGGTAGGAAGGGGATCATATATGTAGTCCACAAGGTTGTTGTAATAATTATTATAGATAATATTGATAAAAGGCTTAGCATAGTCTAGAAATAAAGTCAATGGTCAATATCGGGTGTCTTTTAAGAAAACAATATAGAAATAATTGAAAAATACCATCTTATTATTACTGTTATTGTTCATTCATTTTCTACTCAAACAGGTATTAATAATAATAATAACAACAACAACAACCCAATAAATGTTGCTAAACCCTCAATGTACATTAGTGAATAAGACAAGTGTGGACTTACTGTTGATTATCTCTAGAATTTCAGCACTTGACCTTTTCCTCACCAGACAGTGCGCTTCAAGGGAATCTCTATGCTTTGTACCCTCCCAAGTTTCAAAGCAGCACATATGTAGGGTCCACATGCAATGAATGTTTGCTCAATACAATTTAATTCTCCCAAACTTACTTCTTCATCTATAGAACAGCAAAAATAAGACAGGTTTTACCCATTGACTATCACAAAATAACATTAATATCATGAAATAGTATAAAATTAAAAAATTATGTTACATAGAGTGAAGGGAATGGCTGTGTTACCTTTACCTGGGTTATTTATTGAGGTACAATGGCTCTGTGGAATGTTCTATGTCACGTGACATATGTTTTTGCTCTCAGTGGTTGTGATTTTGGTTGGATGTCACAACTGGTGAGGCTGAGATTCAGACCCAATTCTCTCTGCCTTCATAGCATCAACCTGAACTACCATCCACTTGACGCAGCTCCAGGTTACTGAGACGTACACATACAGATGTACAAAATGTTTTGTCTTACCTTCCTAGAGATAGCATGATTTTAACAACTTCTAATTGTATGATTTCTTAAAATAAGATTTAAAAACAAACAAAAAACTCAAGGTAGCCACCCATTTAATTTTAGGCCTACTGAAATATATACTGGCCCTAAGATTTTTAATAACGATGGCTCCTTTTGAAAGCAGGATGGTTCTGTAGACAATGCCTGCATAGTAACAGGGGGTGCCCTGCAGGTGCCATGGTGCCCTGTACCTTGGGCAGGAGAGAAGGTCCTGCTCTCTGAGCACAGCCAGGATAGGATTTCCTGAAACTCTCCTCTTCCTCTCGCATGGCTCCAGCACATGGAGAGGCAGAGCCAGTCCAAATCCCCGCCTCTGCAGAGCTGGAGAACATAGCCTATGAGAGCAGGTTTATTCACAAACCTGATGAGACTGACTTTGAGTTTTGACTTAAGCACATTTTTAGTATATTTGTACCACATAAATAACATTCGAAATTGTAACTTCTGTACCATGAGCATTTATGTGTGCTCATGGTATATATATATATATATATATATATATATATATATATATATATAT
>NW_025999932.1:4459080-4490927 GCF_001458135.2 Marmota marmota marmota | reverse complement strand
TATATATATATATATATATATATATATATATATATATATATATGCTCCCCAGGTTGCATTAAATTCAGACCTTCTAGGAAAATAATTTCCTTTTGAAATGCACAATTGACTGCAAGCTCTGGTGTCAGTTTCCATAGTGAAGGCTGGTCTCTGGTGCTGCCTGAATTTTAAAATGTTGGATTCATTAGTGGTAGAGAATATTTCATCTTCTTCCACACTCTAAACATTTTATACGAATTCAACTCATCTGATTTCTAAACTCCTGCCAACATAGCAACCACAAAAGTCAGGGCATGCACTTGGTGACGTGTACACAATTAGGCAATGTTTTCAGACATGGGCAAACAATGCCCACTCTGAAACACACAAGCTTGAGCATGTGAATTAATTTAGGAGGTAGGAGACTCTGATTAAGGACCCATGAAAGCCCATGGCGTTCTCTGTATAAAGACGATTCCAATAACACTCCATTAGGATTCCCCCTGTTAAATTAACTTTACAGACTTCTAATGGATTTCTTAATTAGACTTGTTATTAACAAGAATATTAAATGAATTAAAAACAGCACTGACAGCCACTTGTAATAAACAAAAAATGAAAATGAAGATTTATGCTCCTTACTTTTCCCCACCCAATCCAGAGCTTTTAATAACCTTACAGACGCACTGCAATTAATTATTCAGCTGTCAAAGAGTAAAAAGCTCAGATCATTGCCTGTCTGAAGAAGGCACTCTCGTCAGTGCCCGGATGGGGCCATGGCTGAGGCTGCTGATGTAGCCGTGCTCTTGGAGAAGCTGCCCCGGCCTGGATGTTGGGTCATCCTAATACCGTTATCACTAAAGTACGTGAATTTAGGATCTGCCTCTGCAGATGCACCCTTGTTCTTGGTGTATTTTCTAAAGGGACGGGTGTTTATTTAAAAGCAAGGAGAAGTTTAATTCCAAACGCAGGACCTCCGAATGACCAATGTCTTTGTATTTTAAAAGACAACAGGAAGGAAGGGAAGAAGTGACAAGATTCCCCCCTGTGGACCACGTCAAGACTCTTAAGATCTGAAGCTGGCCTTCGCTATGTACGGCTTGAAGCAGGCACTATGTAGCTCATTTTTATTTTGATGCTGTGTATAGTAATTTAAATGTCACAAATGAAAGATGAAGTAGAAGAACAGAGGTGCTCTTATTAAAATAAATGACCTGACAGACAGTGCTGAGCTGCTCGGGTGGGCGGTGCCTCCTGATCCCGGAAACAGCCTTTGACAGGGGTAACATGGCGGTCTCCTAACGCAGACAGGAGGCCATAGGTAAAGACAGGGAAGGGTGGTAAGAGTTCTCCCAGGACAAAGAGAAACAGCTGTCAGCTGTGCTCACTGATGGAACCTCTACTCTCCTTATTTCAACAGGATGTTAAGTGAGACTCAAAAAACTGGGTGGTACCTGCAGTGTTCTGGGCACCTCACCATGAAATCGGAAGGATCACTGGATATCAAAGAATAAGGACATCCCAAAAGCTGGCTATAATAAATACATTTCTATATATAATGCCTTTCTCCCTGGCATATAGATATATTTGCATGAAGAAGGAAGATAAAAAGAAAGCAGAACTAGGTGAAAGATTTTGTGTGACACCACCTAATGTCTATTGGGCCTAGGTAGCCTCAGTCAGTGTGAATTTGAGTTTTCCTCTCAGGAGAATGAAGAAGGCCACCTTATGACTGTGAAGGATGGAACTTTGCCCCCACAGAGATGAATCAGGAACTCCACTGTAAAAGCCATCGACATGTTATTGAAAATTTACTTTTGGGCCTACAGACAGAATTTTTGAAGAAAATTATCATATCTGGGTCTATTAATTCCATAAAGCCAATTGCAAATATTTACCTGAATGCAACTACAGTTACTTGCGGACCCATACCTGTCCATGGCAGAGCTGGGAAGAGTCCATTCAGCAAACACGTAGGGTGGCTAAGCACCCCAGGTACAGAGAACGCCTTCCTCTTTGTAGCCCTGCACCCAAAGGACTCCCCATGGTGGGTCAGGCCAGACAAGGGTTCAGCCCACTATGAGGACCTGATGCTCTGGGGAAGCACAGGGGCTCTCACGTGCTCGCAGGTGTGGGACTGGCTGACAAGGGTCAGCTCCCAGAGACGGAGTGGCTGGTTTGTTTTTCAAGATGAACAAGGCGGAAAATGAGGGGCAGCAGGGAATGAGGACAGAAAGTGGGGGGCGGCGGGGAGTCCCACAGGATCCTGAGCCCTGCTCTGTGGCGAGGTTTGCAGCACCATAGTGAGGCAGACCTGGGGTCTTCTCTGGGCAGATGACATCACACCAAGCTGATGACTAACAGTAATTAGAATTCGAATGAGCCAGAAGTGCTGTGGACAAAGAGCTCCCGTTCTGAAATCAGTATCAGAGTTTGAATCCTGGTCATCATTTGAGAGCCGTAAGCTCTTGGAAAAGTTCATTAGCTTCAAAGTCACAAGATGGAACAAGAAAATTCCACAGAGCACGTGGCACAAGGTCCTGCAGGACCTGCTGAACAACTGCTGCGGAGGTCAGGGCAGAGACTTGAGCGACAGGGAGGAGGAAGAGGCAGGTGCCCCAGAGGCAGAGGGGAAGGAGAGAAGAATGACCGAGAAGGACACTTTCCTCACTTTCCTTGGCAGAAAAAGCCTACCGTTGAGATTCAGTTATAGGAAAGAGTTGGAAGTACCAAGGCCAAAAATAAGTTGGACCAATCCAATGAATAAATGTGTAAAGGGTCTGGATAGACAGTTCTCCAAGGAATACAGATGCCTTTCCAGGAAATGGAAATATTCTCAATATTATCGGTCATCAGTGAAATGCGAATCAAAACCAGCCCGGCAACCACATACACACATACCCAGAGAGTAAAAGTTACTGATAGGGACTAGGAGAAATGGAACCGTCCTACACTGTGGGTGGGGACATATAAGGGCACAGCCACTTCAGAAAACAGCCTCCCAGTTTCTAAATGTTATGGATCAGCAAACTAGCATCTGCAACTAATGCTACATTATAATTTCACTTCATTTTGTTTTATATAAAATAGCAACAACCACAAACCAAACCACATAAGGTGAATTAGTGGTGATTAACTTTACAGTGTTCTGCAGGCTTCCTGACAGGGATAACAATCCCAGAATGTCCTGTTCTTTACACCAAGAGGCAGTCAGGGGTCCACCCTCAAAGCCCTTCACTTATTATAGGTTTCTAAAGAAAGACAGTCTCGGGTTGGGGTTGTGGCTCAGTGGTAGAGCATTTGCCTAGCACATGTGAGACACTGGGTTCAATCATCAGCACCACATTAAAAAAAATAAGCAAAATAAAGGTATTGTGTCCATCTACAACTAAAACATTTAAAAAAATAAAATAAAAAAGAGTCAATCTTCCTTATGTATATGACAAGTTTTGGGGCTTGCAGCCTGAAGAGCAATTCAGAGGGGCAGAGAAACCGGAAGAATAAGAGTGGCAGTTTAGTGTTAAAATATCCATGGCTCATAAAATGTTTTTATTGTTAATATATATAGCCATTTTTTTAACAAAATATAGCAGTGGGGCACATGGGGGTGACATTTCCAGTCAGTGAAGAATAATCTATAAGCTGAAATATAAACAAAGTATTTTGATTCTCTAATCTATCAGAGTATGACATTCTACCAAAATTAACAAGGTGATTAGAGTAGGCAGACATGGTAATGGCATGGTATCTGTACAGCAGTCCCAATATGAAAACTTACTCTAGGCAAACTCTCTAATCCTGAGATGTGAAGGAGAGGGGCCGACCCATGCTTTTAGCTACGTGCTTCAGAAAGCTCCAATGCATCGCACAGGATGTCCAGAGAGAATGGACCATGCCGACCTCTCCAAGGCATTCAGGTCTGGAAGCTGCTACATTTTAGGATGCTTTATTCCCAGTCCAGAGACTACTTTATTTCAAATGGGTCTAACTATAAAATAGATGTGTTAAGTATTTGAAACAAAAACTGCAATCTAGCTCAAACTTTCCCACTAAAAGAAGTGAATTCTGTCTCTGAGGCAAAAGAGAAGCCTAAAGAACATGCAGTCAGAACGCCAGGTACTTCTCAGCCCTTGTGCTGCTGATCTTGGGCAAGCCTGGAATCTCTCAGCAGCACCCATTTTTAAGTGGCCAGAATGTCCACACGGGCATTGGGCTCCAAGGCCCCTGCATGGCCTTTGGACCTATAATCCCCTCTTTGGAGCAGCTTCCTATTTTCTACTCAGGTCCAGGGAGAAGCCTCACTGTGGGTGGCAGGACTTCCCGCTGCCTTGGGATAGAAGAGGCTGGGGAACGTTCTGCAGATAGGCTGAGAAGTAGAAAAGATTCACTGGTGATGTTTTTTGCAGGTCAGTCCTGTGCCTGTCACTATGTGAGGAGCCGGAGCTGGAGGCAGGGACCATGAGGTCCCTGAGAGCTGTAGGGGACAGGCTTGGAGCAGGAAACATCTGCAACAGCTCTCTGTGCTGAGCTCTGAGGGATCACGTGGCCGGCTCTGCAAGGAGGGTTGAGTGGTGTCCCCTCGGGTGATGCCGAGACCCTAACCCTGGTACCTGTGCGTGTCAACTGATCTGGTCTAGGTCATTGCAGATGCAGTCAGGCTAAGATTCCATCCTTTGGCTAGGCCCTAATCTACGTGACTGCTGTCCTTAAATGAAGCAGACGAGACAGAGGGAGCAGCACACATGAAGAGAATAATGCGAAGGGACTCAGGGACAGAGCTGCCCACAGAGGGGAAAACAGAGGGAGACTCCGGCCAGCCAAGCAACACTAAGGACCCGGTAGCCTCACAAGCCAGAGGGGGCCTGGTTGGATTCTCCCCTCAGCCTTGGAGGGTCTGGCTCTGAGGATGCCATAGCTGAGACCTCCAGCCTCTACAGATACAAGGAACTAAACCTGTGGTGTAACCCACCCCACTAATTTGTGCAGCCCCAGGAGACTATGAGATTGCAGAGGGAATAGTGGGGTGCTGAGTCCATCTCCCAGGGAGGAGGAGAAAGGAGGAGGGAGGCACACTGTTCAAGAAGGGGATCCTGAGAGCTACAGCATGAGTGAGGTGGGAAAAGTTAACAGGGGAGGCTGGGGGGCAGGTGCGGCAGGGAGCCCAGGGTGGCAGGTCCACACTGCTGAGTTTCCCGGGGGAAGAGGTGGGGTGTGAGGCTGTGCACCCTGTGGGGTCCAGTGAGTCTAGACAGAGAGGTAGGGCGTGATCATGGTGGGCTCGGGAATGAGAGAGAAACCTTTATGGAGTTCAGGTAGAGCAGGGTGTGAAGGCCAGGCACATGGCTCTTCTCCTGTAAGTCCTAATGCCTGGAAGTCCACTGGCAAATGACACTGCCCTAGACACAGGCAAGGGCTCTTACTAAACAAATGTCTTCAGTGACCTTTTCCTCCTGAGTTTCTAGTCACTTAATCAAAACAAGAGTGAACTTTACACCGAAGTGATCCTGGGCTCTGGGTCAGGCAACCAGCAACATATTGTAGCTTTGCTTTAGCTTTCCCCAGAATCCCCCACAGGTCACCTGACACCGCCAGGACTTTCTTCTCCCCAGGGAGTTGCAGCCAACCACCCCAGCGAAGCTTGTAAATACCCGCTTGGCCTTTGCCTCACAGGGCCCATATGCCACCAATCCACTGCAGCTCTCTGGTCCTGTGCTCTGCAGGGTGGCCTCAGGCAGGCAGGGAAGGTTGCCACTTGAACTTGGCGCTCTGCATAGGTTCCTACTGTGAAGCCCTCAGGTAAGAGGAATCTCCAGTGAGCACACACTGCCCCGAGGTCTTTCAGCCTCTGTCCTGGGCTTTCCCTGGACATTTCTGTGCTCAATTGACCTCATGGGTAATGAGGATCTGAATCTAATGACCTGAATTATTTCATTTTAAACTGTGGTCTGCACTCCAAAATACTGCATCCATTTATAGATCCTCTGTTATACTGACCTTTCTATTTGCATCTCCAGGGACAAAAGAACTCTACCCACAACCCCAACATGGCTCCTACAGATCAATAATGCTGCACTGTGAGGGCACTTTAATTATTTTGTCTCTCTCTCTCTCTCTCTCTCTCTCTCTCTCTCTCTCTCTCTCTCTCTCTTTTCTATCTATGCCTAAACAAAACACTGAAAAACAATAGTGAATTTGAAAGATTCTGGCGTACAAATAAAATTGCCTCCTAGAAAAGCCGGAAAACTCTGAGACAGATGGCGTCCAGGTTGTGCATGTGCCGCTTGCTACATTCAAGCAGCCCTTGCTGCAGCCCTCAGCATCACAGACCACTAACATCATAAATAACATTTTACCGTATAAGGAGGGAATGTGGCAGCACAATCTGCAGAGCAACATTAACACACTTGGTTTGCTGAAGCCAACTCAAACCTCTGTGGGCCATGACTCTGTCACTGGACACCTCTTACCATCTTAGGGTATTTGTCTGCAAATGGGGATGATAATCCTTGCCTCATTGTTTTGCTAAGGAAAAATGATACCAAGTGAGTAAATGATAACTTATTAGTGGATATCTTTGCTCCATGTCTGACCCTTGGAGAACATTTAATAAGTGGTGGCCATGAATGGTCTTATATTGTATTAAAATTGTATTAAAACAGTTGCAGAAATAATATAAGTAATGCTCATACACTGACTCCCAGGATCCCCAGGTGCTGTGGTTTAGCACAGGTACTTTTTCATTCTGTGTCTATGTGGCTGGTATCATCATCTTTTCCTGCTCTCGTTGACACAGTGGCACTTTTCCTCTGTATACTCCAATGTGTATTTGAATAAGCACCTTCTTCTTCAGAATGGTGCTGTTAGGGATTAGATAGGAGGTTCCCCCCAGAGGTTCATGTGTGAGACAATGCAAGAAGGTTCACAAGTAAAACGATTGGATTATGAGAGCTGTGACCTCAGCAGTGCATGAATCCACCGATGTGGTTTAACAGGGCAGGAACTGAAGGCAGGCGGGGTGGGTCACTGGGAGTGTGCCTTTGGGGTTTATATCTTGTCCAGGGTGAGGGGAGTTCTGGCAGCTTCCTGTGGCCATATCTGAGCAGCTTTCCTCCGACACACTCTTGCACCATGAAGTTTCTGTCACACTTCAGGCGAGAGCTGTGGAGTCGGACGTCTACAGATGGAAACTTCTGAAACCATGAACCAAAACAAACTGTTCGTCCAGTACGTTGTTCTTGTCAGGTCCTTTGTCACAGTGATGAAAAGCTGACTAAAATGAATATAATTATCAAAATTAGGAAATTGATCTTGGTATGGAGTTGCCCTCTAACTCACAGAAATTACTGGAATTTGACAGGGGACCCTCTAGCATTCTTCACAGCATTTTTTCCACTTTCTCCTGGCTTCGGATGCAAACCAGGTTCCCACACTGAACTCCATGTGAAGACTCTTCAGGTCCTTCCTTCTGGAACACTTTCCAAGTCTTGCTTTACTTGCTGCTCCCGACCCTGGCATTTCTGAAGGCAGAGAGCATTCTATACTTAGAAACTCTCTTTTGCAGTTTGTTTGATGCTTCCTCATGGAGATCTTCAACCATTTTAATACCATTACCAACTTAAGCAGCAGCTGAACCACGACATCACCAAAACCATCCCAGATATGCTCCTGTTGAGGGTCTTTCCTCTGCAGATAGCTTCACAACTTCCTGGGATATCTATTACTCCTTTATTTCATCACATTGCTATATTATTTTGAGGTGCTAAGGATTGCACCCAAGGCCTTGCACATGTGAAGCAAGTGCTCTTCCACTAAGCAACACCCCATTGCTCTTAATTTATTTTGACACAGGTTCTCAACAAGTTTCCCAGTCTGGCTTCAAAATGGCAATCCTTGTGACTCAACTTCCTGGTGACTGGGATTATAGCTGAGTGCCACCACACCCAGTACTCACTTTTATTTGATATACTCATCCTTCTCCTCAGTATATACCTAAAGGACTTAAAGACACAGCCTCATCAATATTTATAGAAGCTGGAATTACAATAACTAAGCTAAGCTATGGAACTAAACTAACCTAGGTGCCCTTCAATAGAAGAATGGCTAAATAAAATGTGGTACATGTACATAGTGGGATATTATTAAGTCATAAGAAAGAATGACTTTTGAGTTAAATGGGTGGATCTGGAGATTATCACACTAAGTGAAATAGCCAATCCCCCCAAACCAAAGGCCAAATGCTCTCTCTGACATGTGGATGCTAATACATGATAAGTGGTGGGAAGGAAGAAGAGAAGGTCAGTGGTGTAGACAAAGGGGAATGAAGGGGAGGGAGGGAGAATGAGAATAGGAAAGACAGAAACTTTCCAATGTTCATATATGAATACGCTACAGTGGAATTCCACATCAGGTACAACCACAAGAATGAGATCCTAATTAAAATACGTTACACTCCATGAGTTTCTCATATGTCAAAATACACTCTACTGTCATGTATATCTAAAAAGAACAAGTAAAAAAATAATCATCCTTCTGTCTAATTTCTAACAGTTCATTTAAATTCATCTCCAAGGCCGGCATCCTGCCACGCATAAGCTGTCTGTCTCCGAATCTGCAGTTAGACTGAGGACTTCTCGGGACCATTAGAGCAGCTATTGATTTGTTCTTCAAGAGTCCATTCATCCTCTTTGTTAAAACAAATATAAACTCATCGCATAATGAAGCTTTGAGATTTCTCACCATGTTCAATACATGGAGCAATTTATCATTTTCTGGCTAACACTGGATTGCCTTGGAGTAACAGCTGATCTCTGTCCACGCTTACACTCCCAGTATTCACCACCGAAGATCCCTGTCCACCAGTTTCACTCCCTTATGCCACCTTCTCTCTCACCTCAGCATCAGCTCATTTCGTCTCTGACCCTTGGCACAGTGTGAAGCCTCTGTCCAACTGCAGTTGTGTCTTTTCTGAAGGAAGAGTCCTCAAGTATCGGGACCCTACTTTACATCAGTTTCCCCCAGATTCACGCACCATGCCATGTACTTGTGAATTCTTTATGTAACATCCCATTTACTTGTTTTTTATCATCTGAGTTTTATGAATCTTAGGGAACAATGGCCATGTTTTTGTCCCCCAGGACAATAGTGTGTGTCTAATTAGAAAGCAAGCACCTGGGCACCCCTCCTTCCCAGCACTGTGAACGAGGAGACAAATAACTTGCACCTTGTGATGCAGTTCACACGTGTGCAAGAACTCAGGCGCAAGTGCCAGGCTTGGTTTCACTTCACTGGATAGAGTGCCACACGGAGCACAGTCACTATTTCCAGGGCCCTCCTGTTGCCCCTCAGCACACTGTCACCTGCCAGGTCGGGGGCTGTGTGGCCTTCATGCCTACAGTGATGGCCTGAGGGCCTGTTCTAATGGCCCCTGCATCACTAGCTGCATTTCCTCATGAGATACACCTCTCAGCCTCAGTACGGAGACTGAGCAGCACACTCTCACCAGCCTCCAGTTTCCTTAAACTGATCTCCATAAATCTTGCATTATTTCTCTAGTCACCTCCTCTACTTGTCTCTGGTGACCCAAGAGCACGTTTCTCGCCAGGAGATGCACTGACCATGCCGGTCTCCAGCTCCGGCTGCGCTGCGGTCCCTGGATCTCCTCCCCCGAGAGCAACCAGGGGTCCCTGAGAGGATCAGAATCTACTTCAGTTTTCTTGCTAAATGCAAGGTAAGAAAACAAGGTGCAATCATGAAGACAAAGATTCATAAACATCTTCTTGTAAGTGTTAAGAACTAAAATTATGCAACTAAATCAGGAATCTCCCGGACAGGTCTGTGTTGCCTCCAGAGATATTTTAACAGAAAATACATTTTAAATTGATAAATAGACTCACCCCTTCAGGCTACACTACAAGAGAGAGACTAAATCCTGAAGTCCACACATTACCTCATTAACGATAAAACACAGGGATTGTAGATTTTAGGGGGAAAGAGGCCTATCTATCTTTTCTGAGTATACCCTAGCACTTGGGGTTTTGTCAGCCATTGTTCACATACTCCACAGATTTCACTGAGCAAGGAAATATACAGAACTGCAATGTGTGAGCAATAAATATGATACATGCTTACTGTTTAGTCCCAAAATGTGCCTGTTAGATTATTTAATTAATGCACCAAGCAAAGTGTGCATTTGTAGATTAAATTACATTAGGAAAATATGTGCATCATTAAACAGAATTTCTCCTTCATAGGACAGAATTTAGTGATCTTAATGCCACTCCAAAATCTAAGAGCATCCCAGCTCCCTGACTCTGCAGGCATCAACTGCCCTCACGTGTGGGTATTACTTTCTAGTCAACAGCAGGTGTCGGGATCGCTCCCTACAGGTGGCCACGGAGTGCTCTGTCCCTCCCAGGTTCCTCCCCATTTCACAGCGCAACATCGGAGCACCACAGCGTGCGGTGAGGATGACTCTGGTCATCCTACCCACATGAGAACAGGGGAGAACACCACAACTGTAGCTTTGCATAAAACAGCGCAAGGGTTCGGCTTGTTCTTCAATCTTAGGGCACTTAGAATATGTTTGACAGAGTTACGTCCCATTGTTAGGAATTCTTTAAAAATTTGTCTGGCTTGGCGGCTCCATTACACACACACACACACACAGACGCCTCTTCAGCAGCATCCAGGTGCAGTGAGTGGAAACAGTGGTGGCAAGATGAAGGGATGGGGAAGATTCTCAGATGACAGTCTGCATGATGTTGAAGGGTAAGAGGTGTTTTCCATCTTATGCAGGCATGGAGTGCCCTACTAAATCTTTTCCTACAGCTGTTTTAGAACATACAAGAAGCATTATTATAACTAACGCACTTCACTTTTCAAAAATAACATTTTGTTCTCATGCCTTGAGCAACTATCAAGCCCACACTCTGTGACACACTCACAGTTTAGTAGACTATGTCCATGGTACCTACATTCTTGATAGTAGATGGCTTGGAGGCTGCACTGCACTAAGAATACAGAGATAAGAAGAATTTATTAAAAAGATTAATTTTTAAGTTAATATTCATAAAATATATATCACTCCAGAAATTCCTTGAGACCCCTTACATGCACGATTTGGTCTTTAAAAGAAGCTTGCAGTTTCTTCTGAACTTAATATCACAGTTACTCTGGGTTATTATTATTTGAGATGGACTTGCCAATATTTATGATTTGCTTTTCTTAATGTCCTAGTTGAACTGCCAAGTCAATTAAAATTCTCCAATCAAGATATTCACAGATCTACCTGACACTTAGTTTAATATAAAAGAGTTAAGAAGCTTCATTAATCTATACATACCTTGTCAATACACTTAGAACAAGCAGTCATAAGTCACTAAAGTTGTGCCAAGCAGAGGTGACTAGGCTCCTTAGGAGAAGGTGGGACCTGAGTCCTGCACTGCTGGTGTTTCCCCTCCCTGCAGTCACTCAAGGTTGGTCTTGGCCCTAAACCTACAGTGGATCTACCTTCCTCAAAGAAGTTCCTGGCAGGATCTAGGTCTCCTTCAGAAGAGCACGTTCACTCAGAAAGTCCTGGATGTAATTCTGAGCTTCCCACTCCCTTGGCAGCTGCCCCTGTATGTCATGGTGCTGACCAGACTCAGGAGTACCTCATCTGCAAGTGGACAGGTAATCCTGTGACCTTGTGTGGCTGTACAGATAAAGGGGTGACATTACAGTGAGCACTTGACATCCTGGGGGGTTCCTAATGTATGGCACACAGTCTGGGCTGAGCCAAACTCAAGGCCAAGGTCAGACTGCATCAGAAGGAGTCGGGCTTTTCTTGGCAAGAAGTTTCATTTTCAGAATTCGGCAGATAAGTTGGAGGACATAACTGTGTCTGTTCTTCTGTCCAGTTCTGTGATCTAGACCAGAGGTTCTGGGAAAAGGCTACAAGAAGAGATGAAAGTACCCTTCTCCTAGAAGAGTCTGGGGCACCCGAGTCAGAAGACCTGCTACTTCAGAGCTGCTAAGGACGCACCACGTAGAGCTGATGGCTTCTGCACAGAATGCACTGCCTCTGGCCAAGGGAACACTGGAGCAAAGCTGTGCCCATGGTCCCTGGAGGCCTCGCAGCTTGGAAAGCCCTCTACCGTGTCATCA
Source organism: Marmota marmota marmota (assembly GCF_001458135.2). Classification (NCBI taxonomy): domain Eukaryota; kingdom Metazoa; phylum Chordata; class Mammalia; order Rodentia; family Sciuridae; genus Marmota; species Marmota marmota. The sequence continues at coordinate 4,478,804 of NW_025999932.1, read as the reverse complement.
AGTCACCCCATGCAATACCCAAGGGGCAGCAGCAGGCCCAGAGAGGCTCAGAAAGAGCACAGACCAGGATAGGAACTGGACGGGAGTCACTACAGCAGGTTTGACCCCCTCAAATCAGCATGCATTTTCGCTTCCAGGTTGGAAATGAAACCCTTTCTTTCTAGTGAGCTCTGACAAGTGATTCCCATGCATGTTGGCTGTCCATGGTTTAAACTGGGTCTATGTAGTTTCCATTCCTCTCCAGCTGCCACTCTGGCACAATCAAAAATATTGCCATGCCTTTGGCAGAGGGAAGGTCTTAGCCTCTGCAGAATGTACGAATGGACTGACTGGCGGGTCAGAGCACCAGTGTACCGAATGCTCAGGTTGGGGATCAGTGGATCCAGGCAGGAGCTTGCCAAGCAGCCCTGGGTCTGCAGGATGCATCAGGAGTCCCGACTCAAGACCACAGTGTGGAAGTTCAGCCTCAGCCACCTGGGGAAGCTCCTACCTAGCAATTTCCTCTTCTCTCTTAAGTACAGGAAGAAAAGACAGGTTGAGCTCTAAAACAATCACTTTAATATGAGTGACTTCCGGCTTTCTAATTGTTCCAGTTGGCAGAAAACAAAAGTAATCCAATTGATCATTTATGTAGCAGGCTGCATAATTGTGTTGTGTTTTGTAGCCTCTGACCAGAGAGACTTGGGCTGTTAACGGGATGAGACACATCTTCATGAAAATCATCACTCAAAATTTATTTTGTGTTGGACGAAAATGTTTGATTGTCATAAAACAAACTTGGGAAGCCCTCTAGAAACCCTAATTCACTTTGAGTAACAATCATTCACTTTTCTCTGCTTACTCAAAGTGACTTGATGTTAATTGGTATCATTCTCCAGTTGTCCTTCCAAAGCGTGACAAAAGATAATTGTGGATACTTTGGGGTAAGCCTCTTAAATTAGAAAAAAATAAGCTTTATAGAAAAATTTTACAATAAATCCAGCTTTACCACCTATAAGTTTACAAGGTTATAAATTAACAACTAGCAGAATGCATTATTAAATATACCTACTCAGGGTGGTTTCAATGACTGGATAAGAATGATGATGTATGTTTCAAATATTGCTTAAATCAGACAAGTACCTTAATGTTATTTAAAATAATTTACCTTTAAAGTATTATAAATCATTGTGTGTGTGTGTGTGTGTGTGTGTTGGTTGGGGGGTGTTTACTGGGGATGGAACCCATGGCCTCTTGCATGTGAAGCAACTTCTCTACCACTGAGATATGTACCTAGTCCTTAAAAATATTTTAAAATGATTGCTTAACTCAAATTGCATTTGGATATTCTTAAATTCTAAATCAGTAAATTTTATATATTTATTCCAAGAGTACACGAAATGGCATGCATTCTTTCCTTGTAAGTCATCATTTTGGTTTAATTTGTTTCAGAGAATTCAACTCAATTCTTACACATATGCAGTCTCTGAGATATATGTCAATTGATTAATGAACAAGTTAGGGGCAGAGAGGGACGGGGAGGATGAGGTTATACTGTGCACAGATATCAGGATGGCAATAGTTCTTTTGTTTATCTTTAGACAAGTACCTACATTCTTCTTCGCATCCATGTGGGAAAACTTTGGGGAGTAAGATTTGCATTAGAAATTTCCCCATTTTTCTTTGACATCACAACCCAAGAAGCCTAATTAGCCAAGCTAATTCATCTGTGTTTCATTGTTCAACAACTCCTTCGAATCAGGCTGTGCTTATCTGCCAGTGTTTGGTAGAAGAAGAAAGAAGAGGAGGAGGGTGAGGGAGAGGAGGACGAGAGAAAAAATAATCTGCTAACAGATGGAAGAGAAGCCAGTACATTCCATACTACACAATTGTATAATGCAATTTTCCAGCTTCTGAAGTACTGAATGTGTTATGATTTAGTGTACAACAGTTTACCTTTCCAAAAATACAGGAATGGTTTAACTAGATTTTTAAATATTGCAAAAAAAAGTGAGTAACATCTGTTCTTCAATCTTTTTTTTATTTATGGCCAGTGGCTAGGTTCTCAACAGGAATATAGTTTTGCTATTATTTATTTGTTTGTTTGAAGAACACTCATTCATTCATGCACCAAAATTTTAGTGTTTACCATTCCTTGGAAGGCTTCTAAGCCCAGACAGCCACGTGGGGACAAGTACAGTCTACCTTGGGTTCCAGAAGCAGCTCACACGGGGTAGAGAGCTTCACAGAGCCCCAACAAGTTCCAGGCCAGGAAAGGATAGAAGCTTTGGAAAGGGTATTGGTGGGGGCAAAGGTCTGCTTGCAGCTGGGGGGCTGAGACCAACCCACTCTCTTCTGGCTTTACCTTGTGTTAGCCTTCCAGTCGGAGGCCACTTCAGACAAATCCCCTTACAGCAGGATTCTGTCCCTCCCGGGGTCACCGTCCTCATCAGCAGTGCCATCCTCACCCCCCATCTCCATCTCCATCTCCATCGTTTTCACCTTCCACGAAGTTATCAGCTCTGTTTTTCCCTGGGCTCGTTCTCACTCTATGTGGATTCCTGTGACTATGGACCATGTAAATTGACCACATAGGGCAGAGTTCTAACTTCCAAACACAGAACCAGACTTGATCGATTACAGAACGATATAAATGGTTTAAATTCTCAAGTCCTGGAGAACCAGAAGTAGGGAGTGTGACACCACACAGCCCAAGTCCTGTTGCAGAGCCAACCCTCCGAGGACGGTGCTTCCAATACCAGGGACACAGGTGCTTCTGCTGCAAATGTCAGAGAGGCCATGGTCTCCTGGGCCTTGCCCAGGAAATATTTGTTGATTATTCTCCTCTAATTATTTTGGTTTCTCAGAAGCATGGCCTTTTGAGATGGAAGAAAATACATCTTATAGTACAGAATGCTTGGGCACCAAACATTTAAATGTTTTTCCTAAGGCATAAAATCTGTGGATCCCAAATTTCATTTCTTTATGTTTTCTACATGCCGCATTACATAAGGAAATTTTCTAACAATAAGCAAATAATCAAACATAAAAGATTGAACAAGAAGGCAGAGGAGGGGTGATTTACTCTTTCTCCTGAGCTAGGACATCCATTGGGTACTGGGATTCCTGGTTTGGGAGCCTCTACACTCAGACTGGTACTACTGCAGTGCTTTGGGGACAGTGGCTCACACTGGACCTGAAAAATAATCCAAATTTTATCAAATGTGCCCACCATCAATATCATGTCTTTGTGCTATAGCTGTGTGTCTATGCTTTGGGGAGTTGTGTCATTAATAGACTGCAGAGATGAGACAGAACCACAACCCAGGGCACACCAGTCCCAGTACGTGCAGGTAACTCTGAGATCTTCCTGAAGATCTTCTAGAACACTGTTATTCAAAAGTTGGTGAAGATGGGACCTGGAGAAATATGTTCATTGCACCCAAATATTGCAGAAAATGAGTGGTGATCCATGAATAAAACTTGGATCTCTTAGTACAGCATTTCCATATGCTGAAATTCATCTTCAACGTATTGCATACTTCTTGAGAGAAAATACTAATATAATCACATGAAATAAAATGCCAAGAGCAACTTGGTTGCTTCTGCTGTTTCCACAGTGAGAGTCTAAGTCACCCCCTGCTCTTACAGATGATTTGCTGGTGGTTTGAGCTGGAGGTTGGGCGGGGAGGTTGGGGAAGGCACCTGAGGTGGCTAAATATATGTGTCACTTTGCTGGGCTGGTACCCACATAACCAGTGACATTGTTTCTGGGGGTGTCTAAGGGTGTGTTCAGAAAAGATTGGGGTTTGAACAGGTAGCCTGAGAAAAAAGGTGCCCTTTCCAGAGTCAGTACCACGATCCAACCCAGAGGCTCAAGTAGAACCTGCAGAACTAGAGGGCAGAGTGGGCACAAACCTTCTTCTCCTGAGCTGGGGCATCCATTCTCTCCTGACCCTGGACATTGGCACTACTGCCTTCTGAGGTTCCAGACTCAGACTGGGAGGACTCCAGTGCTTTGGGGCCAATGGACTTGCACTGGCACCAAATCTCTGGCTCTCTTGCGTCTGTAGCCTGAAGCTAGCAGACTGCTGGGCTTCTCAAATAAAGCTCTCTGTCTATATTTACATATGCTATGGTTCTGTTTCTCCGTGGAGCCACCCCCCCCCCCATGGAGGAGGCATCCCTGGGAGGAGACCACAGGAGCACATGCAGGTGGGCAGAGGGCAGGGTGTGTCTGAAATCTGCCAAGTGAGGAAGAGGTGGCCCGAGAGCTTTTGACTCCCCACATCTGTGCACAGGGCACCATCCTGCTAAGGAGAAATGCTTCAGCTGCTTAAGTATCTCATGCCCCACCAAAACAAAGGGACCAAACAAACAATGACAATGACATAAGGCAACTGACAAAATGAAACAGGGCAGTAAGAGGAAGAAATGTCAGGGAGGGGAAATGAGATGGACCAAGATGAAGGAAGAGCTGCACTGGTGAGCACTCCTGTCCCCCGGGGCTTCCTAGGTCCAGAGCTAAGGGGGGAGACAGGGTCAGACGTGGAGCCGAGGCGTCCTCCGGCAGCGAGGCACAGGGTCCATGAATCACCAGGTCCCGCAGCTGGGAAAGGCTGCTGCTCATCAGGACAGAAATTTCTCCTCTGGGTCTTATCAGGGCCATAAAGACCATGGACTTTATGCTCAGCACTAAATCAACGTATAAACAGCAACAATGAGACAAGATCAAGAAAGCGGCCAGTCCTTCACTTTTTTTTTAAACTTTATTTCATTTATTTATTTTTATGTGGTGCTCAGGATCCAGCCAGTGCCTCTTGCTTACTAAGCCACCACCCGGCCCCGTCCTTTCACTTTTAATGCTCACCAATGGTAAACTATTAAATTAAAAACTGAAATTTTTTACTGTAACTAACTTTTATACTAGAGACAGGGGTGGTAACGGTTGGAAATAGACTGATATTGAGAGAAACGGGAAAGAGTTGGAGTCAAGAGGAGCTAGTGTATGTTGGCTGAGGGAGTAGAGGAGCCAGAGGGGCAAGCTGAAGACCCTCCCCAAGTTTCTTTCTGTAAAGAGGAATGAAGAAGACACTGTTAAGCAGGCTAAGGAGCACCAGGAAGATGATCGATGGTTTTTGGAGTTGGGGTAAGTAGAGAAATTGGGTGAAATATTTGGTCTTGAAATGTTGAATTTGAAAAGCCAGTAGGATTTTAAAGCCGACATGATCAAATCTGCAGGCTACTAGAGGATGCCTTTGGAACTGGCAAAGAAACTGCTAGAGAAGACAAAGCCCAAGGTGGACTGAGAGGGGACGGAAATCGAGGTGGGTCTTCTGCAAGGTTGACAACAGGGGACCAGGTGGAGACGTGGGGATGTGGAGCACTGATGAGGACAGGTCATCCAAGGACTGGTCTGGTGATTTTCTTTCAAAAACATTGCAAATAAGAAATCAAAATAAGGGCTGTAATTATATTCTACACACTCAGAAAGATGCCGCTTACTCCAAGAATGAGTATATTTTATATTTCTTTTAGTGATTTAAAATTTTATTTTTTACATTTCATTTTTAAGTGATCTGAAATGCTTTCTTAAGATGGTATGAAGTAAAGTTAGAATTTGTGCTTTTTATTTAATATAAACAATTTCCTCAAGTTCTAGTATTCCCCCCTAAACCTCAGGGGGGGCTTCCAAGACCATCAGCGGATGCCTAAAACCACCAATGTTACTAATCTCTGCATAGACTATGATTTTTTCCTACACATACATACCTATAATAAAATTTAATTTATAAATTAAGAACGATCAGCTATTAATACCAATAACTAAAGATAAAATAGAACAATTATAATAATATGCTCTAATAAAATTGCTAGCCTCACTACTTTGGAGCCATTATTAAGTAAAATAGGGTCTGAGGCAGCTTCCAAGTAATCAACAGGTAGGTAGCATATACAACATGGATACTCTAGGATGAGTCACATCCTGGGCAGGGTGAATAAAAATTAAGTGAAATTTCATCATGCTGCTTAGAATGGCATGCCAAATAAAACTTCCAGTTGTTTATTTTAAAAATTTATCATTTAATATTTTGAGAACACAGTTGGCCATGAGTGACTGGAACATTGAAAGTGTAGTCACAGACAAAGGAAGACTACCGTATTTGACTGTCCTTGCTTTCTCCCTGCTCTGCTTCCATCTGATGGCACACACACACACACACACACACACACACACGTATGTGCCCTCTGTTCCTCCAGTGGCCAGAGCCATTCATTTTTAACTTGTCATTTTTATATTGGCTAGAAACATATTTTTATACAGAAGCATAGAAACAATTTCCTTAAAAATATAGTTAGAGAGTCTTCATTGAGCACAGGGCAAGTCCCCTCAGGGAAAAGAAAGGCAGAAGAGGACGAGCTACATGGCTTCAGCAGCACTGCTTCCGCCTCCTGACACCTCTCACCACTAATGTCACGTTTTTGTCACACAGCATTTTAATTCGTGGGGGGGTGGTGGTGGTGGTGGTATTTTATGTTATTTCATTATTTTGTGTCATTATTCAAATGTTCTAAGTGTTGAATGCCTTTGACAAACTTTTTTTTTTTTAATCATTTGTCCCTAAATACTCAGCTAAGTTCCTGTTGCCTAAGAGTAAGGATGGTCTCCTACTCCACAAGAGCGCTCCTGTCAAAATCAGTTGACACACATTGAAACACTTTCGTCTAATGTTGCAAATTTGACAAATGTCCCAGTGAGGTCCTTGATAACCTCCCCCCCGTTCTAACTGGGATTCCATCCCAGGATTACATATTCTCTTAGCTGCCAGGATCTCTTTAGGCTTCTTTGACTCCTTAACATCTTCTCAGCTTTACTTGGTCTTTCATGATATTGACATATGAATGACAAACTTTTTACAGAAACAAACCTTTTACACAAGGTTCCTCATTGGGGCTTGCCTGATAGTTCCTCGTGATGAGATTCGGGTGATTTCTCTAGAATCATGTTGAATGATTCCACTGTCTCTGTTCTGATTGGCAAGGTTATTCTGATACTCTGCCTGAGATTTCCAAATGCAGTTTCTCCTCCCTCCACTTCCTATAACAGGCAGGGAGGGCCCTTGCTAGCTTCCTCCTCACCCATCTTGTCACTCTCTGACTTCCTGCCTATTCCTTTGTCCTCTTTGTGTATGTGAAACACTCACAGCCCTGGCGCATGGCAAGATGTTTTGCCTTGTCTCTTCCAGCAAAGCCTATGTGGGTCCCTTTTCAGGGCTCGTTTTTATGTGTTTAGGTAAAAATCTCTTTCCCTGCTGACTGTTCACTCTCACAAACAACATATTGGTAGCACTTAATATTTTAGCTTGTGAATTGGTTATTTATGAACTGACTTCCTTTCTTTTAAAGACATCTTCTTAGGTTTCCCATTATAGATGCACAAAACTATGGGCAAGAAGGAGCCCATTTTATAACCCTGGGCTTTAAGCATTTTTAGCAAAGTTGTGTCCATAGTACCTAAATATGGCTGCCTAACGGACTATGAGAAATTGACAAGGAGACACTGCTGTTTCAAATGGCCTTGAACGGCCTTGACATAACAGGGAAGAAAATACCACCTTTCACTGCAGGGCCCACAGCTCAGTGTGTTGTGCGTTCTCACGTCTGGCTTCAAAGGCCTCAGCCATGGGATTAGGATATGTTGGCACAGACTGAGCCTTCACTGTCATTCTGCAGCACATGCTACTCTGAAGGAGTCCTTATGCTAGCATCTGTGCACTTTTATTTCTAAGAGAAATGACAGTCAGAGGCGTATTTGTAATGTGTGTATGCTACCCTTACCTGCCACTCAATTCCCGGCGCTGAGTGTCCTGGAAGATAGGAGACTCTACCTCAGCAGGCCCTGCTTTCATGCCGCCCCACCCTGGCTTCCTGCACTCTCTACGTATCCCAGCACAGCTACAGCACCAGAGTTTGTGATGATATCTGATATAAACTCAAAGTGCCCATTTTATTCTGCTCTAAAAATATCAATTGGTAATTGTAATGGATGGTTGTGGACCTTTAAGGCAAAACCTGCCCCTCTAGTGTCCCCAGGTATTGGCGTATAAGTGCCAACCTCAGAATCTTACAATGCCAGACAATGCTCTTTGTTTCCAAGGCCAACCACTCATTCTTTGGCTCGCCTTGGACTATCTACCATACATCAGTTTACAAGCATCACTAAATGTGGCCCCTTCCCCCCGAGAGTTCTGTGCGACCATCCGAGGAAGCTGGGTGCTATGAGTGATAAAATGACCTTCCAGCCAGCCAGAGCCTTCCTAGCTTCCATTTCTAGTTTCTTCTCCATTCTGATTCAAAACTGCCAAAGCCTACTTTTTAACTTGAGGAGCTCACTCCTTAGAACTCCAACCAGTTGGACATTTGAACTCAGTTGAAAAGGATTCTTCAAACAGGTTAATAAGGTGAGTGACGATATGTTGGATGACTTTTAATAACTGCTCACCGCAGTCAGATCAAAAAATATCCACAGAGCACAGAGTTTAAGGCACACTATTTGATATTCAAAGATGGAAATAAAGGAATGAGATATAGCTCTTGCCTTCAGGAAACTGCAGCCTGTGCAGAAGATGGCAACTCTTGAGAAATCACAGCTGTTCGTTAAAATCACAAGCCCCAGGTCAAGATCACCTCTCCCAGACCCATGGGCTTAAAGACAGTCCAGATGGCACTGATCATCCTCAACAAACAGGATCAGGTGTGCAGATGCCTCCTGCTGAAAGCTGGTTCCAGAACCATCCGCGCCAGTGTCAGCAGACAGCTTCTCAGAAGAGCAAAATCTCAGGCCTCGGCCGAGAACTTAGAATCAGAATCTGCATTGTAACGTGTTTCTCAAGTGATCTGGGTACACATTAATATTGGAGACGCGCTGGTATAGCAATTTTATTCTTCCATTTGCATTTCAAATATGACATAAACGCCAAAGTTGATTTCATCTGAGAGGAGATTGCACTTTAGACTGCAACATATTATTTATTTATTCCTATGAAGCCCTAGTGTCCTTTAGCTCTGTCCCTTTTTGCTGAATGTCTTTGAAGACAGAGCAGCTAAATAGCCCTATGCAGTCACAAGGGAATCAAAAGAAAACATTACCATTCTGGTCACTGGTGGCAGCAGCAGCTGTTATGTAATTCTGTTATAAGGCTATTTCCTGCTACTGGAGGGTTTGAAATAACATTTACTTGTATAATTTTAATTCTATTTAGTTTATCCATCCGGGGCCAAATAAAAAGCATAAATTAATCCACTATGAATATGTCAGGCAGATAACCATTTAAGAATATGAGAGAATTAAATGTTGTTTACAAATACTTTATCATCTTACAGAAATACCTTTCTGAAGACCTGTACCCATTCAGTGTCTGTCTGACATTTGGCCTGTTATTGTTCAGAAGGACAATCTTTTCTGAACTTTCACAATCCTCAGGGTGCGTTGGAATACAGGAGCTGTCAGGACAGACGGCCTGGAAAGAAGGAGCTGTTGGGGGAATGGGGACGCCCCATTCTACAAGAGCTTGGGGACGGGGACTTCCTCTCTCTGCAATCTGAGGATTCCTTCTGAAGTTCCAATATGCCTGTCATCAATCCCAAGGCCTTTTGAGCTCTAGAATTTTGTTTTTCTGTGACTTTGTTTTCCTATGACTTTGAGGGCTTTGGAAACCTGTACTTAGAACACAGAGCAGCACTCGTGCATGAACGCTGTGGGTTTTGGAGGAGTCAGACAGAGATACCACGCAGTCCCTTTTCTCTAGTTGGGAAGCTGAGTAAATGTCACCTTCCAGGGTCTTAATTGACTGGAGACCCATCCTGGTGAAGACCAGAGCACACCCCACAGCAGGGCGGGTTCGCCCACTTGCTCCTCCTCATCCCCAGGGTCCAGGCACCTCATCCTTGGAACTTCCTTCCTGGAGGAGAAACCCTGCTTCCCTTTAAGTTAAATATGCACATGGAGAGCCTGGCTGCCTCCTGAACACTGCAAAATCCAACTGCTGGGCCCTCTGCACCTCTTTCCTCCCTCTGTCTGGGTCTGAAGGGACCTGGAGCTGGTTTTGCTGTTGGGTTGGGGCAGGGAGACAGCAACAGGAGCGTTGCCTTATGGTTTGCTTCCCAGATGCTGGCCAGCTCGCAGCAGCGGGGACTCCTTGCACCTAAGACAGAGGTGTTAGGATTCTGAGCCCCAGTCTCCCCACAGAGGGAAGGCTGTGGCAAGGTTTAGAAGGGAAAGTTGGGGGCCACAGGTGAGCACTTACCACGAGAACTTCCCAGTCTTCCCTAAACTAAAGGAATCTCACGGATACTTTTTATTATGCACACAAGCTAAATGTAATTTAAAAGTTCACACTGACCAGCCCAACTAAACACGAACGCAAATGCCTACCATAGATATTTTCTTTGGTTTTCATATGTCATATCTAAGCCAGGGAAAACCAGGAAGTTGAAACTGGTTATAATGAGAGAAAAAAAATGTGACAGAAAATGTGTCATATGATGAATTAAGAGAACAACTGGAGGGCTAGCATTGTGGCTCAGAGGTAGAGCGCTTGCCCGCCATCCGTGAGGCACTGGGTTTGATCCTCAGCACCAAGTATACTGTGTCCACCTATAACTAAAAAATAAATATGTGTTTTTAAAGAGCACAATTGGAAAAGGAAGGGGCAGAAATAAAATGAAGGAAATAGAATTAAGGAAAAGATACAGACAAATCGTGGAACTGTGAAATACAAGCTGGAGAGGGTACAGGTAGCAGCAAAGGATGGGTAGAGAAATGGAAAAGTGGGAAATGAGCAATAGCTGGAAAACAGACAAGTCAAAGGCAAAGGAAAAAGAGAACCAAAGACAAGCAATATAAAATGGAAACAGTGTCACATAAGAACAGGAAATAGAAGTCCCAAAGCTCCCCAGAGAAAAGGACCAAAGATAGACATTACCAAAGTTTAGGGGTAGAATACAGGAACTGCAGGAATGAAAGAAATGAATATGCCCCAAGACAGCAGGCCCCGGTCAAAACAAAATAAAATAGAAGCCCTCAATAAAATGCACCCTGAGGTTAGGACACCACCTTTCCTGGCCTGACTCAGTCATAATCCACTCGGACTCCAGTGCACATTCCCAGGAGGCCCCAGTTTCCCATCTGTAAAACAAGACAGCCACTGTGAGTCTAAATAATGTGCGCCTGCACGTGTGCATGCATGTGCTTTGCATGAGTACGTATGTGCATGTGTACATGTGTGTGCATGCACCTATACATAAATGTGTGTGCATGTGTGTGCATGTGTGTGCCAGTATGAGGAGAGCATCTGCTTTAGTTTCTTCCCTGTAACATAACCTCTTGAGGCTCAGAGCTTTCTCCCTAATCTGACTGTCCTTGAAATTTATGAGACTATACTTATTTATGCTGACCAGATTTTAATTTCTCTATGAAAATTTGCAATGATTTCACTGACAGCTTCTATCATTCTCTCACAGGAAAGCATTTGGATCATCAAAATTTCTCTTTGGAACAAAAAATGTTCTTAGTCCCCAAAGGAACCGAGTATATGACTCAGGCCTAGGTTTTCAATTAAAGATGATTCTGTCTTTCCAGATAAAGAACGCATTATGGCCATAGCTTGTCATTGACCCCTGAGAGGCCATCATTCAGGGAAGCGATGACAGGAGAACTTTCCTAGCAGCGCTAAGCCAAGAAGCCCCCTTCTCTCACCTGAATCACTATAAACACATTCAGACACAGTGACAGGGAGGGTGTTATGAAGGGCATTTCAAAAAGATATTCCCCATTGTACAGGCAATTTATTGACGATAAATCATCGGGATTTATCGACGGCTTGGGCAGAGCACATTCCAGGGGATTTTCCCCATATGCTGCAGATTTCTGCCATAACAAAATACGAGCATAAACAGCTATCTTGGCAGAGGCAGGCTCGGGAGCTTTCCTGGTACAGGAGCATCTCTGTACTTTAAAGACTGCACTGGGGTCAAATGCAGGAAAGCAAAGGTCATTGGGGCATTGGCAGAGGCCACCAGGAGCACCCAGCACTGGAAAGGTTCACGGGCAGGAGCTACTTCAGAACATGCCACCAACCAAGCAGTCAAACAGAACGCCGGGAAAGCAGGACCAGGCCACCGTAGCTGGTCTCGCCGACCTCACCAGAGGGATGAACACTGACACCCCACCACCGTGACTGTCTCAGAGGCTGCTCTCACGCGGTGGCTTCGTTCACGGCACAAGTCTGCCAATCCTTTCTAACATGACTTCTGCTATATTTTCTCCAATTCCAAATTGAGTAGAAAACTCAGTCTGTGGTTTGCTCTATGGGTTGATGTCAGACTTCCCTTTAGGTTTTCTCCTGTGATTTCTTTAAGAGTGTTACTAACACACACAAACGACAAAGATTAAATACCTAGTGTAGGAAGCAAAATAAATTTATAATCCTGAGATAACTATCTTTGACAATGCAATGTACATTCTTCCAGTTTCATCTATATATATATTAACATATTGTTAATTTTTTAAAAAAAAAGTCAGTTATTCGTAAAAGTAGAAAGGGGTTCTCTATGTAGTATGTGCATATATAAACATTGCAATACCTTCTTCCCCATGCTCACCAAGATACATTAGATATATTTTTGATTTATAGCAAATTTTAAATCAGTGAACTTATAAAAATCTTAGCTAGCATTAACACTAAATTCAGTATCTTTATAAAAAAATAAAATCCATTAAAATTCAAAGTAATTTTGAGTTAGACATTAAGTTCAGCAAACACAGTTTCATTTACTTGTCTACTCAAGATTATATCCAACTTTATGTTTTGTTAATTTTATTTTTAAATAATTAATAAACACACAGAAGTTTTCAAACAACTCTACAGGAAAATCATCTATATATTATCTTGGACAACTAAGAAAAATATGAAAGTCAAGAAATTGACATTCTTAAAATGATAGAATTTGCTAAGATTCTCCATTGCCTGTGCATGCTTCTATGCATGGTGGTAGTTGTGGGTGGGAACATTTGTAGCTCTACACCAGGTTATTACATAATGTGTGTGGCACAATTTTGAACAACTAAAGCAGCATCAACAGGCCTCTCTCTCAATTACCCTATCATAGCCCAAACCTCGCATCCTTGTTTGGAACTCCTGCCAATCACAAAGTTGCTCTCCACCACTGTGATGACCTCAGATGCAGATTGTTACATAAACAGAGTCACACAGTCATATCCTTTTGAAACTGGCTTGTTTAAACCTATATCAATTTTGAAGATCATCCAAGTCCTTGTGTGTTATAGATAGCTTGTTCTTTCCTATTTCTGACAAGTTTTCCTTGAAGTTATAGGTATACCCTAGGGCATTCACTTACTGAAGGACATTTGGGTACTTTCCAGTTTGGGGCAAATACAAATAAAGCTGCTGTGAACATTCATGTACAAATTCATATATAAAATAAGTCTTTATTAGCTGATGTAAGTTCTGGAGAGTGCAGTTGCTGGGATGTAAGACGAGTCCACTTTCAGTTGTAAAAGATACCCAGGTGTCCTCGGGGCAGTGGTATCTTCCACTCTATATCCCCATTAGCAAGACAGGAGTGATTCAGATTTCTATGTCCTCTTCAACAAGGATGCTATTGCCATTTCTTATGTTGGTCATTTTGACAGGTGCAGAGCTTTGATATGGTTGTAATGGAATTTTCTCTACTGGTTTATGAAGCTGCACATCTTTTTAAGCATCTGCCATCTGTACATGCTCTTGGGTAAAATGACTCTGTGTGTGTTGCACACATTTTCAAATTCAATTTTTTTTAAGGTTCAGTTTTCAGAGTTCTTTTTGTGTTCTAGACACAAGGCCGTTGTTAATTCTACAATTTGAAAATAGTTTCTCCTAGTCAGTAATTTTCTTTTTAATTTTTTAATATTAATTTATGCATTGGAACCCAGGATATCATTCACACTAGGCAAGTATTCTACCACTGAGTTGCATACCCAGCCCTCTTTCTATCTTTTAAATGGTCTTTTGCAGAAAATATACATACATATATATTTTTGCAGAATATATTTAGATATATACATATTTATTTTTTTTCATGGACATAATATCTTCAGTTTATTTATTTATTTTTATGTGGTACTGAGGACCAAACCCAGTGCCTCCTGCATGCTAGACAGCGCTCTACCACTGAGCTACAGCCCTAGCCCCTGTATTTTTATTTTGAAGTATTTTTTTGAATGTTTCTCTGCTGATCATGTTTGCAGCATCTGTTCTATTTGCCTCTATTTAGGTCACAATGATCACCACTCTGCCAGGTGTGCAAACCCTACAGCTGTCCAAACCCCCAACACTGCTTTGATTCCACCTTCTATAAAATCTCCATGTCACTGTCAGCCCCTGGAACACCAGGCTGAGGACGAGGGTCTGGTCGCCTGGATGGAACCACGTGGACTTAAGTGCTTTCCTGGCTGGTTCTGAGGAGGGAGGCTACACCTGCACTGCCTGATCCCCACAGCCAGGCTTCTGGCTGGCACTCCAGCAATAGACTCACTTGCCATCTCTAGAAAGGCATTTTGTGGCCCTTGTCCTGAGACCCTTGGTGCTCTCTGTGTGGATAATCATGTCATCTACAAGCTACAGTTGGTACTGTTTCATGCCCTCCTTTCCAGTCCCACGCCTTCCAATTCTCTTTGCTCCTTCTTGCTCTTCTCCCTGCCTAAAGCGCTGATTGGATCTGCCAATTCTATACCAGAGATGATGGCAGTGTACATCTTTGCCTCTCCCTGACCTCAGAGGCTTAGCCTGAATCTTGCCCCACTAGGTAGGATGTCGCCGTGAATGCTCCTTACAGAGGTGAGGGAGGTCTCCTGTATTCCTTGCATGCTGACAGTTTTTAATAATAAGCAAGCACTGAATTTTTAAAATGCCTTTTTGGTGTAAATTGATGTGATCATGATTTTTCTTCTTTAATCTGTTGATATGGTGCATTTCAAGATTGGTGTTCAGATATCAGAATGACCCAGCATACCTGAAATAAATCTCATTTGATTCATTTTTATTTTTAAAAGCAAAAAATGTTCATTACCATGTATGTAAGATATTTTAAAAATAATTAATTTATTACACAGAAGAAATAATTAGTACTTAATATTAAGTTTGTGTTTAATATCAAGTCATGGACACTTGCATTATAATCAGAGCCATACACATATTAAAACAAATGCTGACAACTACGTCTTTTGGATATGTTTTTGTGGGAATTGTTCATTTCTTGTCTTAAACATCGATGCTTGTAAATGTGCATTCACATTAAATTTTGCCATCTATCATTGCTGTAATTTTAGGGTTGTGTTGCTGTAATGCATAGGGACTAAAATTTGAAAATCTCTTAGTTTCTTGTTAAAGTTTAAGGTGAGGGAATGTCTCATGTTGCTCATGATATACCCTTTTCAATTATAGCTGAGCTGAAGCTACAAAAGTGACCCTTGGAGGATAGAGGATGGGGAGTAGTTGTCTAAAAGACCAAGGCAAGATTAGAGGGTGGGAATTTCAACCCCACCCTGAACCTCGCAGGAAGGGAGAAGGCCTTTGAGACAGACTTAATTGCAATTGACCAATGGTGAAATCAATCATGACTACGTAATGACACTTCCCTAAAACCTCTGAATAACCAGGTTTGAAGATCTTCGGGCTCAGTGAGCACCATGAGGTGCTAGGTGGGTGATGTACCCTGAGGGGGCATGGAGGCTCCCCAAACTGTTCCCTATACCTTGCCCCAGGTTTCTCTTCCATTCAGTTGTTTCTGAGTTATGTCTTTTATAACAAACTAGTACTAGTGAGATCCTCTGAGTTCTTTGAGCCATTATAGCAAATTATGGAAGCTGAATAAGGGGTCTTGGGGATACAATTTGCAGCTGGTCAGCTGGAAATATAACTCAAAACCTAGGACTTTCAGACAACGGGTGTCTGAAATAGGACAGCACTGTGGAACACAGTGTGTGCTGTGCACCAACTCCAGATAGCGTCAGAAGTAAACTGTAGGACACCCAGTTGTGCAGGCAGAGTATTGGGTAATTGCTTAGTGTGGGGGGAAAAGGATATTCAATGTTAGAGTAGCTCTGTGTGAGTAGAAGAGGAGGAGCTTTTTTTCTTTAACCGCCCTTTTTAAATCCAAGATGTTCCAAATCATTGATTTGTAGAAATCATATTTTGAAACTTATATTTAGCACATTACAACCAATTATCAATGCCTCTAAGGTATCTTAACATTTCTTCTGTCAATATAAATAGCACATTTTATTTGTATCCTGAAATAGTGCACAACAAACTTTATTCACATTAAAATGATAATTTAAAACTGATACAATTGGCATATCTTGCAGAAACACTTTCAACTGATGCTACTGACATTACATTTACGGGAAGCAGTCTCCCAGGGCTCTGTTCCATACATGCATGATTTGAGAAGGCACTGACTCCCTTTGATTGTGGGCTATCCGCCCAAGAATACTTGTGTAATTAACAACCTTGGAAGACAGAGTATCGCTCCATGGAACCAAGGGCAGGAGCATTCTTAATGAAGACCCATTATAAAAGATTTGGTTTCCCTAAGCTCAGGCTCCTTCTTCCAAAAGGGAACTTACCAGAGGTGCATGAGTGTCACCTGGTCCTCTCTGTGTTGCTTTGTGGGTTTGGGACTCAGCATACTAACACAAAAATGAGATACTCCAGCTGCTGCTGAGCTGTGAGAAACCTCCCTTTGCTCTGATATAGGATTCTCATTATTTCCACCAACATTCCTGAAACTATGGTGGGCAGGGTTTAACTCACCAGTTTGCAAGCAGGGTAGTCTAAGCCCTGCATTGTTTTGACAGATATATGATAGTTAGCCATACTTTGAGTGCAATAATTAGTAAATAGAATCTTCATGATGACAGACAAATGGCATTATTGAATTCCCTAGAAAATGGAAATTCATGTAACAGTGTATCTATGTCTGAGAACTAAATTCATCATTCACTTTGATTTTAATTTTTCTATTTTTAAAAATAATTCACACAAGAAATACTTTTCTCCTAAAGCATATGTCAAATCATGTCACTTCCTTCCTCAAAACATGCCAGTGACTTCCCCATCCCACTCAGTGCAATTCAAAGTTTCATAAGCCTATGAGACCCTTTGGGATATGTTCCTGAAATTATAAGGAGTCAGCATCCCTGGGCATGCTACAAACACACTGCCCCCTGAGCTGGACTTCACACACACAACATACACCTGCTGAGGGCCTGTGTTTCCCTTCTCTTCAACACATGCCCAATTTTTCTGTCCAGGACCCCAGTATTGCTCTAGACCCCATGACCACTGCAGGAAATGAGCCACAGAAGTACTCCTGAAATAGAATTGCCACGGAGGTGAAGAAGCAGAGCAAACAATTTTAATATTTTCCTAACGTGTTTCTGCCCTTATTCAATTTGTTTTTATTTGGTGCACTTTGGTGTAGATCTCTGTTAGGCTGTGACCTAATTTTGGATTTCCTTGCACTGCTTAATTTTGCCAGGGTATTGGAAAAGAAAAAAAACTGGCCCCGGGAGTCAGCACACTGCAGTACCTGGCAATAGCCTTTCCTCTCTGTGTCAATAGCTCCAGGTACAAGACCTCAGCCTCTAGTTGTTCCTGTATCCTGGTGTGGAAATGTGTCCAAGTTCCAGGCAGTGAGGGCTGAGAACTTGCAGGTGACATCACAGAATGACGATGTTGGGGCTCAGAAAGCAGTACCACAGAGGGCAGTTCTCAGAACCCGCTTCTCCTGCAGCCCCCCTGCCCTCCTGTCATTCACCCTTCATTCTCCCCCGAGGAAAGGCATAGAGATGACAACCCCTCTCCTTCAGAGCAGCCATAAAGCCCAATTACATCCCTCTAACTTTCTTGGCTTTTCTTCAGGTGAGTTGTCCACAAATTCTCTGGCCTACCTTGTTTGACAGGAGGTCTCAAGACCCCCATTCTAAGGTGCCCGCCCCACGTTTCAGAGGAAGGACTGCTGCATGGATTGGTTGGGGAGAACGGGGCGTTTCCGGCGGCTTTGCTGGGTTTCTCACCCTCCACTGCTATTTGATCAAACCCTTTATGTCCAATCATATTCCTACCCAGCTGTCCATGACTCACTGAATCTAAGCATGAAAACTGGATGTCCCCTGGGTCTCTGGGTCTTCATCTGAGGCTCCATGCCATGTGAAGAAATGATAGGATGCACATGTATGTCTTTTCCTCCCATCCACCTGCCCGTTGGGGGTTCATCTCTGGGAAACACCAGAGAGGGAGGGAATTTCCCTTAACCCATGACATACTCAGAGAACCTGAGCTAGTCCTTCATCCTCTTCTCCTTCCCACTGCAGTGGAGACACAGGTGACTCCTTAGAAAGGCAGACCCCCTGTACCTGTTACACATTTAGGTGAAACAAATGTCTATCCTGCTTAAGCCAGGGTTATTTGGGGGGCTCTGTTTTGGGAAACAACGTATGATCCTGAGTGATAAGGTGCCTGAAGAGATGTGGTTGAATGGACAAATGTGACGGCCCAGTCACTCTCTGGGCCTTGTGCTAGGCCAATTCATTGGATCCCTTTCCATTGACCTCCAAGGGTGCTTTTCTCATGGATCCTATGTTTGACTATTGCCTGTTTCTTCCCTCCCTGCCCTAACTAGAATATAAGCTCCAGAGAGCAGAGGCCCACTTAGATGGCTGGAATATTCCTAGCACTAGAAAACAGGCTCTCGGGAAATGTGGAGTAAGTGCATGAGTGAATGCTTCACCTGAGGTTTGCAAGTGATCTTGTGCTATGGATGTACAGTGAAAGACTTATTGACACCAAGACCATCACTTCTACATTAAAAACATTCACTGGAAATCATGCTTTGCTTTTTTTTTTTAATGCTAAGTAAGGCTCACTGATAAAGCCTAGTGACTTGTTGGTAGCAAATCAAAGCCCCACAGCCATGAAAGGCTCCATGGTCCTATTATTCTGCAGACCTCTGGTTGATTCCACAGCTTGAAACTCCTAAAGGACCAGCTGATCCTTCCATCTGCATATCAGTGAACAGTCTTCCTTTAGCAAAGATGTTCTCTTTGAATTACAAATGGAAACTTGACTCCAAGAGCAAGGGAATTTGGAAAAGAAAGTGCCTACAGTCTAGATCAGGCACCTGAGCTCTCTGGACCACAATCTGTGTGCTTGCAGTACCTGGTAGGGATACTCTGAGAATACTGTCCTCTGCTAACAAGCTCCTGAGAACATGCCATAAATTTTTTCCTTGAGGCTTGGTAAGGAAGTGTAACTCTTCATTGTGTCAGAACAGGGATCATAATTGAGACCTAAGTGGACAAGCCCACTGTGAAATTCTATTTTGTCCTAACAATGTAAAACTGAGATAATAATACAGGCACCGATAAGTCATTTTTTAATACAACTGAGCCTTAGGACCTTGGTAAATATTTCACATTATCAAAATTAGTGGAATATTGGGGGGAAATATAGCAAAATCTTGACCTCTGAGGGACATCAATGCATCTGATAGAATGTACCCACTGCATTTAAATGCGCCACTGTACCACTGTCATCATCGTCGTCATCGTCGTCGTTGTCGTCGTCGTCGTCCTCCTCCTCCTCCTCCTCCTCCTCCTCCTCCTCCTCCTCTTCCTCCTCCTC
>NW_025999932.1:4421131-4459055 GCF_001458135.2 Marmota marmota marmota | reverse complement strand
ATCCCCTGTGTGCCTTGAGAGACGCCGACCACTCCGTCTCTTCACCCACGTCTCATCAGGCGGTTTGATATCTTTAGCATCGACTGCCTTGGGGTCAGTTCCCATCACTTTTCCTCCTCCTCCTCCTCCTCCTCCTCCTCCTCCTCATCCTCCTCCTCCTTCTTCTAATGGGTACTAGGGATTAAACTCAGGGGCACTCAACCACCGAGCCACATCCCCAGCCCTATTGTGTATTTTATTTAGAGACAGGGTCTCACTGAGTTGCTTTGCACCTCACTTTTGCTGAGGCTGGCTTTGAACTCACGATCCTCCTGCGTCAGCTTCTGCAGCCTCTGGGATGACAAGCCTGCACCATTGCACTTGACACATTCACTGCATTTAAAAAGACTGAGTACAGAGGTGGGAGAGCAGACCAGGGTCAGTCTGGTCACAGAGGACCCAGTCCGGGATGGCTTCTGTCTCTACATAGCACGGTCCCATGAGCCCTGTTCTATGAGATGAGATTAGCCTAGATCCCCTGATTCTCTATCTTCTCTAAATCCTGTGAGCAAAAAATCACCACAAAATACTAAAGTCCATAGCTCTGTGAATGAGGAAGTCCAGACCAGGAGTCTCAACAAGAACAGTTTGCTGTTCCACCCACGTGACACCACTGTCCCTCCTGGACATGGCCTACCTCTCCACCCCGCTGCATGCCTTACTCTCTCTCCCTTTTCTGTCTCTCTTTCCTCTGATGAAGATGGCTGATTGTCACTTTCAGCCATCAGTCTGCAAGAGCGAAGGTTTGTGAAAAGATCAGATTTCATGTTAAGGTCATTTTATTCTATCTGTAACATCACCTTGGACTCTGGTTTCTAGTTTGAGAGTGACACAGAACATCGACTGGGTATAAAAGAAAACACATGCTAGTGTCTTTGGAAAGAGGTGCCCATGTGTGCGCACGGAGGTTTAACACGTTCAGTTTCAATTGTGATGGAGAGCACCAGCATAAATTAAATAGTGGCGGGATCCAACCTGTTTCAGGTCCCCTTCCTACTTGAATCAGGATTTGAGCCTGCCACCCACCATGCTCTTCATGCTTCCCGATGAAAGCGAATCTCTCTGGCAGGTCTCATCATTGCAGACAATGAATATGGTCTTGTTACACCAGATTCAAATGTGCGAAAAAGCTCCATTTCAGAGAAGAAACACTGAATTAGTAATGTGTGCACATTCACTAACATCCTTCCTTTCTGCTTTTAAAATTCTTAGTAGTGAAACAATCATTATCCCAAAGAAGAGAGAGTTTTCCTTTTCCTCTTCTCTTGAGAATTCTTTACTGGGCTACATTCACAGCATATTAGGTATCAGGAATTCTAAAAAGTGCTAAGCAGTGCAGAATGCAGAAAAGACTGATGCGGAATAGACCAACTACTGCACGGCACGAAGCCCTGCATGTGGGTCACCTCTATGTGGGTCACAAAAAGGAAGGGCTAATTGTCTGGCTGATTCGGGGAAGGCCTCTTCATCTGGATATTTCAGAATTGGGCGGCATAAGCCAGGCAAAGGGTGGGAAAAACATTCTAGGGAGAAAGGATGCCTACACAATAGAGGGAGGTCTGAATGGGGGTGTCACATATTAAAAACGATGCATGAGGAGGAGTGTGCAAGTTCAGGGGTGTGGAAATAAGCATTCCCAGGCTCGGTGGGGATTGTCTTGCCGGTTGTAAGACAATGGAAGACTTCAAGTGTCACTGCTAATTCCTTTATCGATGCACATTCCTGGGCTACGATCTTTCCATCTCTGTTCACTTAAAAGTCTCCCATTGATCTCATCAAGACCTAAATTTTGACAGATCCAAGTAGAGTTGCTGCTGTAGCCTTCCAGGTGCTTGTCCCCTCATACTTGGGTGATCCTTCTCCAGACCCTGGAACTGAAAATCTGGGTCTCTGACTCCTTCCACTTATTGGCTCTTTTTTTTTTTTAATTTTTTTTTACACATCCCACCAACTTTTCTTTTCAAGCACATCCTAAATCAGTCAATTTGCAAACCTTGTAATTCTTTCCACCCTAGCACAGTCGCTCCCAACTGGGTGCTTCTACATCAGTCATGCCTGTTGAGTTGAGTTGGGCGAGTCCTTAGGTTCTTATAACTTTTCAGTTCACTTGACATTCCAACAGAGTAATTTTCATCCTTTTCTGTGATGTTTTCACCCACCATATACATTTTCCTCCGCTTACTTGAATGCAATGCATGTTTTGAAGTCTACTGTAGAACTTCTTCTGTTCTCTTCCAAAACCACCTTAGCCCAGGGAAACATTCTGACTTTGAATTTATACTCATCATACATTTCCTTCACACCTGTAATAAATGCAAAAATGTATGCTAACTATCAACTAGATTGCTACACCATTCTGACTTAGATCTGGTGGTTTTTATCTTTCTCAGTTCTGTAAAATTATCATATACCTCATACATATTTGCTTGTTGTCTAAATGTACCTGGATTCTGGGGGGGGAGGAAACAGGTGTGCAGGTATTTACAGCCATGCCATCTGTTAATAGTCATTGATTCAGAACTGATTTTTACTTCATTTCTTAAATAGGCTGCTTTGTATGTTCCCCAAACCAAAAATAAGCCTCTCCTTAAATTTTCCTCTTCCCCCATCTTCCCTATCTAAATCCTCAACCTATGATTTCTACCAAACTCCTTAAAGTCCATCTCTGTGGTCCAAGCCATCATTAGACATCCTGAATGGCTACAAAATTGTTCTCCAGGCTCCTGTGCTAACTCTCTGTCCTGACGTAGCTATTTCAACAGACATCTGTTTTGCCAGTGTTCACTCAGTATTTCCTGGGTGCTTACTCTGTGCCAGGCATTGTTTAGGTATTGGAGACAGAGCAAGGTGAAAAACCAAGTCTCTGATCTCATTTGAATTTTTTGACATATTCTACGATCTTTTTCTTTTCAAATAAGCCCTAAATCAGTGGATTTTCTTTCCTCTAGTTATTTCTACCCCAGCACAGAACCAGTTCCCTGCCAGGTGCGAGTCTCCTGGGTTAAATGCACTAATGCTTCACTGCACCCCACAGGGCCCTGGGTGCTCTTCCTGCCTTGCCCAGAAGCGGCGGCTCCCCCTCCAGGCCTCCCACATGCTACTTTGGCCTCCCACCCCAAGACTGCTTGGCCCTCAGGGCTGTTGTCCCTGCCTTCTCATCACCTGCCACATTTGCCTCTGTTCTGTGTACTTGATTCTTTATGTCATCCATTTCCCGGTTGTAATGACACCTCTCCAAGCAGATCTCTCAGATTCAGTCCTTCCCAGCCCCTCTGGATCACAGCCTCTCCCTCCCGCTGTCTTTTCTCTTTTACTGCCCCAGTATTTCACTGCTGTGTATCTTCACTTAAGAACATCAGTGGATTAAGCTGCTAGAAACAATGATGTAGCCACATCACTGTAGTACGCTGATTTTAAGCCCCTTGGGTATAGACCAAGGAGTAGAATAGCTGGGTCAAATGGTGGTTCCATCCCAAGTTTTCTAAGGAATCCCCATACTGCTTTCCTAATTGGTTATACCAATTAGCAGTCCCACCAGCACTGTATGAGTGTGCCCTTTCCCCCACATCCTCGCCGGCATTTATTGTTGTCTGTATTCTTGATAACTGCCATTCTGACTGGCATGAGATGAAATCTTAGAGTAGTTTTGATTTGCATATATCTAAACTGTGGAAGTAACCTACATGCCCTTCAACAGATGAATGGATAAAGAAACTGTGGTATATATACACAATGGACTATTACTCAGCATTAAAAGAAGATAAAATTGTGGCATTTGCAGGCAAATGGATGGAGTTGGAGGATATCATGTTAAGTGAAGTAAGCTAATCCCCCACAAAATAAAGGCAGAATGTTCTCTCTGATAAGTGGATGGTGATCCAAATGGAAGAACTTTGATGGGGCAAAGGGGGAGAACGGGAGGGAGGGGGCATGGGGGCTGGAAAGATGGTGAAATGAGATGGACATCATTACCCTAGGTACATTATGACTGCACATACGGTGCAACACTACACTGTGTACAACCAGAGAAATGTAAAGTTGTGCAGCAATTGGGTGCAATGAATCAAAATGCATTCTGCTATCATATATACCTAATTAAAAAAAGAAAAAGAACATTGGTGGCATGACAGAGGGACTTTACCTGCTTGTTGCTATATTTCTGTGGCCTGAAATTATGTCTGACAGATGGAAGGTAATTCAGTAAATAATCACCTAATAAATAAAACTGGACGCACTGTTCTTGTGGGGGATCGGGTTTAATTCACACACAGCTCCTCTTCCTGAACTTAAAAAAGCACTCTAGCAACAGGGAGAAGGCACCCTGGGGGTTTGACCCCTGGTGAAGGGCAGTTTGAAGGCCATTCAGGAGTCCAAAATATGTAGCAGAGGAACAAACGGAGAGAAGTGTGGCCCTTCCCTGCACCAACCCCAACATGAGCCAGAAGAGACACAAAATGCACTGGAAATCAGAGAAAAATGGCCACAGCATGGTGGGACCAGATGAGGGTGACATGAAAGGCTCTGTCTGTAAAAACCAAAGGAGGAAGTGATGTTTTCCAAGGGAAGCAGGGTGCAGCTACTGCTGTGCCCAGGGCTCCTCTGCATTCCTGGAGGCATTTCAGTTAGGCCAAGTTGGCTCACCACTGTTTCGGGATGGTGTTTGTCAAAGGCAGGGTAATTGCTGCATCATTGTTTCTTCTTGATATTGAATATGAACATATGATATATTTTTATAAAAAAGCAGCAAAACAATTAAAGACTTAGAAGAGGGGCACCGAATTCACAAGCAAAGCTCTGACACTTGGTCTGTTACTTTGTCAGCTAATTCAAACCTCGTGAGCTTCCCACTTGGCACTTACGTTGACCACCGTATATACGTCTTGGAGGCTTAATGTTGCACTTAACCAGTCTGTCCAGAATCAAGCAATCACACCGTGTCAACACACTTTAAAAGGCAGTGCTCTTGCTAATTTAATTAAAAACCAACACCTAAATCCTTGTGTAATACAAAAATCTTGTGTAGAGAGACAGATACCCAAACTATGAACAAAGGAAGTAGACGATAATTCACTTAGACCAAGGCTTTAACAAGACAAAATGAATATTCATTTCTATAAATATCTGAATAACAGAGGCATCCATGCAGGGGCCCTTCTACACAGCACCCTTGGGTCCCATCAGTGGACTTCATTTATAAGCAAAATGCACCCATTTCCCCGGCCCATACCAGCTCAGAGCCTCATCAATTCACAGGTAGCTCCCGTGTTCTCAGGGACTGTTCCCGGCCATCTTCTCAGGCAGTCTGTGAGGATGGTCCTTTCTTTGATATAACAGCCCCACTCCCATGGACATTTATTTCTCTTGTGACTTACTTTCTGCTATGCAATGTCAAAGCTTTTTTCTAGAAACCTCAGTGTTTCATCTCGACAATTTTTGAACTCTCTAATGTCACAGGTTGCTTAGCCCAAAACCCTGGATCTGGAATAAATCTACATTGCATAAGAAATTAAAAATATAAGAACAATTTTGTTGAGTGATGGTGATTAAAGTCACTAAAAATGACATGAATCCTTGAGAAACAGAATCATTTCCAAAGGCATTAAGGCCCTGTCATGAATGGATACTAAGACACACGGGGCCTGGATGAGACAAGGGTCCTGATTGGTAGAGAGGACATGACACCCGGGGAACACACGGACACCATAGAGCATGACAAGCTGGACAGTGAGTCTGGGAACACGGTGCTGGGAAGGGCCCTGTGCTGCCAGCTGAGCAGGAGAGGATCCAGACAGGCACAGCCCGAAGCCTGGGAGCCGTCCCCACCAGAGCCGTCAGGACCCAGCGAAGCTGGCAACACCCTCAGCCAAGCACAGGAGGCAGGTGAGGAAGCACAGCTTGAACTCCACTGGTAAGAATGGACTTCAGCCTGTGACTGTAAGTTGTTTCTTCTTAAGTTTTTATTTAGGAAAAGAATCAAAATAAATTCCAAATGACATATGAAAAATATTTCTTTTATGTGTAAGCATATGTACGGGCCCCAAATGTGGAGAAGTTCATATTTAAGAAGAAAGAATCCAAACAGCAATACTTGGATTATGAGTTTCATACTTAAATAATAACAATAATAAAGCACTCCGTACCATGCAGCAGTCTGGAACCTTCTTCTGCCACCTAGGTGTCGCCACCGAGCGTCTGCCCCGGCCCTCCCTACACTGCTCTTCTGCTTGGGTTTTGCTGCCGGGAAATGCAAAGCCCTTCTGATCCCTGACACTCAGATGCCATTTGTTCCCCTCTCTGAAAGCTTTTAGAATCATCTTTTCATCATTAGTGGCTTGACAGTTCCCATAATGTATCTAGAGTAGAAGCGTCTTCATCATTTCCAGGGACATTTCTAGGACTGCATCATTGTGATTTTCTCCCTCTTATCTGTGTCTCCTTTACAGAATCACCCAGTCTGTGATATAGAAGGAAATCAAGATTCCAGATTCAATTTAGAAAGCAGACATGTACATTGTACAGCATTTATAAAACAGAACATCTGTTCCTACAAATATGCGCTTTGTCTCCTTTTTACAACATGTAGGCATCTTTTTAAGAGTCACTCTGGTGACCCTTCTCAGCCTTTAGCGTCTCTGAAAGTATATGACCAAATGAATAAGTTTTCAAATACAGAATCAGTATTTTTACATCTCCAAATAAGAAAATCTTTACCAAGCTAATTTATATCAGGTCAATCATAAATCATGAAGTATAATTTGGTAAAGCACCCATGATCTCTGTTTCTGGGTAATCGATCCTTTGCATTGGTTGTGTGGCCAGTGATGATAAAATGCAGCCTGAGGTACCATGGAAAGGGAAAAGTTAAAGCAGTTCCTCGGACTTTAAGTTTAGTATGAAACCTTGATCCTTGGGGAAGAGACAGGCTGTCTGAGCCCTGGGCTGCCTGGGCTGGAGCAGGCAGGGAGGGGCAGGACTGCCCACAGGCTCTAACCTCAACAGGCCCCGCCTCTTCATCTGGTAGCACTGGAGCACACTGTGGGAACACTGGGACCCCAGGAAATTGCACAGAGTTCTGTGTGCACACACGTCGTACAGGGGTGCTAATATGTGGCTCCAACCTATATTCAAAGAGCCTGCGTCCCTCAGAGTTACTACCATTCATCAAAATGCCCAGGGAGCCTCCGGACCTGTGCACCCACAGGGCTTCCCCTCCAGGCAGTGCTTCCTGAGTCCCCTTCCTCCCTCACTCCAGGTTAGGGAGAGTGTTTCCTATGCCCCAGTCCCAAGAAGAAAACCTTCCTTCAGTCTTCATAGAGGAGTGTTCAACAAGACCTAACCACAAGGTGGGACACTGTGTTCAATTCAGAAAGGTCCCTTGTTGCTGAGTTGTAGAACATATGGTTATAATGCATAGAAAATTGTTTAAAAGTCAATTGTAAATTATTACCAATTATAAATTATCATAACCTATGGATTCTCCAATAAACAACTCTCCCTTTCCTGTTTTTGAAAAGACTAAATGCATTTTCTTGAATCAATGACACAGGAATAAGAGAGTCCAATAATCAGTTGTGAATACAAGGTTAATATGCATCATATATAAAAGAAAATTAGATATATACTATAGTTATATGAGTGCTTTAATAAGAACTGTGATTTGGGTGTGAGATTGTCTAACGTCAACAGTTGTAAGCCAGTAGAATCACAGAAATAGTTTAATGCATGGCTGTTTAAGCAAAGAAGCTATATCCTTCTACACCTTGGGTTTGCAAACCCCATCTTTGTCCGCAATCAATTCATACCTGCACTTTAACATCATAAATGAAACTTCAAAGAAGCAGCCATGAGTGCCCTGGATGGGGACATCATCAGTTAGAAAAGGCTCTAATGCTACTCCTTCTTACGTGCTCATTCCTTATCACTGCATTAAGTAACACTAAGCCAAAGGGTGGTGTTAGCTGAGCACCAGCTTCTAAGCTTGCTTGTTCTTTTTGCTTGTGACAGTGCATCAGCTCATTCTGACAGCAGGTCTCACTGTCGTTTCTGTGGCTGCTCCGTTGCAATTCTCAGTGTCACGTGATTCACCATGAGACGCCCACAGGTGGGGTGGCCCTTTCTTGCTCCCACGGGCCTCCTGATTTATTCCTCTGGACTTCTTCAGACCCTGTTTCTTTTACTCATTGCACTGTCACAATGACAATGACGAGGACAAGTATTATCATGTTTAGTACCACCACTATTTAATGTCAGCTACCACTTCTTGGGTAGTACTGACTGTACAGTGCTGGTTTTTAAAGATAACTTAAGAGCCAGGTGAGATGGTGCTTGTTTGTGACTCCATCGACTCAAGAGGTTGAGGCAGAAAGATTGGAAGGCCGAAGCCAGTCTTAGCAATTTAAGGAGACCTGCTCTCAAAACAAAAAACAAAAAAGGGCTAGGGGTGCAGTTCGGTGGTGGAACACCCCTTGGTTTAATCAGCAGTGAGATTAAATAAATTAGTAAACAAAATATACACAAATATAAATCCAATAATAAAGCATAATTGGTCCTGACTATGTCTTATAAGGAGAGATTATTCTCATTTTGTGGGTAATTAAAACAGAGGCCTGGAAAGATAAACCTATTGACTGTACATGCCCAGATAAAATGTGAGAAAACTAATTAAATTTCACTCTGACTTCAGAGGCTTAACTTTTCTATTCCATTAAAGCACCAGTCTCTTTTGAACAACACACCAAACATGGCTTTTGCATCTTTGCTTCCAACCCAGTGTTTTCTCCAAAAATAGATTCTTAATAATCATTGTTCAATAAACCAAATAAAGATTCACTTCTGCCTTTTTTTTTTAACCTGAAAACACAGGTAAATAAACCAGGGGAATTATTAGAACATGCCTTTAATCACAACCAGTCCATACCCTCCCAGCAGAGAGCAAACAAGAAATCCTCAGTAAGCCCAAGGGCCAAATAGGGAGAAGGAAACTCCAACCAGCCTTGGAAGAAGGGGCTTTGCCTGCCAGAGTGCACACCAATTAGTGTCTTTTTCTGAAGATTTCACAGAGGCAAAGGAAAGGCTTCTGTGTTTTCTTGGCTTAATGGAAAAAAAAATACATTATTGGACAGGAGTTCACAGATGAGGTGCAGCCTGTGTCTCTGCACCCCACCCTGGCCTCTGCCCTGCTCTGGGGAACCACCAACCACTGCCCATCACCTACTTCCTGCTGCAGCAGCCACGTAACCTGCCAGATGGCCGCTGCCATCTGCTCTTGGAGAGGAGTCAAGGACAGCAAATACCTCAGAGTCCAAAGCATCACTCTCTGGGTTTGTTTTTCTGCCATTACCACATACCAACCTCATGAGCACACTGAATGGCAAAATTAATTTAATCACCGGTTTCGCAGTCCTTTCTGCTGGGGAAAATCATCAATTCTCTGAAGTCTCACGCAAAGAGTGGATTTATTTACTTCTGACCATGTGTTTAGTGCTGGGACACTTTCACGTGACAGAGGTGGGATTCCAAGGTAGCGTTGTGAGACCTCTCATGTGGACCTGGAGGTCTGCAGGAAACCCTCCCCTCAGGGGGCCACGCACGAGGATGGCAGCAGAGCCTTCAGGTCACACCTACCAGCAACAAGCATCATGGGGAGGAAGGGGAAGGAGAAGAAGGGGATTCATGGCTCCCATGGCAAGAGAGCACAGCCATGAGGCACTGGCCAGCTCAGGTGGCTCAAAGACACGTCTGCCTCAAGTCACGCCCTCCGTTCCCTGTGGCGCCAAACACCAGACACTGGATTCAATGCGCTCTTAGAATACTACTCTTTGTCAAGTTGTTTTATGAGCTATTTAAATAAGTTGCTATATTTATTTAGGGGAGTAGCTACTCATCCTGTATTTTCAAATGGTAATCCTCCGAGATCACTCCTTTATTCAGAACTTCCCTGGGTTTTTGCTGGGGACAACTTTATAAAGTGTATCCAAGCCAACAGAACAGACACCTATGAGCACTGTGGCTCAAGGGCCACCAGGCAGCAAAATGCTTCTCCTTTTTATGTTCTGCTTTTCTCAGCATTCCTCATGGGTTCTCTGTGGGCTCTAAGATTTTTATACAGTGAAGAAAAATTGGATACAGATTAAAATGAATGAACAAAGGCATCATGGTAGGAGAATCGTTTGCCTTGATTAATCTACTATGCTAATGAGCTTCTACAAATTTATAACTTAGTTGTAGATTGGATAACTCTTATGAGTTTCTCCATTTGGAAAAAAAAATGTCTTAAGCTGTCATTCATTTTCAGACTTTGCTCATGAGTGCAGCTTTCTTTCCACATCTATGGAGGGTGGGTTTCAGGATCCCCCACAATCCACAGGTAATCATGTCCCTTAGAGTAGTGTTACACATGAGCTATACTTTCCTGTACTTCAAATCATCTCTAGATTAGTTATAACAGCTAATAAAATTTAAGCACTATAAATGTTTAGGAAACCATAACAAGAGGAAACGTCAGTACATCCTCCATACAGATGTAAAGTTTTCTTCAATGTTATGGACCCCCAGTTGGGTGACTCTATTTGATCCTTGCCTCAAGATGTGAATGGTACCACTCCTCAGGACTACATCTGGTATATCACGTAGCATCTGTTCAACTGAAGCTAATGAAAGTTAAAATGCTTCCGCAGGGGCTCTGAGGTTCTAGAGCCAGGAGGAACTGAGAGGGAGCACAGACCTGCTAGAGGCTTATACAAGTTTCTATGTAACACATGGATTTTCACAGTCATGTGTGGATTCTTTAGGAGCAAAGGCTTCAAACATCAGGCAGTGTGAAAATCAGTAACCAGACTCTTAAGAAATCAATTTACAACATGCAAAACACAATCACTGCTAAACTGTTTTTAAGGGCCGGTCGTCCCTCACTCAGCTGTTTTGTTTTTAACCTATGTTTCCCTGTAAAGAAAATAAAATCTAAAATACAAATGTCACTTTAGAGATTGTAATTCCCACCCAATGCTCAGTTCAATTTGTTTCACCAGCTGGGCGTAGTGATGCACCCCTATAATCCTACAGGCTCTAGAGGCTGAGGCAGGAGGATTGCAATTTTGAGGCTAGCCTCTGCAACTTAGCAAGGCCTTAAGCAACTTAGCAAGACCCTGTCTCAAAATTTATAAAGTGGGTAGGTATAGGGATGTGGCTCAGTGGTTTTGTGCCCTGGGCTCAATCTCTGTTAAAAAAAAAAAAAAATTGCCACCAGGCAGAGGGGAACAAGGAAAGGAGGGGATAGTAGAGAAAAGGGCAGCCAGTGTGACAAGGATCCATTCGCATCTCAAATGAAGAGGAAGAGTCTATCAGTATGAAAAAGAGTGAAAGAAATTTTGGGCTGAGATTCTTAACTCTTCTCAGCTTTGTCTAAGAACAAATGAGAGATGTATGCATGGATGCAGCCCTCTCATTATGACTTCTACGAGTGCTTTCATGAGCGTTACAGCGGTCCCCACTGTTACTTTCAGCTGGCTAGGGGAGAGCAGAAGAGAAGCCAAGCACAGGGCTCTGTTACCAGCTCAGCCTCACTGAACTACAAACCCCATGTTCCTCCCCTCCCAGGGCCTAGACAAGGAAAGGTGCTGAGTGCATGAACCACCGAGGAATGGAAGGGTGGCCAGCCGACCAAGACACTGTTGTACATTTTACCAAGAGATTTATTCCCAGAGACACATTCAGTTAAGCTAACACTGCCGGTCCATCAAGGGCTGTTTGCACAATTCTTGCACGAAGTGGGGACACTCGTGAACATCCTCCCTTACTCTTCCCCAATGATGACACCTGGGAGCCTGCAGAGGCACTGTCCACAGAAATTCCTATTGACTCACACACATCTTGGCTGAGAATGAGGCCCAAAGATGCTGCACAGAAATTAATTCATCAGCTAAGTAAGCAGCCCACGTTGCTTTAGGCAATTCTGAGTCTGTCTTGATGCAATGTAATTGCACATGGAATGTGGTGCAAGGTCTGCAGGCAAGGAGCTGAGGAACATGATCACGACAAGCAGAGACGTCTGTGCCCAAAAAACCTGCCCCAGGAAATGGAAACAGCAAGTGTGCCAGGGAAGCAGACAGGCCCCATGGAACTGGGCACAGAAAAGGCCTGAGGGGGAGACAGGATGGAGTCATCCTGGAACCACTGTGGCCATTTCCTTGTTTTGATGAGGGGTGTTGGTATTCATAAATCTGTCATGTGTGATGGGGGTACAGTGGCACATTCCTGTAACCCCAGTGACTTGGAGCCTGAAGCAGGAGGATCACAAGTTCCGAGCCAGCCCCAGCAACACAGTGAGACGCTCCCTTAATATAAAAACAAAAAAGGGTTGGGGATGTGACTTGGTGGTTAAGCACCCTTGAGTTCAATCCCTGTATTTACTTAAATACATAAATAAATAAATCTGTTATTTATGAATGGAAAAGGAAAAAAATAGTACAAGTAGATTTTACTTGACTTTTTCTTCTGGTATACCTTCTTTTAAATCTATATCTGCATAATTCTGACTACACAGAAAAAAGAAATACCCATTTGACTTTTGTCTTTTCTGAATGAGGAATACTCAGTACCATGTCAATGGTATCCTGCACGTGTATAGAACTGAATCAGTCATATTTGCCAGGAATAATACAAAAGAAAGAAGCCAAATCTTTGAAGGTACCCAGAGTATGTGAAACTCCACAAATAGCAATGTTGCAATTTGATGTCATTTTTAAGAAATACTTAAGCATTTAAAAATGCTGAAATGATCAACTTAATCAAAGGTTAACACACATTCTACCCAAAATAATTGAATTACAATTCATTCTAATTGGAAATTTGCCTAAAATATTCAGTACAGAGAATAGTAAACATGATACTGCCAAGATATTTTGGACCACAGTTTGTGTTCATCGTTTTTCTCAGTATCATGGGATAGTGTATATGACGCATCCTCAAGAAATCAATAGTCAAATGCCAAATTCATGAATTATACAAATTGTTGTTTATCTGTGTCTTTCCTTTTTCTGCCTTTCAACATTTTTATGAGTATTGGCTCACTAGAGTGGTTAGGAAAACCAAGAAGATAAATTTAAATGTTCTATTTTCACCACAATTAAAAATTTAGTTACTCTGCCAGGTCACAAGTGAAGCCAAAAGCAAATTCCAACTGTTTGAATTTTGGTATCTTTTTACTAAATAGGAGTTACTTACTTATGTAAAAAAAAAATTCACACAGAAAAACATTTGGTGGTTTTATAAGTTCACTGAATCATCATCATCAGTGGCATATTTAGTTAAGCTTTTAGAAGACTTAACTTTCATTTGATGAATTTGTTATTAATAGTCAAACAGGTATCTACAACTGGTGCATAAAGGTCCATTCAAGAGTTTTCCCCCTGTACACTAAGTTACATTAAGTTATGTTTGTCCCTGGCCAGTCCATTAATTGTATAAGAGCCCACCTGCTGATGCTCATTTTCAGAACGTCTCATATAAATTTTTCAGAATGATGTGTAATTAGGCTGCAATTGTGATACAACACATGGAAGTGTACTAATTCTGAAACATAGTGACAATGACACAATTAGATCCTGATTAAGGGTGTAAGGCACTAAACTAGGATTTTTTTTTTTTTTTTTTGATTGGCTGATGTTCGGAAAGTTTGCTAGAATCTTCTTTAATTGGCTGATTTGTGGAAATTCTCAGTGCTTAAATGTTGTGATTCACTTTCAACATTGACAAATAACTTGTGATGTCAGGCAGCATGACCTAACAGATAAGTATCCAAACGGCATTACCCTCCCCTCATCCAAAGGGAAGTGGTCAGTGGGCGGCTCAGAACTCACACCACTCTAGTAGATGAGGCTTTAGATTCTTTAATCTTATCTGAATGGGATTAGATTATGTTTCTACTCCTGTTCTTTGTTGTTAGGAAAGACACTAGAGATACATCAAGATTGTAATTACAAAAGTCACAGTACTATTTTGATAAATGTTCTTATCACACAAAAAATCCCATTAGACAGAAAATGTTTAATCTTTATTTGCCATGTAAAAATAAGTTGATTTAAAATGTTAAGTGAATAGTAATATTTTCATAAAATTATAACACTCAACATCTGGGATACAAGATGAGAATTTTACCTGTTTAAGTTATTCTTTTAAGAAACAAATGAGATCATTAACCTCTCAATTCCCCAAAAGTTTAGAGTAATTCCAGAAAAAAAAATGCAGCATTTGACATTTAGGATAATTACTATGTTGTTCGACATTTTATTGCCTCAAATATCATGTGCTAACAAGTTTGCTCATTGATTGAAAGAAAATAAAATTGTTTGAATGATAGATTATTCATTATATAAAGAGAAATCTTCATTTCTATTTATCATAAGAAGAAAAATGTCGTTTTGATTTATGACAGTATACAGTACAATGGAATATTTTGTGGTTTATTTGTGATTCTCTTGTTTTGTGGCTCTGGGTCTTAACCCTGGGCCTTGACCTTGGGCCTGGACCATGTTATGTGAGCATTCTACTCCTGAGTGGTGTCCCCAGTATCAGAAGGCTTTCTATACTTTTAGAATAAAGTGAAGGTTGCTCTTTAAAACAGAGGATACTTCTCAGAGATTACAACAGGCTTCCAATATCCCTAATTCCTGTCTTTATCCATTCGCTCATCTATCGTGTGTGAATTTGTCCAAGATGTCTTGGTAGCAGTGAGATTCACTTGAGGTTGTTTCAGTAGTGAGCTAAGCCAGCATGTGCTGTGTCGTTGTGGTAACTCCCAGGAAACCCAGTTCTTTCTGCATGTAGAGTTTGGGTAACCACCAAGTGCCCTGCTCCAACACAGTAGCCCACCCACCATGCTATCTTCTACCATGTGCCTGATTATAGACTGCTGAAATCCCAAATATTGACTTCAGTTAACTGGTAAAATACTGACTTAAGTTAACTGGACGTCTTAATTTGTACTGACCTAGGTTCATCATAGGATTCTGTGACTGTTTTCTAAGCACACTCTTATAAATTCTAACACATAATTTTTTAAAACTATTATGAACCTATTGACAGAAAGAATGTATCAATGTGAAATTGACAGACTATAAAGAAGAAAGAGACCAACCAGTGGGCCAAACGCCTGAGAGGATTATGAGAGGTGAGAGTGATCAGAGAATTCCTATCAAGGTAACTCAATATTTCAGTGCTTCCCAAGTATTTTTATGATAAATACACACACACAAACACACACACATCCTGATAAAGTTTTGTTTAAGCCCTGAATCTGCAAAGACAAGTCAAAAGTCAAATGAGTATAAAATGGGAATAAGCATAAGATGGTGTCTGGGTAGAAACATGCATTAAGCTACTGCAGTGACACTTGAGTAACAATTCTCATTTCAGTGACCAAGATTAAGGCTGACTTTGCACCAAAATAGACTTAAGAAAATACAGCATTATTTCAGAATTCTTTAGAGAATAATTAACATATTTGAGTACATCTGACTCTACCTTTCAGAGAAATTTGAGTAGGCAAAGGCTAAATTTGATCAGAGCACTTTATGTACTTTATCATACATGTCTATTAAATGTCAAATGCAGCATAAAGAATAATTCATAATCATTTTCTTTCAATTTTTATTATAGGGTTGACTTTATTTCCAAATGAGTGAAGTGTAACTGGACTCCGGCTTCGTTGGTTTCTGTCTCTTCCCATTTGGTTAAGGGAAAGCAGGGAGCCATTTCTCCTTCTTCACACATGTGGAGCTTTAAAAGGGCAGGGACCACCTGTTTCATTCTGAGAAATCAAAAATGAAGGAAACTTTTCATGGACTCTTAGTAGATTGTGTGTGTGTGTGTACACGTAACATAGATTTTTAAATGTGAAGATGTATTTTATCATATTAAAACACTTGGGAAAATAGTTTCTAAAATCACACTTGGTCTAAACATCTTCCCCACAACAATTTCTTTTAAAAGACTGTATAAATCAACTTTCTGGCCGCTGTTGACCGAAAGACCAGACCAGAACAACCGTAGGGGAGGAAAAGTGTAGTTCGGGGCTCACAGTTTCAGAGGTCTCAGTCCATTAGAGCCTGGCTCCATTCTTTGGACTCCAGGTGAGGCAGGACATCATGGAGGGAGAGTGTGGCAGAGGGAAGCAGCTCACATGATGATCAGAGAGCAAAAAGACTCCACTCTCCAGATACAAATGTATACTCCAAAGCCACGCCCCAAGGCCCACCTCCTCCAGCCACACCCACCTGCTCCAGCCACCATCTGTTGATCCATCAGGTGATTGACTCACTGGGTGGATTACGGCTCTCATGATCCAGTCAGTTCTCCTCTGAACTGTCTTGCATTGTCTCAGACGTGAACTTTTGGGGATACCTCATATTCAAATCATAACCATGGTTTCTACCGCTGCTGATTGTAGATGGGGAGTCTATAGCCCTTGAGATACTGGTAGAAAACTGACATTTGTCCCCTACTTTCAAATAGGAACCTAACGCAAGGCAAGGAGCTCATTCATTCCCTCAGATGAAACTTTTTACTCCTTTTATTCAGTGTTTTTGGAAAATCTGGCATACCATGATTTCATTTCTTTCTGGGAAAGAGAGAGAGAGAGAGAGAGAGAGAGAGAGAGAGAGAGAGAGAGAGAGAGAGAGAGAATGTGTGTAAACAGCAGTATGTTTTTGTAAAAATGTCAAATAAAGTATGTAAACCATTCCCAAGCTTTTGTCTATATGTAGTAAAGATATAGTAATAAATTGCTAGGAATTTGTTTGAAGAGATTTAAATTATTTTTAAAGTACTTGAAAATGTTATATTTACTATTATGACTAAGATAGACAGAATGCTGAAAAAAATCAGTTAATTTATGGACATTTTACAAATCCCTCGACTACATGGAAAACTAGTCGATCTATGGCTATGAAAATCCCATGGTGATCATCATCATAAAATCTAGATCCTTACCTAGCAAAAAGAAAAAAAAATATTTAAAAATATCGTCTCAACTATTTTTATTGTAGCAAATATTTTCATCAAAAGTATGTTTTGCCCTTTGATGTTATTTATACCACAGCTATTTTAAAATCATAATTTATATATTCCAAAAATAGAAAGTGCTAGAGTAAAATTTCCATGCCATATAACACCAGTAATATTTATTAAGAGAAAGAAAAAGAAGAGACAATTACATTTCATGGAAAAAAATTAAAGGATGTCTTAATTTGCACTGACCTAGCTCATCTTAATGTACTGGGACTTTAAATTCTGTACAAAAGACATACACTCAGTTTTTAATTAGCATAGGCAACCTCTGGAATTCAGTACATACTAAGGTCCAGACAGATATTTCACAGATTTCAGAAAAACTGTCTTTGAATGATTTTTAACAGCTTTTGTAGTTAGTGGCAAATTCTAAATATATATATATATATATATATATATATATATATATATATATNATATATATATATATATATATATATATATATATATATATATGTAAGAAATGAAACCCTGTCATACTGCAAACCATCTGCCTCACTTACTATCCTTGCCTAGTCTTTACTTCCTTTCATCCAAATGAAAAATAATATACTTGGCATTTGGGTATACCAGTCTAAAGAAAGAGAATCAAGCATTTACCCTTTATAGATATGTAGAAATTATCTGCAGTTAACACTATTGATCTCTTCAGCAAATGTCATTACTTAATGTAGCGGACTCTAAATTTATTAAATGCAATTTTAATAATCTGTGCCTCCTTGACAGAGCACATATTTTGCTAAATTTTTCATTAATTATCAAAATAACAGATTCCAAATAGAAAAGCATTCTTGACATGTTTAGAGTCATAATTTAACCTAGAAAGTTACAGTTTAAGAACATTCATCATATTATTCTGAATCATTTTATTTCACATATATAAGTGAACTTCAAATACACTGAAACTTTTTACCTGATGAAAATGATATTTACTATTTTCTGAAATATTTGCCTATGGAATCTTTTATATTTGTGATTATTTTATTTATTCATTTATTTTTCATCTATTTCTTTATATTGGTACTGGAGATTAATCACAGTGGTGCTTAACCAGTGAGCAACATCAGCTCTTTTTATTTTTTATTTTGAGACAGGATATTGGTAAATTGTTGAGAAATCATGAGCCTGCTCCTAACAGGGGACAGTCTCATTTAATTGGAGTATACCAAATCTAGTACATAATGAGAACATGATGTGGGCCCTAAAAAAAATCATCCGCAGTGTTGAGGTCCTCCTTCCTCAGCCTCCAAAGTTGGTGGAATTGCAGCCCACACAAGTGCACCGGGTTTATGGTAACTTTCTAATCACCCAATTTTATTATAATGCTTAAGACATATTGTGTTGAAAAATGTTTACCGAATTGATTTTTACCTAGAAATAGGTATGGTCACTAGCAATTCCCAGCATGAGTAAAAGTTTTAAATAAATTTAGTTGGTAAATTATAAGAAAAATTATAGGCACATAGGATTTAAGAGCTATGAGAAACCAAAGTTCATTTCCCCAAACTTTGACCTTGTATCTTCAGTAAGTGCCAACACTGAGCTCCTCCAAGGCTGGGGGACATCCTTTACTTGAGATCAGGTTCACCATGGTAATGGTTAATACTCAATGACCAGTGATTAATAATCACTCGATGCTATAAGTCTAGATCCAGAAAAAGACCAGGTTAAGAATGCAGAGAACAGAAACAAGAGTGGGCGTTCCTGGACAGATTGCTAAGGCTCCGGCACTTGGAGTGTCTTTTCAGCAATGATAAGGGAGATTGTGACATGCAATGGCAACTCTAGAATACTGAGCCTCTTGCCCTCAGATAATATGACTTAAATAGAACCATAACTTTATCATCTGCATTAGTACAAAACTTTTAAAAAATCAGCCAATTAATCAATCTTTTTTTGTTCTAAAATATGACATTATATCCACCTTCTAGATAAAAATCCATCTCACTTTCTTCATTTCCACATTCTCTGAAACTGACAGTCAAAGCCCATCCATTTGCTCTCCAGCTCACTGAGACTGGGTTGAGAGTGTTACATTAAGTCCAGGCTGTGGTTCTGTGCTGTCCCAGAGCTGACAGCCTGACAGCCCGAAAGCACATAGCCTGCTATGTCAATCTTCTCCTGAATACACTCTCCTTTACTTTATTGCCAGGGAAATTAGGCTCTCAATAAATATTTGATGACTTAATTTATGAATAATGAATACAGAATTATTTGCATGAATTTGAATAGTAAAATATGGAGTCAGTCATGCACCCACCACCCCTCTTCCTTTCCTTGCTCTCCTCTCTCCTTCTCCCTCTGTCTCTCTTTTCTTCTCTCTCTGTCCCCTCTGTGTCTGGGTGTACATCTGTGCATTTCTTC
The DNA here is from genome assembly GCF_001458135.2 of Marmota marmota marmota. Lineage (NCBI taxonomy): Eukaryota > Metazoa > Chordata > Mammalia > Rodentia > Sciuridae > Marmota > Marmota marmota. The sequence goes on along the minus strand of NW_025999932.1, from coordinate 4,439,588 downwards.
TGCTAGATTGGAATGGTCTATTATGAAGCACTGTATATTTATTTACTGTCCTTCAAAGAATCTCACCCCCAAACTTTCTATCTAGTAGTGCTCAATGCATGAGAACAAGAAATGACAAAAAACATCGCCAAAATAATTCCACACGTCCACACAAGTTATGTTTAAATCGTAAAATCATGCTCAATAGTTTCTGGTTGAGTCAAAAATCAACACCAAATATGTCTCTATAAACTGGAAAATAAAAATAAAGCATTGTTTCCCCTTAAGGGCTACTTTGAAAGGGTGGATTCACAAAGACAGCTCTGTGGGAAGTTGAAAAACCCTGGCTCCAAACTCCCATCCAGGAACCCCTTGTCCATGCTCCCATCAGCAGATGTCACACTAGTTAGCCACTGCCATCCTCGGGCACACACACTCACACATGTGGTCAGGAAGCACTCCAGGAACATGCCAGCCACCGTGTCCCAGAGGTGTTTCAGTGTCATAGAGAGGGGGACAGGAAAGCCCTTTGGCCTCTTTGTACTAAAACAAGCCACCCGGTCATCTTGAAATCATGAGCCTGCTCCTCACAGGGGACTGTGATCATTTAATTGGAGTATACCAAATCTAGCACATAATGAGAACATGATGTGGGCCCTAAAAAAATCATCCTTGTATGTACTGTCCCAGTCCACAGACTTCAGGGTATGGAAACTGCCGGCTGAAGCTGTCTCAGATTGTCTACTGATAGCACTGGAAAAAAAAAAAAGGGAGTGGATTGTTCAGGGATGTTTTTCTGGTATCGTCTGGGTATTTATGCTTTCCATGGCCCTTATCTGCATGCACTCCATTCCATAAGGAGCAGAAACAGAGAAGGCTCAACCAGTTCTGCTTTACAGCTGAGTTTATTTTCATAATAGCAAGAATGTTCCCAATGCATGCTTTCAAACTGTCGTATTTTCCAGATAGGCATTTCTTAAGAGAAATGCAGAGCTCTTTCTACCAGGTCTCCTCTGATTTGACTGCGCTGTCACATGCTTCCTCTTTGTCCATGAGCAACCTGTGAGCAAAACTCAGCCATTTCAAGTAACTGCAAAACTAAGGCTCAGAGAACTCCACCCATTTTAGCACAGGAGTGGGAAGGTGCTACCCTACAGCCAGACACATGGTCAGTGTGTCACCCTATTCTAGTATAGCGCGCCATGTGGCTTTTCTGCTTAGTTTTTGGAAACGCTAGGGTTCTGGTTGAGATAGAAAGGCATTAGCTAAAATTCTAAGATGGAAACTGCCAGAACTCAACCATAGCTTTGTGGTGTGTGGGGGACACAGTCCTGAGTGGAATAGGAGGAAGACCTCTTCAGTGGAGATGGGATGGACCAAGGGGAAGGCAAGCAGATGCAGGGTAGCAGGTTCCTGGCAAAATCCAAATCTCTATCAGTCTCACTAGGAAGTTAGCCTTGATGTGTCAAGTTCTTTGAAGAAGTTTAAGAGTGTTATAGGAAAAGGCAATACACTCAATGCTAAGCTTACCCCAGAGAAAGGCATTAGGCCTATTCTTTTAGGAAGGAGAACTTCTTAAAGTTATTACAAATCACTTAAAATAACAATCGGATCCTCTAGGTATGTGACTTTTTTCCTGTTTCAGTTTGACATTTGTTTGACATATTTTGATATATTTTTAATTGAGATAAACCTTTTTAATTGAGATCTGATATTTTGCCTATATGAAGGGGGCTGCTTCTGACTTATGTCCTTTAAGAATATCAGAAGTGCTTTTGCAGACAAGGAGAAGAGACTTTTCAAGTGGATCTTCATAAGAGGTTATAATTATCAAAGACATTAGCAAGAAGCAGCAGGTGTGTTGTCTTAAAGACTTGTGGCTTATGTAACTAAGGTACACACATGCACACACATGTATTCACATACTCCTGGCCTCCTGGACACATACAGGAGGTAAATTAAGGCAAAGTTGGCTCAATGATGCTTTTGTTCTGGCTTTAGAAAGCATCTCCAGTAGGTTCTCCTACTGAGTACCTCACTCCCACACACTTTTCTGTTCTATAATAAGGACAGTGCAATTGCATGGGTTTTAACATGTGCAGTAAGGTCCACCTGAGACTATCAATCTCACACCTATTGAAATGATTTCTTCCCAGTTATTATGTTCTTACAAATAACACAAATAACATAAGGGTATTGAACTGTGCAAATGGCTTGTTTCTAGGTAAAAAACAAAGTTGACAAAAGAAAAGTTGCCAATATTAGATAGTTCAATAGAATCATAAATATGAATTAGAAACTTTACCTAAAACAATGGTAATAAATGTCTGATTTTTTAAAAAGATAACAACTTTCACTAATTGTAAACATAATGCATAACTACTGAAAAATATTCAATCAATAGAGTAAGGAATAACAGATAATTAAAATCCATCCCAAACCTTAAGCATCTCAACTTGATGGTGAATGTTTTGGTGTATATTTCCAGAATTTGCTCTATGGACACACAAACACCCAAGTTTATACAATCACACAATAAACACACACACATGCAACCCTAATTTCTCATCAGTATGTGATTTTCTCTTTATTTAGTTTTGTATTATGGGCACAAATTTTTCTTGATTCACCATCTTTATCTTTGGTAATTGCTTCCTATTTTCTTGGATGAATACTTACGTTGTCTAATCTCTAAATACTTGTTCTCTAATCTCTAAATATTCGAAAAACCCAAGGATCGTTTTCTCTTCTTTTTCTTTCTTTCTTTTGTGCTAGTGATTGAACCTCGGGCCTCCTGCATGACGGAAAGCAACACTCTGCCACTCACCTACATTTCCCCAGCTGCAGTCAGTCTCATGGTTATTTTTTGAATCAGTTTATACAAGGAAGATTTTCAAGCACACACTTGTAAGTCCTGAAATTTCCTGCTTGAATGCTAGCTTTATTGTTGGCAAGACGACATCATTGATCAGATGTCTGATGAGCATACCAAATGTAAAGTAATAAAACAGGTGTTTTACTGTTCCCATCCCCAGAATGCTCCATTCTCACTCTTGCCCAAATAAGTACTGGGAATTCCATTATTCCACCTCCTCTGTCCCCTACTCTATGACCCTCTAACTTCCACACTTTGGAACTGTTCCTCTGAGGGACCGCCTTTCTCCCTGCAGTTGCCTGCTTTGCACGTTTGCTTGAGTCAGGTCTCTCTCAGGTATCACTGGCTCACGGAGGCCTGGCTTGACCTCCTAGGATGGTTATTCACTTACCATTCCTCACATTTCCTCTCACTGATCATGATCTGACACAGTCTTCTCTGCATAGAAAGTCATCTAAGCCAAAATTTGTGCTATTGCTTGTTTTTTCTCATCTGTCTTCCAAGACTAGAAGACCACACGATGCTCAATAAGTACTTGTCCAAAAAAAAAAAAATCAATTCATTTTACTCATTTTATAGTATCTACAGCATGAGTTGGCAACAATTTATTTTTCTGATGAATGCTTGTGCTGTTTCAAATATTCGCAGAACATGTCAGACGTGATTTGTGCACATGCGATATGTCCTGGGGTATACCTAGGACATACTACATACAACCAGTGACTTCTTTTTAAAAAGTTGCTAGGTTGCTCTCCAAAGTAGATACATATGTTCTGCATCTCCACCAGTATCACCTGATTTCCAATTATTTTCAGGTCCCAGCTAAAAACTTGCTATTGCTAAATAGTATTTTTTTTTAAAAATCCAATGAGTATAAAATTCCACTTATTTATTTTTAGTTTAAAATAGTTTATGAGTTACTAGTGAAGTTGAACAACATATCATTTCTTTTTTATTTTTTTCTTCTCTAGGTAGTCTAACTTCACATGTGTATTTTAACTAGGTCACAGGAAAAGGAAGCTAAGAAATGCAATGATTAAAAAGGAAATCCAATGAACAAATATCACTTGTTTCTTTTATTTAAATAAGTTGCCTGAGGAAGTTTAGGATAATTATACCCACCTAGCTGTAGGAATTTGGCAATTCCCTAAATAAACACATCATAAAAATATCTAGTCTTTTGCAAAGGGGCAAATTTAAATAAGTTTAAATATTTCCCCATTATATAGCTGAACATGGACATAATATGTCATTATTATTGGAGTGATACCATCATAACTTATAAATATGATCACAAAACCATAGATAAATATATCATTTGCTATACTTCTGGTGGCTAGAGATATTATAAATAAAAATATGGCTTTTAAGGTTTAAGTATGAAGATTATGAGTTTCAACAAATGAAAATAGACATATACAATTAAGTTTATCTAGAGAATACGAGAGTGTTATACAGGAAACTCATGGACCTGCAATAGATAGCAAGTAAAGCAGAAGAATGCTTCCATTGCGTGTGTGTGGTAGCAGGGGTAAGACCCAGGGCCAGCAGATGCTGGCCAGCCTTCTGCCCCTGAGCTGAATCCATAGCCTGAGGACAGAACAATGGGGACTTTTCATTGGTTCCCTCGAGTTGCAAGCTGAGTTAGCATGATGAATGACTTTCATCCCACAAGGAAAGATGCCATTTTTACAGGAAGTTCACAGACATGGACTGCCCCAAACTATCAAACAGATTAATATCTTCTCAGATGATGGCCAGACATTCTAATAAAAATCTGTTATTTCAATTAATATTGTTTTAGTATAATATTCATCAAAATCAAAATACTTCAATACTTTGGCTAACAACTCACTTAGTCTACAAACTCCTCCATGCCTTTCTTGCCTCACAGTTGCTCAGCATCACCGGCAGCTGCTGTTTACAGAGAGGTGTCAAGACCATGCCTCGCAAGAGGGGTCAAGGAGGACACACAGACTCTGACTTTAGGAGCATATTGGCAAATAAAGGATTAAAAATAATAATAATAAAGTAGCATCTGACTCCCTCAGACAATGATGGTTGTGTCAGGGTACTTGGAAATACTCCTGAAACACAATTTAATTTCAGCCGTATTTGTTGAACAAATGGGCAAAACTATGTGCAGGCAGGGTCTTGAAGTATGAATGGGAGTTATCTTAGTGGAATGTGGAGGGTCTGTCCTCTCCGGGAGGGCTCTGGACAAGTCCTTGCAGGAGAGGGACAGGGGAAAGAAGATATAACGAAGCAGTAGAGTTCAGGTTCCGCTCTTTAGTAACTGTTCATATTTCATATTAACTTATCAATAAAAGCGTATTTCACATCTTCTCTTCTTTAGTAATTGAGCAGAAAATCTTCCTCTACTTGATAAATGACATGGCAAAGAGGCCTAGTTAGTGGCAGAAGGGCAAGGTAAGTTAGCAGCTCTCTTAATACAGATTCTCTGGTCAAAGTCCTGTCTAGGAAAATAAATTCTGATCAAATCAAAACTGCTTTTTAAAAACTTAATCCTTGTTTTATAAAGCCATGTTAAAATTAATGAAAGTGATCACTTTTTTTTGTTTTATACACATGCAATTTGATAATTAGTTATAAAATTTAAATGCTACTGAAATGCTTTTAAAAATGCATTTGTAACTACAATGTTCTTTCTGTTCACTTTTCCAGGTGTTGAATGGACCTGAGACTCCATTTTCTGACAAAAATACAGAGGGGCCACTTCATTTCTTAATAAGAAAGATTGACGTGTTCTACCCACAGTTGTTCAGAATTCAGAATGTACTCTCGGTTGGGAAAGTAGGCCAAATACAAAGGTGGTTCTGTTTGATTTTGAAGCAATAATAAGTTACTTTTAAAAGGCCCAAGTCATCAACTATGTAAAGATGAGAGCAGGTAATCAATGATACAGGGTTATTTATTAAAATGCTAATCTGTAGATAAAAGAGAAAAATGGATCTTGTAGAAGTCCCCACCTCTCCTTTGACACATATGGGTGATGGACAACACAGACCCAGAGCCGACGGAAAACCTGGCAGGACTAAACTGAAGAAGACACAGAAACTAAGATCAAACCATCAGCCACCATAGGATGCCCAGTGAGCGGAGGCCTATCTGAATCTCCATTTTCTGCTTCCATTGGGGATGCCCAAGGCCAGTGGGATTGTGTGGAAGAAGGTCCCTATTTTGAGAACACTGTGCTTATTGCAGGTTTGGACACTGGCAGCCTCTAGGTCTGACAGTGCTCTGGGGGAGTGGGCCATGTTGTTACCCAGTGCAGCAAGAGGCCACACCCGCCCCTCACAGGCTGGGCAATGGGCTTCAACCCAAAGAATAGATTTATCTGTTCCGACACAGCGGATGGAATCCAGGGGCACTTAAACACTGAGTCACATCCCAGCCCTTTCTATTTTTTATTTTGAGACAGGATCTTGCTAAATTGCTGAGGGCCTTACAAAGTTGCTGGGGCTGCCCTCCAACTTACTATCCTCCTGTCTCAGTTTCCTGAGCCACTGGGATTACAGGCATATACCATCCTGTCCAAAGAATGGCTTTTGAATTGAGAGAAAAGTAATTTTCAATTTTGGGATTTTCCAGAAATAATTTGTCCTCTGTATCTGAAGACCAAAAGAGTTCATGTAGCTATATCTACAACTTCAGAAAGTGCACCCAAGCACACAAAAGAAAAATACCAATAGCATTCTACCGCCAAGGTTTACTCTATCAGTGGCCTTCAGATCAGAAATGAGTGTCGTCCTTACAAGTGCCTTCCTGTCAGCAGTGATGATCACTACCCTTCGGATGAAGACACACTGAAAGTGCTTCTTTGGCTGTTTAGGAACTTGAGGGACTGCATTGAAACTTTTGTTTTTTAATTATTTTCTCATATTTTTAGAAAATGAAAATCCATGTTTAGAAAATCCACACTTAGAATTCAGTGGGTTTTCCCCTCTTTCTAAGGAATTTAGAAACCATTTTTCTCATTTATATAATTAGACATTTTAGAAGACTCAGAATCAAAATGAAAATACTCCAAGCAGTGTAAGCTCGAACCTGAATTAGTAGATTTTTCCTTTCTTAGTAAGCATATCTGAACAAAACACTGCTGATTTCAGGAAAGTATAACATGCTATCCAGTTTACATGCTTAATATTCAAGACTCAGTTGAAAAGACAACGTTATTCTCTGTAATTAAGGCTGGGGAACAAAACACGGTTTGAGAAAAGAATCCAAATACGGCAAATTGCCTCATTAATATCCCATAATACTTTGATTTCAGAGATTTCAGTTCCCAGCATGAAATTCATCTCGGAAGCCTTTCTCAGCCAGTCCACAATACCAATGATAGTGGCCGACAGTATGACTTCCATGAGGCCCCTGCACCCTTAGTGTCCCAGCTGGGTCTTGCATGGAACAGACGTGGGCATGTCCCCTTCCAGCCCCTGCTAGCTAGGAGGTGGGGAACGGCATGAACGGCAATGGCGAGAGCTCCCATCAGTCTGAGGGCTTACCACGTGCCAGCCCTCTGCGAAGCATGTTATATACAGTTTCCTGTTAGGAAATAAAAATAAAGCATATTCTAAAGTTAACACAGTATTGTTTATGTTTATAGATAATAAAACAGAATTGGAGGTGTCACAACATGTTCAAGGTCACAGAATGACTGGGCTGTGGAGTCTGGTGCAGAGGGACTCCGGGAGGTGCCCTTTGCTGCTCTGTCCTAGCACACACTGAAGGATGATTGAAGTAAGGTGCTGGTCCAAGCCCAGCTTCCATTTCTGTCAGGACGTTATTCATACAACCACAAATAGGAAGTCCCATGTTCTCCTTAAATCATGTCCTAAGACCTCGATGTGCTCTCTGCCGGGGAAACCGGTTGAGCTGCTGCTGTTCCCAGCACCAAGCGTATCCTGCACCCTCCTCCTCCCTCCCCAGCGCCGCAGCTCAGGACCCCTGGTCCTACAGAAGGAAGGGCTTTCCCCCACTTGCTAGGAAGTGATTCAGGACTTGCTTTTCGATGTGCACAAGCTGAATGAGGAACTTACTTCGTCGTGTCTCTCTGAGCTTCTGCTGCTTCTTACTTCTGATCTTCTGGGTTTTGCCATGGGTATTATTTTTAGGTTTTGCCAACTAGTGACTTACCAAAGAAAATAGGCCTTTATTCCTCCAAAAGGAAGAATCCGTACTTTGTCCTTCTTGGAAATTCCCATCTGTTTGCCTGGCCTGGCAGTGTGGCCCATTTTTCCATATGGTGTGCTTACAGAGAGCCAGACAAGGATACCCAGATGACACAGAGTGGCTCCGGTCACTGCTGCTGGGAAACATGCCCTCCACGCAGTGAGACACATTAGTGGAAGGAAACATTTTCTGGAATGCTTTCTAGCAGGCGACCTGTTTCCATGCTGAGGAGCTAATGCTGAGCCTCTTAGGCGCCAGTCAATCCATTCCAAACACATGTAGACCCAGCCAGGACATGTCACTGAAGCCGTAACCCACCCTGGGACACAAATCTAGGGATGTTTGAATCTTGGTATTCAGGACTCAAATCTCCCAAAATACCCTAGAGGATGCAATTCTTCGTATATGTACACACTGCAGGCAAAATGTGCTTTCATCTTAAACCCACATGTACAATTAAATTAGTCTCAACATGAACATTCTATGTTCTTTGCTATAGTAATTACTAAGACGAGGACACTAGTGTTCACACTGGCCACAGCCAAGAGTAGATGTGAATCTACTGTCCCCCCAGGAGACATTCTCTAGCTCTCTGTCAATTCTGCATTCATTGACATTTTTGAGAGGAAATAAAGTGTATGTGGTGGGACAGGATGTGCAGCTCGGGAGTAGAGCACTTATCTGGCATGCATGGTGCTCTATGTTCAAGCCATGCAAGGCAAAAATCAAAACAATAAATTAATACAAATAAAGTATATGCAATGACAAGTGAGAACAAAATCCGATTTAAATAATGTTAATTTCTTAATGTTTTCAGTCTAGATAATTAGTCAGTTGGTTAGCTGGAAATCTTCTTTTACAATATTGTCTCTCTGAGGAGTCAGTGATTTGGATTTCATTAAAATACATTTTTTCTGTCCTACAAAGTGAAATAATATATTGATCTTGACTTGGTGTCATTTCACAGTCTATCACTTTGCTTAGTTAACGAAGATGCCCTATGAACTCTGCCTCCGTCCCTTTGGACTGCTGGTCACTCCTCTCTGCTGTTAGGAAGACTGATTCTCATCAGGTTTAGAACACGCGGCTGCACTTCCTACAAGATGCTTGAAGATACTTCCTAGAGAACACTTGGAGGGTCTGTAAGTGTCCTAAACCCAGGCTGAAGATATTTGAGGCATTTCATCTAAAAAGACGGCCAGGAGGAAGCCATAATGACCCTGGCAAGTATTCAGAATGGAACAACAAGAATTCCACACACTAAACGTGAGCAAGTCAGCTTCACTAGACTTAGACATCCATGATGCGAATGGGTACTGCAAAGAAATTAGCTGGGAATTTGATTCTAAAGGCTAAAAATAAACGTGGCTAATTTTTTTTTAATTAAGAAAGAAACTGGTGATGGCTTCTTTGAAACTAGTAAAAATAGAAAAACTTCAGCTAGCTTTTTTTTTTTTCTTCAAGAGAAGAGGTCCAAAATGGACAAATGAAAGAGGAGGTTCATGGGGCTGGGGATGTGGCTCAGTGGTGGAGCGCTCGCCTAGCATGTGTGAGATCCTGGGTTCCATCCTCAGCACCACATATAAATAAAGGTACTGTGTGCAACTACAACTAAAAGACAAATCAATGTTTAAAAAAAAAAAACAAACGAAAGAGGAGGCTCATTTGATTTCCTTGTCTCCTGAGGAACAGATTCAGCCCTCTTCCACCCCATCTACTCTGCACCTGCCCAATGACTCCTGCAGTAGCAAAAGAAATGTGTGATTAGCGCCCTGGGTTCCAGAGTCAGAGCAAGTGGGCTGCAGCTCTTTTCTCTCACTTACAGCTGTGTGACCCTGGGCAATTCGCTTAACCACCCTGGTCTCATTTTCCTCTTTTTAAATGGGGAATAATCATAGAAGCTTCCCCTGAAGGTCTGTGAGGATCTAAGGAGAACCTGTGTCCAGACAGCAGATTGAGTTAGTAGGTCAGCTCCCTCAGCGTTTCTCTGCAGAAGCTCGGTGCTTTCCCATCTCCATTGAATCGCTGGACTCTAAGCACCACCGCGGGTGAAACTCCATCCTCTTTAACATTTCTATCCCATATTGTTCTAAAACATGTCTGCAGGTTCCTTGGCTTCTCTTCCATTCAAAGGTAACATGCAATTTCTCCCCTTCTCTGAAGGGTCCCAACTTCATATTTTATTCAATGAACAGAGGGTTGGAAAGGATGCTCGGTGGCTTCTTAGACTGGACACAAAACAGAACACAGCCACTTCTGGCTGTCCTGGGACACTTGCCCTTGGAATCCAGGCACAATGTGGAGAGGAACCTAGGACCCCAGAGAGAAGTCACACAGTCACATGACTTCCTTCCCGCCAGCAGCCCGGAACCATGCCAAACAAAAGCCAGTTTCGACAAAAGCCAGCCTGATGAGCAAGTCCACAGGTGACCCAGCTCCTCCAAGTGGCCCCAGCTGATGCCACATGAAGCAGGATGAACGGAGTCTACAAGTCTCTGCCCGATTTGCAGACCTAGGATGAAATAAATGTTCCTGTCGTTTCAACCCAGGATGTGCATAGCCAGGCAGATGTTGTCACTGAACGTGGTGTTGCCAGGTTATAAAACCTACGGCTTGTGTCGGAGTCATCCTTGGTGACATACAGCTAATTGTAGATACATAAGCCAGGATTACACAATGTTTGGTCTATAAAAATGTAATTAAGCATATTTAAAAATTAAAGGAGACGAAATCATACGATACTATGAATTGATTAAGATTTCAAGATAACTCCCACTCCTTAAAAAAAGTAATTTTAGCAACTATTGTCAATAACATCATTTGTTAAAAAAAAAAATCAGAAATGGAAAGCCAAGTAACATACATGGAGAAAATATTTTCATATGCAAAGCTGACAAATGATAAATATTCCAAATCAATCAAAAAAATAGCAGAAGGAAACCCAAGAGAACACGGAAGCACAAGAAGAAGAGCCTGCTACGTGTCAAGGGAGACAGCCTCAGCTCTCACTGAGATGCTTCCTGTCCTTAGATTCACACAAATGTAAATGGTTTGAAAAAGTAAATTTTGATCAGTAAATGGGAGAAATGAGCTAACAGGCAACGCAGGGGTGAGTCAGTGGGGCAGCCCTCCACAGGCATGGAGGCAGTGTTGGGTGTCACGAGACCCTCACCACATTCGCCCTGTCCCATGTCACACGGCTGCTCACACTGTCACACTGTATGCATCAACATACAGTCAAATGACAAATTTCAGAACACCCTCAACCTCCATTTATATGATATTGTAATGAAAAGATCTCTAAAGTACGATTTTAAGAGAAAATAATTAGATGCTATATTCATAAATTTTTCATTGATAAGCCATCAGTATACTTATAACCATGCTATGTGTGATTTCTGAAAATAAAATATATGCAAGTACTTAAAAGAAGTATTTGAGTTAGTAGGTCAAAGTTAGAAGCTTGAGTCTGGGCTGCCCATAAGCTGAGGAAGACCTGAAGAATTAGGTGTCATTAAAGTTGTTATAATAAAATTAATCAGAGACACATATCATTTACATGGGAATAAAGTAGAGATGGGCCCACAGGCAAGGCCACCTCCATGTTGGTTGTCAGGGACCCCAAGTTCCAAGGCTTTTATCTGAGGAGGGGTGGAGTCATTCCATTTCTCTGGAAAACTCTAAATGACACAGAGTAGAGGACTTTATCACAATTTGAACAAAGCCCCACCACCTCTGCAGAGGAAGTAAGGGGCGCAAAGTTGGGCTGAAGGAGAAGCCTCTGCTCAGAGGGAAAGGAGGACACTCCCGGGAGAGTTTTCAAATTTGCTACTTTGTTTTGTTTCTTGCTTATTTTTACTGTAGATATTAATTTTGGAGCTTGTCCCTGATAAAAATTTGAAATCTTCTGCTACATTCAACCTTGAATAAAGGGAAGAAAGTTATTTTCAGGGGTGACTACTGTCACGCCATCTTTTCTCCTTATTGGGCACATTAAGTGATAAAAGTAACAGGTGGGCAGCTGTCCATCAACCTGGTCCTGAAACTCTCCCTCGCAGCCAGGTGTCCGCTCCCTTCTTGGCGTGCAGAATGGCTGATGGCAAGGATATCCCCTGGGTTTCCTATCCAGTGTCAAAGGGAGATGACAACCAATTTACTTTGTCAGACAGAGTGCCTGACATGAATGTATAATTTTCCCCAAAGAGCTCTATGCATCTTGGACATCAGCCTACCTGTTGTTGGAAGCACCTTGACTTCTCCCTTCTGAGCCCTACCCCATCCCGTGGCACCAGAAGGGAAGCCCTGCTTCACCCGCGTGCCTGTAACTCTTCCCAAGTGATTTAATGAATCAACTCAGTTAACTGAGTGTAAATGTTAGCAGAAAGTAGACATTCAATAAATATTTTTAAGTCAAATTGAAATAGGTTTTCTTAGGAATGATGTCGGATTTAATCAGGAATGAAAATTTAACCCTATTTCTTGTTAAGCAGAAAAAGACAAAAAAAAAAAAAAAAGCAACTACATTGGCAAAGTGACCATGGGGGGTGGGCTCTGCCCTGGCTTCCTCACTGCAGCCCCGAGAAGGGGAGCCACATCCTTTTTAAAGATAAAAACAGAGACTCCAAAGAGGAAAGGACTGTCTTACAAGCCCTCAGCCATGTCCCTCCAGGACATTTCCTGCTTACACGATTTTCCTCTTCAGATGTGAGAGTCAGAATCCAGTGCTGGGTGTCAGATGGCTTTGTGTAAGGGACAGGGAAAGGGCTTTTCTGTCAAACCAAATTCTAAATCTTTCAAAGCTGGAAACATACACTCTCTTCTCTAAAAGTGACCATTTTAAATGGCCTGATGCAACATTAGAAGTTCCACCTCCTCTAACATCACCAAGGACTGAGGACAGAGTCTCTGCATGGGTGCTTCTCATGAGGACTCAGGTTCTTAGTGGATGGGTCAGCTGCTGCTGTGACTCCCCTCCTCCTCACCCCACTACCTGAGTAGCAGCCTCTGCAGGGCACCCTGCTTCCTGTACTATCCTAGGCCATTACCCAAGCCCTGTCTCATTTCACCTGCATAAAATGGGAACAGTCATGGTATAAAACTCACAAGGATGTTTTGAGGATTGGATGAATCAATATTTAGGAAGAACTTAAAATCATGCTTGGAAACAGTGATCTTCAAGGAAAAGCTCATGAATTAAACTGGTTGACCATCTCTTCTCTGGATAAAGGTGGGAGTTTGTCCAAGGACTACAAAGACTCTCTTTGCTACTCTGAAATATTGGAATGTAGCTACCACTTTCTGGAACTTTGTTTTTTCTTTTATTTACACTCTGTATTCCTTTTATTTCTAATGACAGACACCTAAAATACGAAGTCATCATTTCAGCATCAGTCAACAGTACACTGCTTCATCTCCTCACTTCAGTGAGACTGTGCGTTCGTTTTCTCCCTTGTAAGGACAGGAACCACCACGTGTCTCTGTAGGACTGCAGCAGTCTGTCTGCAGTGCACTCTGCAGGGCTCAGCCTCTTTCCCGCTCTGTCGTCCCGGCACCCAGGGGTGCGGGTCTCCTAGCTTCGACTTCCTCTTCCTGTTCTTACTGCATAATTATATCCCCCCACAACTCTTCCTGTCTGAATTCCACCATTACTTCACAAACCCTGCATGAATCCATAAAACACTGAGCTCTCTGCAGCCCTCTCTCCTTCAATTTCCAGGACATAAGATACAGTGGTCCTCTTCATGCCATGGGGCAGGGAACAGGCACAGTAAGGCACAATACCTCCTTCAGGAGTGGCGGGGATCAGCTGCTTCCTTCTGAACCAGTCTCTTTGACTTTGCCTGAACACAAGCTTTGTATGCTGTAATGTAAAAAGTCTGGGAGGCACTTGGAAATCATTTCCTTGACTGTTTTGTTAATGTGGAGTGCATTCTGCTCTGTTAAACTGCAAGCCCTCTTAAGACTGATGAATATCATCACTTACACATATGGTAGCTGCTTGGTGAGGCATGTCTCTAAACCAAGTCTCCTATAGCCTGGGTTAAAATCCCCGCTTTGCCATTTAAAAGTTCTGTGATCTAATGGATATTTATAATGTCAATCTGTAGAGTCCCCATCTGCAAAATGGGTGCAGTTGTGAGCTCTGCATAGGGCTGTTGTGAGGATTAGACTACAAAGGGCTCTAAGGTGCCTGCCACCCAGCAGATGCTCAGTGACAGCTGCTTTCTTAGTGACTTCCAGACTGCTGCCAAAGACAGGAGGGGGCGCAATATCAATATCTGTATCAGCAGCACGAAAGCTTTGTAGAAAAGAGAAACATCAAAAAGTCAAAAATAAAAGTTCATCAGCATAGAAAATGGAAATTTAAATATGAACATTAAATTCCAGTGCATGGACACACTTGTGCACACATACACGCACAGGGCTGAGGTTACATTGGCACCTGATCCCTAGTAACTGATTTCTGTCAATGTGCTTTGACGACAGCCTAATCTCCATGAGAATACTCCCTGTCACCACAGATGCCATCACATTCGATAGTAGTCCAAGGACATCATACCAGTTTTACATCAATAAATGTTAAACTTTCTTTTTTTTGCCATATAGGATATGTAAACATTTTAAAACTGAAAATGAAATACAGGATTCAGGGAAGCCTTCTGAGAAACTCCTGTTACAGGACTGAACTCAGAAAGCAAGATCCTCACTCTTCCTTCTTGCAGTCAAAAGCAAATGCCAGCAACAGCTGTTTCATCCTTTGTAGAACAAATGCCAGGCCAGCAGGTGCACAGGGACCGAGGTCATCAGGAACAGGGGTAGAAGGAAAAGGAGGAGCCCGTCCTGAAGATGCCCGGGATTCTCCCCAGCACAGAGTAACATGACCAGCAAAGCCCCCCAACAACGCTCTGCCGCATTCAGACTCTGATGGACACCCAGACTCCGTCTGTGGTCAGAACATGGATAGAAAGACGGAACAACAGCCATACATGGAAAATAAAAAGCTCATATAGATTAATTTTCCACATATAGCAGAAAATGTGATGATTTTTAAGAATTATTTTTCATGAAGAAATGTCAAGGCTTATACATACAGAAATTTCTCATTTATCAAGGGAAATTCATAACAGATCCATTCCATTTGTTATGAGATTTAATTATCCAAATGAAGGAAATTAGGCATTTTATACTTTAAACCTTGAGACCTTGGATTTGAAAATCTTCATATTTTTAAATTTTAACCACAGTCAACGAAAAAGACAGAGCCTTACTTGTGCTCTAGGAAGCAATCCAGGATGGCAAGGAGCCTTCTGTGCCAAATCCTCAGGGAAAGATTTGCTTATTTGGCCATTTATTGATTGCATCTAACCACCTTACCACAATCTTAGCTGCAATCAACCTGTGAAAAGATTCTACAGCTTTCCTTTTAACATTGGTGAGGAAGAATATGGTGTTCTTGTAACCACTTGTTGACACAGCAACTTACTAACAGCTTAACAGAGGTTTAGACTTAAATACCTCTGTGTGAAACAAGAAGCAGCAATTCTCAAGAATTAACAGATGCCTGGCCAAGACCACAGTGGGCAGTGCATGGCCCCACACTAAGCAGCTCAGTGAAAATGTGCCTTGTGGAAGGCACCTGGGGACTCAGGGCTACAGCGGAGGGCCCCCCACTAATGACAACCCCACTGCAGCAGGAAGGCCTACAGGACACATGAGTGACAGATGAGCGACAGATGGAGAGAAGAAGGTGATCCGAGGTCAAAGGTATGGGGGGATCACTCTTTTCAGGTATTCTTAATTTAGTTTTCCATTCTTCTTCTTTGTTTTCTCTTTAGCATTCCTACAAGCACTCAAGTCCAGTGCCAGGCGTTTTCATGCTGGCTCCTGACTGATCATGATTTGTGACTAACCATCATGCTCTAGAATTTTGCAGTCACCTTCCCTTGTTGGAATCTGGCTCTGGATCATTCTTAGAAGTGCTTGGAACAGGTAACAGGTAACTAAGTGCACTTTGTTCTGTCAGTTATTAATTCACTAACATATATTTACTAGTCTCTCCACAGCAAATAAGGCAACACACGCCTTACTCTCACCTAACACATAACACAAAAGAAAACAAGTGCATTAAAGCCATCTGCATTGTGAAAAGTGCCATGGAGCATCTAACAGGAGCTGAGCTGGGCTGTAGAGGGGTTGTGCCAAAATAAGAGGGTCAGGAAAACCTCTTTGAAGATCAGGAGATAGTAGTAGAAACTGAAAGAAGCCTGAAGAAACCAGCCATCCGCTGTATGGATATAAAGTCCCCATAGAGCACAGAGGGATTAACAAACTTTCCAAGGCAGGAAAGAGATTGAGGCAAGTGGAACGAGACAGCAGAAGGGCACTGTGGCTGGAGTGTGGGAGAGGTACAGTCCCAGAGGCTACAGAGGGAGGTGGGCTGCAGTACCACGGGGCACATGGTCAATGTTTTAGCTTAAGTGCAAAGGAAAGACCCAGGAGTTTTTAATAAAATTATGCATTCTAATTTATGCCTTGAAAATATCATGTGGTCGATTCATCACTGGAGTATAGGAAAGCAATTGATTTATGGGTGTTAATTTTGTATCCTGCTACTTTGCTGAATTTATTTATGAGTTCTAGAAGTTTACTGGTGGAGTTTTTTGGGTCTTCTAAATATAGAATCATGTTGTGGGCAAACATAAATAGTTGAACTCTTCTTTTCCCACTTGTATCCCTTAAATTTCTTTCTTTTACCTCATTACTCAGGTTAGAATATCAAGGATGATGTTGAATAGAAGTGGTGAAAGAGGGCATCCTTGTCTTGTTCCTGTTTTTAGAGGGAATGCCTTCAGTTTTTCTCCATTTAGAATAGTATCAGCCTTTGGTTTGTCTTATATAGTTTTTACAATGTTGAGGTATGTTCTTACTATCCCTAGTTTTTCCAATGTTTTAAACATGAATGGATGCTGTATTTTGTCAAATGGTGAATTGGTTGAAAGAGTAATTAGAAAAACCATCTCATTCACAATAGCTGCAAAAAAAAAATAAAATAAAATATTTGGAATCAATCTAATAAAAGAGGTGGTGGATCTCTGCAATGAAGACTACAGAATGCTAAAAAAAGAAATTGAGGAAGACTTTAGAAGATGGAAAGAACTCCCATGTTCTTGGATAGGCAGAATAAATATTATAACAATGGATATATTACCAAAACTGCTATACAGATTCAATGAAATTCCCATTGAAATTCCAATAATGTTCTTCATTGAAATAGAAAAGACAGTCATGAAATTCATTTGGAAAAATAAGAGACCTAGAATGACCAGTGAGAAAAGGAAAGCAGGAGACATCACAATATCAGACCTTAAAATATACTAGAGCTATAGTAACAAAAACAGCATGGTATTGGCACCAAAATAGACCCAAAGACCAATGACACAGAATAGAAGACACAAATGCACTTACCTCCTTCTGGACAAAGGCAGCAAATTCACACACTGGGGAAAAGATTGCCTCTTCAACAAATAATACTGGTAAAACTGGAAATGCATATGTAATAGAATGAAAGTAAATCCCCATCTCTTGACCTGCACAAATACCAATGCTAAGGGGACCAAAGACCTAGGAATTAAGCCAGAAAACGTGTACCTTCTATAAGGAAAGGTAGACCTAACACTTTGACATATGAACTGGCTTTCTGAACAAGAATCCTAAAGCACAGGAATAAGTTCAACAATCAATAAATGTGATGACACCAAAATAAAAAGCTTCTTTACAGTCAAGAATGTAAAAACAGAGCCTACAGAATGGGAGGAAATCTTTGCCACCTGCGCTCAAATAAAGCATTAATCTCCAGGATATATAAATAACTCAAAAACTCAATGCCAGAAAAACAAATAATCCAGTTGCTAAATGGGCAAAGGAACTGAAAACACACGTCACAGAAGAAGAAATATGAATGGTCACCAAATATATGAAAAAAACGGTCAACTTCTCTAGCAAATACAGAAATACAAATTAAAACTACACTGAGATTTCACCTCACTTGAGAGAGAACGGCAATTATCAAGAAAACATGTAACAACAAATGTTGGTGAGGATGTGGGGACAAAAGTACACTCCTATGTTGCTGGTGGGACTGCAAATTGGTGCAGCCACTATGGAAAGCAGGATGGAGATTCCTCAAAAAACTAGGAATAAAACCACAATTTCACCCAGTTATCCCACTCCTTGTCATATATCCAAAGGATTTTAAAATCAGCATACTATAGTGACACAGCCACATCAATGTTTATAGTAGAACAATTCACATAGTAAAGCTATGGAACCAACCTAGATGCCCATTAACAGATGAATGAATAAAGAAGTTGATATATATATATATATATATATATATATATATATATATAT
>NW_025999932.1:4414264-4421110 GCF_001458135.2 Marmota marmota marmota | reverse complement strand
ATATATATGAATATTACTCAGCCATAAAGAAAAATGACTTTATGACTTTGTCAGTAAATAGATGGATCTGGAGATTATCATGCTGAGTGAAATAAGCAGCCAATCTCAAAAAAACAAAGGTTGAATGTTTATGCTAATATGTGGAAGCTACATCACAATCAAGAGGGAAAGGGGAAGAAGAGAAGTTCAGGAGATAGATACGTGACGGGGGAAGGAAGAGGGGAATAGAAATAGGAAAGAGAGTAGAATAAATCTCACATAATTTTCCTATATGTACATAGGAAATTACCTGTGTGAACCCCACCATGGTGCCCACCACAAGAATCGGTCCTAATTAGAATAACATACATCCTGTGCTTGTATAATTATATCAAAATGGATTATACTGTCATGGATAACTAAGAAGAAACAATAAAATAAATTTTTTTTAAAAATCACATGGCCGTTGTACATTAAGTCAATTTGAATCTGAATGAGGGTGGAGAGCAAGAGCCCACATTGAGTGCGCCTGCAGCTGCCCAGTGGGGAGGAGCCGCTGGATTGGAGAGGCTTCATGCAGAACTTGCCTGTGACCTCTTGCAAGTTTCAGGGCTGCAGGAAAGCTGTGAGGGAAGTGAGAGAAGGAAGCACTTCAATGCCACCACTGTAGGGGCCACTTAGGGACATGGGGGATGTTGGGAATAGACTGGAAATTGGGGGCGGAGGACCGGAGATCAGTGTGTGGAGGGTGAAGTTAGTAAGAGCAGGGTCTGGAGAGGCACAGGAGGCAAAGGCTCACGAGGCCCACACACTTCTCACTATTTCTCTCCTCTGCCCATCCCAGTGTTCCAAGTATTGCCACTGTCCAAGGTCTGCAGCCCCTGGGATCAGGGACAGTGATGCCCAGCGGGACTTTCTGGGGTGAAGACGTCCTGAATTTGTGCTCTGAGCACATACATGCAGGGTGACTGATGTGGCTTAGGACTTGAGCTTTCATTTATTTACAGTTTAAAGCCACAGGTGCCCAGGCTCCTTAGGCAAGCCATGTCTAGCAGGTGAGATGTCTTTGCTCCCATAGGTACATGTGGGAGAGCCATCATTTCTGACCCCCATTATAGTGGAAGCACTCAGGGGAGAGAATCCAGCTAGGAAGACAAGGAAGGAAAGGAGGGAGCCATGATCAGGGTAATCATTTTCTCATCAATCAAGAATCTTCCATATTGATTACGAGTAAGGCCCAGCCATAGGAGCATCCCATGGCCTCACACCATGTCCCTACTGCACGCTGACAATCAGTGGATTTTGGAAGAATTAAAACTTAATGACAAAGCTCAGACTGGCTGCCACAGATTGCTAACCGAATCCTCTGCACACTGTCTTTTACTTTATTAGATAACAGCCACCATATAGTTGTTTGCCAAACTCTAACTTGTACAGATAAGAAAAGGTATCAACTGTAAGATGGACTATTGTTTTAGAGAAAATCTCCGACTACTGGTAAGGGGAAGTAGTGAGAGGTCCCAGAGTCTGACTCCTGACTTACTGGCGGAACAATGAGGGGCACAGGGCTCCTTATTCTCTGCACATCCAGTTGAGACTTTCATGACTGTTAGCTGATAAGATTTGCACAAACAACATAGTGGAAGCTATATTTTTTTCCAGAGGAGGCCAATATAAAAATTTCAGAAGCTTAAATGCCTGGACATTCTGTTTTTCTGTCGAATTTCCCGTAGCATAAATAGATGAGGAGCATGGGAGGAACAGGTGTCCCTCTCCTTGTGTGGTCATTGTTAAGTCCCCTGGCACACATCGACTCAACATTTTCTTTCCTGGTATTTTCCAACTGGTTTTCATAGCGTGATTAAAACTGAATGATCCTTAATTGTGATGTTAGAAACCTGTTTCAAACAACAACAACAAAATTTTTAAAAAATTAAAAAAAAAATAAATCTCTCCAGGCAGGAAGCTTGTCACTGAAGTTTAAAAGGACCCACCTGAGCTACACTTGATGGTGATCCAGGAGAGATTTCAAGGAGTGGGGCTGACTTTGCTGACTGAGGGTCTGCTTGGTAGTTAAAGCTACAAAGACCTGAGTGACAAAGGGACCCGTCCTACACCAATAGAGACAATCCCTAGGAATTATGTGCCACTTTCAGCGGGACAGGATTAGCTGATAGTGCATGTGTGGAAGTTCTAAGAGGAGCAGAGGAGGACCCAGCCTTTCGCCTCTCTAATGGGATGCTCACAGATCTTCTATGGGATTCCTTGTTGGCAAGACTCGTTCTTTCCCTTACCAACCAGGGGATGTCTTCCCCCTCTGTGGGTTCCCTGGCTGGAGGAGAGAGGCTCTGACTCTACCCACAGGGCTTTGTCAAAGCAGCGAGATCCCGGCACCTGTGCTGTCTAATCCACTGGCACCTCTTCAGACAGTAAAGACAAAAATGGCCTCAGTGTGCAGATATGCATGGCCCTAAATATGACGAGTTCTCCCAGCTAGCCACATTTGTCTTTTAGGGTTCTATTCTCATACGACAACAAGGACAACAACGTCTGGAACTGTCTGTGCAGAGAGCAGAAGCTTCTATATCCTTCTCGCCCAGGCTTCTCATCCTGATCTGCGGTCATCTCTGAGCATTTCTGAATTTTGCAAATTGTCTTTCGATTATTTGAGGAGAAACTTTAGTCCTCAACAACATATAAATAGTCCTTTCTAGTGCTCTCTCTCTCTCTCTCTCTCTCTCTCTCTCTCCTCTCTCTCTCTCTGCATGTATGTTCACTCATGTCCTTCACCAAGCAAGGACCCATGCTATCTACATCTTCTGGTCATTCCTGATATCTATCTTATTAGGAACTCAAATACAGGGTGCATGAGACTGATAACCCTGAGACCATCCTTCTACAAGCAGTGCATGAGATTAGGATAGAGGGATCCGGGCCTTGGCAGTCTTGCTGTCGACCCATCCTTGGGATGGCATGTGCTGTTCTGGATGACCTTCACGTCAGTGGTCATGCTCTGACTGCTTAAATGCTCACTGTCATTCCCTCAGATTCTTCCTGCTCTGAATTAGAGTTGACCCTGCAGTTCACTGACCAGTAGTTGGTATATGTCAGGGTCAATAAGGATGCTTATTATCATATTTTTCATTTGATAAATATTTTTAGTATAAATGTTCCTGAAGGTTAAAAGAATTGCACATGATGAGGGGGTCAACTCTGATTAACAGCAATGTTGAGCTTCTGAATCATTCCAGAAGCTGTGAACCATGAGAAACCAGATATTGAAGAACACTGCATCTGAACTTGTCGACTAAGCCAAGCAGACAGGATGGCAGGGAGGAGTGTGGAGCCAATAGAAGAGCAGTCCCAGCTACTGGAGGGCCTTCTGGTGCCCTTTGTGCCAGTCTTGTGTGGTGCCCCTGTGGGAAGCTCTGCTTTCCGAGGAGTACATTACTCTCCTCTATTGTGGCTGTTAGAATGTCACTCTGTGAGCCTATGAGCTCCTCCTCAGGGACAGTATGCGTTGATCCTGGGAAGGCCTGAAGGCGGGATGGAGCTGCCCCACTCCTCACGCACGTCTAAAACCCACAAGAGAATCCGAGGCCTGATACGCTGCTGGGCTGCGCTAATCTGGCGAGGCTGTGACCATGGGAACAGAGATCATGCTCTACCCAGTCCCACGGGCTCGATCCAAGCTTCCCCAGGCATGACCAGGCCTGCAGGCCAAGGCTTCCCTTTTTTGCACCAGCATCAGTTCTACCATGTACAGTGGGTCACAGGATCCTTCTCCTGATGACAGAGTTGCTGTGCAGATAGATTCCTGGAACGTGCCCATGACAGGCTTTCTCTAAGAAGCATGAGTCGGTTCCACTGATCCTCTGGGTCAGCAGGTTTCTGCCTGCCTATCTGAGAGGTAAAATACTGAAATCAGAAAAATATGCTCTGCCACACCGAGGGTTGATTTCACCCTGGAGGTCTGCAGGTCAGTCTGCCTAGGTGGAACTCCTAATATTTGTCAACACACAAATCTCTGTTTGCCAATAAAACCCATTTGAACTCAGATCCCATTCAGGTTAAGTCAATTCCTTGATTTTCTTCCTCTCTGTAGACAGTGGACCCTACCGAGGATGGTGCTCAGGAACTGTTACAGAAACTATTCATAGCAGAAGTGGTGAGCATAACTGACACCATCCATAGGGTTTTCTATTTCAGTGAGACAAATACACTTATATGTGACCACATATAGTTGAAAAACAGATTCTAGCCCCATATAAGATTCATAGCCACATATAAAATTCTAGAGATTGTCAAGCAACCTTGATTTGACAAGTGAAATGCACAGCGGTCCACTCTCCCGGGAGCTCCTGTGAGGGGCTGCCTGATGCCGTGGGCAGTCTCTAGAGAGGCTGGGGGCGCTGCCCAGACTCGGCTTGGCACAGGGCGGGACGGCCTCGAGCTCTCTCATAAGGTACAGGGATGATATTGGTTATAAAACACCTCTGCAGAGGCAATTCCATCTCACTGTGAGAAGCCTTGATCTCAAGTTTCTAATAGTAAAATTAAGTTGGAGGGTTTATGTGTCTCCTGCTGTTTGGATCTCTCCCATCGTGATTTCTCTGTCATATAGTTTACATTCAGAGTAAAGAAACAAACATGTACCACTTTCTCCTCATAAGCATTTTTCTCATGGACGTATTGTTTTCGTGCAAGATCAGGATGTTTAAAGTGATGGTTCCGTCACTGAAAAGAAAATGTTCTCAAGCTTGGGAACAGACTGAAGAGATTAACAACCAAAACAGAACACATGAAAAACCTCCCCATGAGCCATATCTCTAAAGCGACTCTTAGAATTAATTTAAAACCTTAAGAACTTTACATTCAAAACCACCCCAAACTGAAACGCACTCTCAGCATGACGGTTTCTTTCGGCTTTCTGCACAGTTTAAGAGAATTTCACAGAACAACTAGAAAAGCGGAGGTGTGGCAGGTCTGCCATCAACTAAGGGGAAGGGAGGGGGTTTGGTTCTCTGTTGCCCTAATAGCGCCTGAGAAGGCCCAGACACAGGCCATGGTCAGCAAGTGTCTACTTGTCAAATAAGCACATGAAATGGCCCTATGGGAAGATTAATTAGGAAAGTCTTTATGGACTAGGTAATATTTAGTTAAGAGATGGAAGAAGGAAAACTGGTTTGGACCAAAAGATTGTCTAGACAGGTTTTCTCAATGGAAAGGAAATGATGCACAAAAGCCTTTTGAAGCAAGGTAGAGGATGCGAAGGTACTGAGAGACACAGGTATGCAGCACGCCAGCATGAAGACCTGCTACGGGCACAGGTAGCAACCAGCGTGACAGAGGATCCGAATACCATGCACTTGCATAGTGCTTCGCTGTCTGTGGAGATCTTCTGAAATGTTAAAAGCATTAAGTCTTTGACAGTGAATAGCTCAGCAGGAGGAAAGTCATCCTTATGTTACAAAAGAGGAAACCAGGGCTCAGAATTGTTAATAAACGACCTACAGCTTCCTCCAAGAAAGGAGTGAAAGTCGCCTTCACAGTTCTTCTGACTTCATGTCCATGCTCTTTCTCAAGCCTCTGTATTGCAGTGGCAATGAAATGAGGGTCAGGACACCAAGAGCTGGAAGCAACACTGTATTAGTGGTGCCACGGCCCAGAGGGATTATTCCCAAAGTCTGAGCCCCAAGCACAGCAGGGCTTTTACTTTTAAACATAATCAAGTTCTGGGTACATCAAGGCAAGGGAGTTGGTGCAATTCTGTTGGAGGGGCACTCTACGTTCCCTGTATGGTACAAACTTGTCCACAGCCCTGGAGCTCTTAGCTCCTACAGCTTAGGGACTCTACTGCACTAAACCTAGAGGAGGTGGCTCTGCCCTATTGCGTTGTTTTTCTGTTTCCGCTGCTCTGCTTATCTTTTACAGGTACCTGCAGCCACTGCAAGCCTCTATGGTTAGAGTCAGTATGTAGCTGCTGTGTGTCCATGTGCAAAACCAGAGCCTGTCAGCTCTTAACCTGCTAAAGTTCCCATTCTGCTATACCACAGTGTAGTTTATATACACGTAAGTACACATTACATGCTAGTGGGGAGGAAGGATGGCAAGAAAATTCAAGATGATTTCAGGAGCCCTTAAAACTCTGTTTACAGTAACTCTTGTGTTCACGTGAATTGAAATATCTGGGCAAAAAAACTTAAAAATCAGAAAATTCTCCATCTCTACTCCTGGAAAATACCACAGGATGTCATTCTGACTTATCTCTCTTCAAGCAAGTTTTGATTTGTTTTGAGATGGATAATATACGTATTTAAAGACAGCATAAGGCTTCACTTCTCTAAAACAAAATTTAAAAAAAAATTCATTTATACATCTTGGAAATAAAAATTATTACTGTTATTATTGTAATTATTATTATTATTGGTACCAGAGATTGAACTCAGGGGTGCTTAACCACTGAGCCACATCCCCTGCCCTGTTGGTATTGTATTTTGAGACAGAGACTCATTAAGTTGTTTAGGGCCTAGCTAAATTGCTTACACTGGCTTTGAACTTGTACTTCCCACTGCCTCAGCCTCCTGAGTCATGGGGATTACAGGCATACCCTACCACATCCAGCCCAAAATTATTTTTAAAAATTACATATTAAAAAGTCTTAGTCCTACTATTGTTTCTATTGGTTTCCTTACCCCTATACATCAGCCTACCCTACATCCTAGGTACTGTGTGTTTCTTCCAGTATTTATCTGCCTGTCTCTCTCTCTTTTGGTCTCTCTCTTTTGGTCTCTCTCTGTCTCTCTCTCTCTATCTCTCTCTCTCTCTCTCTCTCTCTCTCTCTCTCTCTCTCTCTCTCTCACACAC